>NC_064435.1:59881633-60195383 GCF_023343835.1 Lagopus muta | reverse complement strand
TCTGGCAATAGCATCTATCTGGTAGTAGTTTGCTGAGCAGACTTCTAGACTAAAAATGAGCTGGGGAGGGGAAATAGCCTGGCCCAGCATCTTGGAAGTGGTGGGCTGCATTGGCAAGAAAGTATGATGGGTATAGTGGATAAGGCAAAGCCTGACAATGACAAAATTTTGTGGAGGAGACACTCATCAAGTGTTATACAGAAAGCGCTCATTGTTCCTGTGAAGTCAGCACTTTGGAGCACCTCACTGAAACACTTTACATGAATACACGCATACAGCATGGGACAAAAACAGGCATAATTGAAAGTGTGCGTGTGCAATTGCAGGGCTACAACCTCACAGTCGGTAAAGAGATGTGGTACTGCTTTGGGAAGAACAGGTGAGGTGAGGTGCTAGGGAACTCTTAGGTCACATCCTGAACCAGTGATTGAGCACCTTGATATGGCTAGCCATAGGAACACAGGTGCAAGCAATTCACCTGTGTAACTCAGGGTCAGCTTTTCCCTAACCTCATTTAAGGGCTGGCAGCTAAGAGGCGAGCACCACTATTTGGAAATTGCTTTATCTGGAGAGTTTTCCAGCAAGCTCTTGTCTTCAGAGAGGTAAGATCTTCCTTTCTTATTACTGGATTGTGACTAATGCTTTTCTTGGCTTTTCCTAAAACTGGTCAGAGGCAACTATTTATTTCTATTTCATACCATACAAGATAGATTTCCCCTCTTCCTCTCCCATTCCCCCTCAGCAAATGTAGCAGCACCTGGACTGCATTAGGAGAAGTATTACTGCTAGGTTAAGGGAGGTGGTTAAAGCAAGTCTGGAGTGGTGTCCCTAGTCTGAAAGACATGTGAACATACTGGAGCAAGTCTGGCGAAAACATTAAAGAAAACATCTCTGATCTATGAGGAGATGCCAACAAAGCAGTTACTTTTTGCTTTGTGATGGGAAAGTTTGGGGCTGATCTTTTCCTTATGTATTCCTAATGGAGGTAGAAACAGTCTTCTCAGTCCAGAAGCCCAGAGGATAGTAAGAGACAATGGGCTCAAAGTGAAATACAGGAAATTCTATTTAAACATAGGAAGAATCTGTCTTGTAGTGAATGCTGTCAAACAGAATAAGTTGTGAAGTCTCCATCCTTGGTGATATTCAAAAGTCTCCTGAAAAAGGCCATGAACAGCCTACTGTAATTGACCACACCTCCAATAGAGAGTTTAGGCAATGTGATTCTAAGAGATTCTTTACCATCCTCATCCATTCTGTCCTCCTAATTTCTCAAATCAAAATCAGACTGTCATTGAGTGGTGAAGATATTTTTTTTTCTTGTAGATTTTTTTAGGTGTTGTTTTACATGGGGAAATTGGAGTGGGTTTTTTTTCTTTCTTTTCTGCATCATTTGAAATATGTCTTGCGCATGAAAAGGCTGTTTCACTTAGGAATTATCCTAGGCTATAAGTAGGAAAATTACCAGTGTTAGATTTTACTGAAGTTCAGAGAAGCAACTTGAGCTTGTATTCAAAATTTTTATGAAGAATACTTCCTTGTAAGTGTTGTATTTATATTGTGTCTTGTGCCTTTTCCGATCTTTTGGAGAAAAATGCAAAACATTAGTTTTAGCACAGAACACAGAAGTAATATGTCCAAAAAGTTTTAGTTTTGCTCAGTTTAATGATCTTGCTAGTCATGTATCTTTCTTGTATAGTCTGCTTGTTGCAGACATAAAAATTTAAGCATCTCCTGAATGCTGGTGAGGCCCTACATAACCAGTTTTATTTTCCCAAAAGTATGTTGTTACTGTGTAATGAGGATCTGATTTCCAAAAAAAAGATGCCCACTACCTGAGAACTGACCTATTTTAGCTTGGCCATCCTAATCTCATCACTGGGCATAATAAAGAGGGTCCATCTGCATCTAGAAGATATTTGTGGGAGAGAGTGAAGATGAGAAGATCTGGGTGTAGACAGGTTATATTTGCAGAAGTATCAAATTAATATTTAAGAGAACAGCTTTCAGGAAGCTTAATTTGTTCAATGAAAGTGTCAATTGAGAGCATGGGTAATTTTCATCCTTCCATCCAGCAAGGAGAATGGTGAATATAATCTGAATGACAGGAAAAGGTAACAGTCACTCATAATTGTTCTGGGTGGCAGTATAATTTTTTCAAGAGTAAGCTCAGAGCTGTCTGATAGGGATTTTCAATTGCACTGAAAAAGTGAGTGATTACCAGTCTACCATTTATTATGATCATAACTGCTTTACAATTAAGTCAGACACTTTGTGGAGACAGATCCATGTTCTCAAGTTTAGTTCTGTGTTAAGTCAATAATTAAGTAAAATACAAATGAGGCATCTCCCAAAATTCTGTATCTATGCTATATGTTATAAACTAAAAAGCACACTCTTTGCAATGTAAAGGTAAGAATTAAACATCTTTATTAAGCAAAGCATGGCTGTGGCTCTCTGTTAAAGCTGGGGGGGGGGGGGGGGGGGTGTAAAAACCTGTCTTAAAAAAAAAAAAATAAGATATTTTAACACTTGCATTTGTTCTGCATTGGCATAAAAAGAAAACCATCTAATTTTAATGGCTTCTGAAACAATCCTGTTTTCGAATTCATGATGATCATGGCTCAGACTCGTTCCCCATTCTTGGGCTGCATCAGTTATAGCAGTAGCAGAATTAAGTAGCTATTAAGTGCTGAAGGCTGCTAATTAGCAACTGCCTAAAGGAGTTGTTTGCCAAGCTAAGCAGTGCAGGAAAACTACGGCCAACATATCTGCTTTGGTAGGAATAGTGGGATACCGCAGTATTTGTGATGATAATGAGCTGTTACGTACCAAAAGAATCCCAAACTGCCAAAATGTGTCTTGTCCTTAAATCCTTGCTACTGGCTGAATTGTGAAGCGTAAGTGAAGCGGATCTGATAATCTGGTTCACATGACTCCTTTACAAAGCAAACATTATCAATGTACACTTGATTTCCTGTATGCTCAAGGAAAATTGTTTGGAAGAAAGGATTGCTCATGAGACGCTTTCGATAGCCTCTTTTTGAATGTTTATCTTCCTGGATCATGAGGCAAATCTTGTCTGCTAGGAGAGCTCTGCTCTGTACCTCCTTCTTTGGGATACAAAAGGTAATTTGCACACATCTGTATCTATGTTTTCATCATGTTTCCTTGTGCTGTAAACGTCAGTTTTATTGACAGCTATCAGCCTTTCTGATACTCTTCTGTCGGCTGGAGATTCTCCAGCTCTCTTCTTTGTGAGCGCATCTTCCAGAGACAGAATGAATGGAAAGGGTTGGAGGGTGACACTTGATCAGAGCTCAAAACCCCACTTTGATCATTTTTTGGTGGTAATTCGCTATAATGTTTGCTGCCTAATACTGATTACATTACAAAACTGTGCTTAGTACAGGATTAACCTCTCCTACTATTAAAATATTGCATGCATTCTTTGTGTTTGACCTGATTGTAAAAGGAATCAGGCTGCTGCTGGAATTGTTTCAAAGTGGGGGGGGGGCAGGGGGGAGGAGGAAACAATAACAGAATAGGGGCTATGTTTCAGGCCCTCCAGAGGCCCTACAATAATAAATAAATACTCTGTCACTGTCAAGGATGGAGAACAAGTGCAGTCAAGAAAAAGATGCCAAATTTAAGATATTTGCGTAATCTGCTTCACGGCACAATTGCCATGCAAATTGTAAGCTTTCGATGTTTAAGAAAAAAAAAAACCTGTCTTTAACACACAGAAAAAAATCTATCTCAGTGTAATGTTATGTGCTTCTGCCCTATGGAATTAGCCTTGCAGAGAAATGCCTCAAGGCAGAAAGAGATGAGTCTGAACTTGAGCCACATCCAGAGCTTTTTGGGAACATGAACCCCATGGGCTGTTGGGTTGGTAACCATTAGAATTGCAGAGTTTTTTTCTATTTTTCCTCATGGCAAAACACATGAAATTAAAATAAATAAATAATGTGGAAGTTACGTTAATACATCTATATCACAAATTTTAAAGCACTTAAAAAAAAAAAAAATCATAGTTTCATATAATTACAGAATCATAGAATGATTTGGGCTAGAAGGGACCCCAAAACCCATCCAGCCTCACCCTGTGCCATTGGCAGGGCTGCTTCCCACCAGCTCACCTGCCCAGGGCCCCATGCAACCTGGCCTTGAGAGCCTTCAGGGATGGGGCACCACAGCTGTTCTGGGGAAGGAGTTGGCAAAAAATATTCTGGCATCAGAATAGTGAAAATAGGTGGATCGATTCAAATCCAGCTGGATGTTTGTCATAGAAAATAAGGAAGGTCAGACCCCTCCTTGAGGTTTTCATTATTTTATCGTGAGTTTTAAATTTTCCATGCTTTTCAGGCTTTGTTAGCTCCGTTCTTGAAATATTTTGCCTTTGTTCAAGATGGCTTTATTGTCCTATTAATATTAACAGAGTATGTCTTATTATTAAATTATTTGTCATGGCTGTACTTTTTTGAAATTAGAAGTGAACTCATTCCTGACACTGCAATCTGCTCTACATTTCATATTTTAAAAAATGAGACCAATACTTTTTTCACCATCTCCTTAGGTAACCCTATCTCAAAATAAATAAAAAACATTTAAACATTTGAGTGCCTGTGAAGTAAAGAACATATGTATTTTACAGATATATAGAATAAATCTAAAGTAGAGATAAACCAAGGACATAAATGAAGTTTAATTACTGCATTTTCCTTAGCCCTTGTACTTCAAGGTAGTACTGAGAGAGAATCTTACTATTTCTTTAAAACGCTGTCAGCTGTAACTCCATGGAGTGGGCTTGGGTGAATGTGTGGAAACACACTTGCTGCTGGCAGAAAGCATTCCTGGGTCGCCCATGCTACCACCATCTGTGACATATGTGCTATTTGGCAAAGGGAGTTCTCTGTATTTCCTAGGAGGCCGGCCCCATCCCAGTGCTGTTGCCATGGCCACATTCTCTCTCAGAGCATCCTTGAGTGGAGAAGAGTGCTATCATGTTGCTTCCCCAGGAGATTGTCTGTGCACTTTCCACTTCCTTGCGTGAAGTATCAGCATGCCAGAAACATCATTCTTGGTGGTGCACCCGCTACAACACAGCACTTAATGAGACTTCAGCAGTAAAAGCTTGCAAACCTGAGCATGCTCTTCAGCTGCAGCCAGTTTTTGCTCCTCTTTTAAGCAGTGGATTTGGAAGCCTTCTTACTTCAAAAATAATATAATGATAACATAGAAATATATTTCTAAATATATGTACTCCGTATATAGCAATATCATGTAACACTTTATACTGAGGAGGTTGATTCAGGTTACTTTTGATTCAGCTTACCCTGGGTTATGAAAGTTGGGTTCAAATTTTAGGAGAAAACAACAGTACCTCTGGACTGGTTCCAGTCTTATCTCCTCATATGCTCACCACTTCAGTTTATTTCACAGCAATCCCACAGTATCAGTAGATATTCCTATTTTTGTGATAATAGCTTTGGTTTCTTAGTAAATTAATCTCTTTGTTAGCTTGTTTGTTGATAAAATTTTCTATCATGAGCAGCTGCTCTGTTTAAGACTGAAATGAGGGAAATGTGATAACCTCACAAAGAAGCAATGCCAGGCTCGGAAGTCCTCTCTTTTTGTCCAGGTTCCAACGCTATAAAGAATCAATACAAAAAGAGAAGTGAAGATGAGAAAGGAAACAAACCTATGTCCAAATGCTGTAGCTCTCAAAGATTCTCTCAATACTAAAATCTGATTAAATAACAGAGGAGAAAAGGTGATGTAATGCTCTGAGGTAGGAAAACATCAAGTGCTCAGAGTTAAAGACCGTCCTGCTCCAAAATGGCAAAGAAAAGCATGATCATTTAAGGTTGATGCCATGTGAGCTGTTTTGCCCTATGCTTCATTTCAAGTAGTATTTGGACTCACATAATGATAGTTTTCTCTGCTGCACTGTTTTCAGATTTGGTTAACCAAGTGATGACTTTGATAATCATTGTTATCTTAAGTATGTGGAGAAGGGGAAGAGAACAACACCTTACAAATGCATGACCACCACAATCGAGTGACAACGTATTGTGATGAAGGATCAGGAGTTTCCTGTCAAAGCAATCATGGAAACAGTTTAAGTAGCTATGGGGAGAGAGAGAGAAAGAGAGCCCTACGATTTTAATCATAGAATAGCCTGGGTTGAAAAGGACCATAACAATCCTATAGTTTCAACCCGCCTGCTATGTGCAGGGTTGCCAACCACTAGACCAGGCTGCCCTGAGCCTCATGAGAAATACAACTTTCAGACAGTAAGCAAACAGCTTAAAGGTTAGATAGTGTTATCCTTTAGCTGGAATATCACTTATGCACAAGACCTCAGATGTGTTATTTCCTATGGTAGACAAGCATATGGCAAACTCAGGCATACATCACTTTTCCAGATATGGAGGGAAATGGATTGGGTAAACACAGGGTTACAGTCCCTCCAGATCCAGAACAATAATTCAGAAATTACAGCCTCAAAATAAATAGAAGGATTGAGTATGTGGCTTTCGCACTCTCTCCTCAGCTGAGCATCTGTTCAGCAGCTGAGGTGGATATTTAGATTCAAAAGAAAATCTGAGTAATTTTGGTTATGCACAAGCTACTTTCTCTTCTGAAAAGGGATTTTTGCAATTTGCAATGCTCCAGCGTGGAGAGCCATCTGGTGGGTGTTAGCTGCAGTGCTTTCTTATGTTCACATACAGAATCCTGAAGACTACAGTTGCAGTGTCCCTTTTGTTATTATTCTTAGGAGTTCTGTTTGTGAAATCTTCATTGTTTCCTGACTTTTCTTATGCTGGTTTTTCTTTGTGTTTGTGTTTAGTTTTCTTGGCATGCCACTGTAGTTGTTCTTTGCCAAATAGTGGTCACTGATGATGCTTGTTGTTATGACAGAGAAGGACAAAGTGTTTGAGCAAGAAAAGGGAATCACCTTGAAGAGCGATTTTACTTGCTCTGAAATATGCTCTGAAATAACTCAGACGTAGCACCAACATTCTTATGGAAGGAAAGGAGGGAAAAAAAAAAAAAAAGAAAAAAAAGATCAGCCAGATGATGCATCCAAGTATTAGGGAAGGGAATTCAGTGTCTGTCTGACTCTGACTGCTGCTTGAATCTTGGAGGTTTGGCACATTGGAAGGGACTCATCTCAGTTCTGTGAAAACCCACCCTCTGCAAGATTGAAGGGTGTATGTACACTGAGGAGGAGGTACCTGCACTCAGATTATACAATGCCCTAAACAAAGGCGTCTTCACTCTTCCCTCTCGAGGCTGTTTCATTATATATTAAATGACAGTTACTAAAAATGAGAGCTGAGTCTGAGCCTTGTGGCTGGGGACATGTGCTGGGTAGGCAGGCAGCACACACCTCAGAGCTCACATGAGTTAATGACACCATTATTATATTCATTATGTATTAAAATGGTAAAGGGTTATCAACAGGTGAAGTGCAAAGCGCTCCTCAATATGACAGCAGGGTGGGATACTTTCTAGGGTGGTAGGAATTGCGAATTCAGATCCCCCTCAAACAAAGGAGAGATCTGAGCCTGGGGCTCCTCAGCTGTAAACGCCTGAATGGTTGAATGAAGCCATCCTTTCTTCTTGGTTTGGTGAGTTCAAGCTTTCTTTAGCACTGATCTTTCAGCAAGCTTCTGAACCAATATTTTCTCTAAGGGCAAAATGTTTTATTTAACAGAAAATAACTATTTAGTCATGGTAGGAGGAAAAAGTGGGGAAAATCCATTTGATCCAGATCGAATTTGGATGTTTGATGCAAATCTTCTTTGAATTAGCTAAGGTTAAAAAAAATCTCACAGCCTAATTCTGAGTAAGGAATACTTAATAAAGTACCCATATTCCCCCTAAAAGCATTCAGAAAGTGCTCCACCTGTGATCTGCATTAGCATTTAAAGAAAGAGTGTTAGAAATTCAGGCAGTGAGCCATAAAGTCTTGAAAACCAACAGAAGCTTCCATCAGAATTTTGAGCGTGCTTAGCCTGTTTTCTCTCTTTGCAGGGAGCAATGATAAGTAAAGCTATGTTGTTATCTTGTTTAGTTGCCTCAAATTCTCACCTGTATGTCAATAATGAACTGAACAAGTTCAGTTCTGTTGGGAGAAGTTTGAGTGTGATTGTTATTACAGCTGTTTTCTTGGAGGAGAGATTGGACAACCACTTATTCCTATCCTTTGGCAGAACATCCTATCTTTATTGCAGTGCTGGGGAGAGCTACTCACCGTCCTCTCCCATGTCCTATTCTTTACAGCACAGTCTCCATCATACACCCACTACTTTTCTGAAGTGTCTGATGGACTGTATCTCCTTAGATCAATTGTATTGCACACATCTAGCTGGTCTGAAATTACAGCTTGTTCACCATAAAGATCTAAAGCACATTTTCTGCCTGTGGTCCATTTCTTCACTGGTCTCAGGTGCCTGCAGTGAGGGTAGGCTGTGGGCTGTGTGAATGTCCTGGCAGGATGCACAGAGGCATAGTAGGAGGCTAAACACGCATTTTCAGAACAAAAAAATCATCTTAACATCTACCCTCTCCAAATTCCTCCTCTTTTAAAATATTGATCATTCAATACGATTTTTTTGTAATTTTTTGTCCTTTTTTTTTTTTTAAACACACACAGATTATCATACTTTGTGTCAGAGGTATTTCCAATCTGAGTGTCAGAGTAACAAGAACTGCAGTTCGTCTGCTTAGAACAGGAGGTACTGTTTTGTCTACAGTGTCTTTCAGAAAGACATCTCATCACAATGAAAAAGAAATTGGTAGAGAATTCATGCCCTTTGGGGAGCAGTTAAGTAACTTTGTTGCTAATAGTTTTCATTGTACTTCTCAAATGAATTCCTGAATTTAATTTTAAGATGTGATTGCGTTTACCAGCATAAAATAGATCATTTCTCATATTTGACATCAGCTTTTAAAATCTTGATCTTAGATGAAATATAAACAGTAGTAGATGCTTCAGAATAAACCTTAACGGCTTTGCAGTTTTCACCAGGATTGTTGCGTGTGTAAGCCTTTCACAGCAGATCTGTCCTACAGAATCAGCTGGTCACAGTCAGCATACAAACATACGCATCTGTCGAAACCATAACTCATATTAAATAGAGATTGTAAAATTAGCATTCTTTAGTGAGCTAGGTCACACATAATCTTAAATCCACTGGAAAAAAAAAAAAAAAAGAGGACTGAGCCAATGTGTGGTCCTAAAATTCCTACTGTTTATATGTGGAGAATGCATGCACCTCCTGTATCAGTAGTGATCAAATAAATTGCAATTTTATTTGGAGTGCAATTTTTTTTTTCTCTTATTGAGAATTGTGCGGTAGAGGAAATGAAGCAAAGAATTATCATCCATTACATTACATACTACTGAAGCAAGTTTGGATTTGGAATACTCGGGATCAACCTTCCAATACCTACAGGGAGGTTACTGAGAAGATGGATGAATTTCTCAGTAGTGTGCAGCGGGAGGCTGAGAAACCACTTGGTGGTTTCTTGTGGATTAAATGGAAATGAGAGGTTCAGGCTATGTATTAAGATAAAGTTTCCACATGTTGAGGACATCATACATTGAAGCAGATTGCCAGATGGATTGTGCAGTCCATCATAAGGTCAGATTGAGTGAGTGAACTTGTCTGATTTTATAGCTGACCCCAGTAAGAGCATTGAGTAAAACTAGAGGCTTCTTGATCCTTTTCAGTGAGGATTTTTCAAGTGAACCCACAGTGCATGGTATAAAGGAAAACTGTGCATTGAAACATTCAAAAATAGGTTTAAACCCAATGTAACACAGTAAGAGTTAGATGAGAAAATTTCTAACGTTTAAGCCATCTTAAGAGAGCTCCAACAATGTCACACTAAACTGGATTTGTTCTGATAAATGAGCTTTACTATGATTATAACTAACATTCCTTAAAGCAACAGGAAAAGTTTGTTTCCTTTCCTTGACATAAGCGTGGAAATGTCTACAGAAAGTTTCACACGGAGAGAAAAGAATTGCAATCATGGGAAGTTCTGACATGAGGAACTGTGTATCATCTCGCCTGTGTGGAACACTTAACTGTGTACTACAATGTATTGCTTCTGCTTCCACCTTTGTGTTTAAAGCCTTTGCTTATAAACATGCTGAGCTTTTTTAACATAACAATATATTATTCTAAGATTTGCATACTTCTTAATGGATCTTTTTGTTTAGATGTAAGTTTCTTCTTATTTGAGCTCAGTCTGGAAGGGTTCAAGACAATGTGCTGTGGCTGTAGAGTTTTTTCTTTTTTTCCAGCCAGCAGTAAAATAAGATATTCTTACAGACTTCATTTACTGTCAAGTTACATATCTAAAATACAGCTTATTTGTGACTGCAGAACAGGATCAGAAATTCTGTCTTCTCTATGCTTTAACAATCCAGTATACAGGAGTTCGTTTCAACAGAGTGATCCCTGAAGGTTGCACTTTTGCTTTAAAGAAGGAAATCTGCCCCTTTTGTAAGGGATGAACTTGGCCCTGGATTTATCATTAATTTAGCACCAAGAATCAAAAATACTAATTGAAGCATTCAATGACATATAACAATGGCACAGATTGAAGCAGATTGTCCAGTGATGGGTTTCTACAAAGATAGATTATTTTTTCAGGCATACAAGAAATAGTTAACTGACAACCTCAATGTATGAGACTTAACAGGAATAATTACTTTGAAAATATAAGGAACGACCACAAAGTGTGAGTCATCACATCCAGTTGTGAAAAACAGTAACTAAATATATCCCACGTGTTCTGATAGGCATGCATGAAGAAGACAGAAACTTTCAAACATTTCCATAGGACAAACCTCCTCCATTCAAACACAAAGCCTGGAGAGAGGGGTAACTCTAACAAATACAGTGTGTGGTACTCTGTGAAGGTACCATTGGAGCTTCACATAACAGGTGGAGCAGAAAGCAAAATCCCTTTTTACACCTTTTAGGTGTCTTGAAAGAATTGCAGATTGTCATTTCTTTAGGCATCACAAAACCAGCAAAATGTTCCTGTTCCTATGTTTTCTTTAAAGCACTTGGTGTGTAGGTATGTTATACTGGAATATTCTCCTCTAAAGAATAACTGAGGGAAAAAGTACAAATGGCAGCAAAATTTGAATGTCTACAGACTCAAGCAGATGCTTATATGTGATCTCTCTCTCTACCCACAAGACATAAGAGGTAAGTATATCACAACTAGGAAAGAACTTGTATGTATTATACAAACCAGTGATCCAGTCTATCATTAGCATTTTACCAAAGATGCATTGTGGAAATATTAAATTACACTTTATATAAATAGAGTTCAGAGGATTCTGCTTTTGTTTTGCTACTAAAGTTCACAAAGCAGCTAGGAGCTCAGAAGGCATCACCTTCATAAATCCATTGGTTAGAAAGTAATAGAGCAAATCTGTATTCTTTTCTAACAATGGAATGTCTTAAATATGAAGATCACATTTATATAGGAAGTTACATAACTTACATAAAAGTAGTTGTGACTATTTAGGAAAAAAACATACATAACTGACTATGGGTTAATTGGCTCAGTTAAGCTTAGGAGAATTATGAGAAAATTTAGAAGAAAGGGCAGAAAAGAAAAGTGATGGTTTGGGAGTTTTCATTTTGAGGAGCAATTTTATAACTAATAGCAATGGTAGATGTCAGTGGTATGTAGTGATGAAAGTGAAGAATATAGTAAGGCAGGAACCCACTGAGAGATAAAAGAAAAATTTAAAATAAGAGGAGGACAAAAAAAAAAAATCAAGGACTTTGGTTTAGATGCTTTCCAAAAAGCTCAGAAAAAAATTGTGGGTAATATGACAGTTGAATATAAAATAATTAATGTCCAGAAAGGCCAACCAGTGTATTTACTCTTTTTATGTGACATAGGGAAACTGACACAGAAGTCCTTGTTTTAGCAACACATTTTAAAAAGATAAAAGGGTGTACTTTGCAGACTATGCATAATCAACTTGTTGAACTCACTTCTGTAAGAAATATACAGGAGAAAAAAGGTGCAGTAGAAGTAAATAATAAAGGCCCTAGACTTTATAAAAGTAATAAAGATTTTTCCTCTCCTTCATTGCAAACTAAAATTTCCAGCTACTGAGAAGGATTTTTTTTTTTCTTTCTTTCTTTCTGGAAATATGGTTATCCAGCAAGTTCTCATATGCTTTGTGAAATGCCTCTGTAAGGCAGATGTCAGCTAACTGGGCTTTAGGCTTTATCTACTGTGACATTTCCTATGTCCATGGTGTGGTGCAATGGAGACATATTAATTACTAAAAAAAAATTAAGAGAAATTATGTCTTTGAGTAAAGATTCACACTGTCTTTGTGAGATCTGAACACTACTTCAGAACAGCAATGGTAATATAGAAGACCTGACTTTTTCTACAATTCTATTTAAAGTCCATTTAAGTGAAATGAAATACTAGCAACAATAAGTCAATTCTTTATGTAAATGAAACAGCTCCCATCACAGCAGAAGTTTATGCTGCTTCTGTGTTGTCATAACACTTCGGATTTGTCATTCTTTTTTTCCAGCCAGTTTTCAGAAGCACTTTGGATATCAAATTGTAAGGCTGAAGATTTATTTCCTACCAGATTTTCCCTTGATATAAATTTAATAATTGTCATTTCTAACATGAAAAACTTTTTGAAGCAAGTTGCAGATGGGTTATTGTGGTTCTTTGTATACAGACCAGTTAAAGCTCTTTGTGGTAGATTAGCATAATGGTCTGACAATATGGACAATCCATTTAATCTCTCACTTTCTCAGATCTCTACTCTGTAAATACAACAACACAATCATTCTTCAAGATATATTGGAGATTCTCTGCTGTTTAGTTTGTGAGTGGAAACATTTCAGTGCATAGATTATGTCCTAAATTAGGTAAAATGTTTCTTTACCATCTAGGGCCGCTCGTGTTAAGAGGTATAATTTTTTCACTGAAACATGGAACTGTTTCCTATGGACAAGCAGGCACTGAAGATAATTCTATTTTAAAATAATAGAGATCTACTGATCTATTGTTCAAAGTGTTGATGACAATGCTGCCTCTTTATTTTATTACCTTCTTGGTTATTTGAGTCATATAACAATTCACTTCTACCATGCTTTGTGCTGCAAGTAATGAAGTGCTAGACCAAAAGTAGAAGAGGAGCGGAGACAGATTGTGGCCATTCCTTTCTGTATTCCAGTACACCACCTCAACCCTTCTCTCCTTCCTTCCTAATCTACATTCCCCGTCACTGGCAAGCTCTCCTTCCTCACATTTCATTCACCAGTGCTCAGTCCACATGGAGAACCAGAACTAGGTCCATTTTAAAGTGCATACACCAATTAATAAAATTGGCACCTCAAAAGCAATCTCTTCTCCATTTGACATCTGTACATCACATTTTAGAGAACGCATGGAGGTGGCAGTTTCTCTCATGCTCTCTTTTGCCTGTTCCAGCAGTTTTAGGGTACTCAGCTGAAAAATGTTGGTTCATGTTTGATGAGGTGGAAGTTTGGAGCCCACCTCTGCTAAGTCCTGAGAGATGAGTTAAAATGGAGAAAGGAAAGAGGAAAAGGAGTCCTCACCTTTTTACCCACAAGATTTATTGTGCAGAGGGAAAGGTATTGCCTAAGCAGTGTTACCAAGTCAGGCCCAACAAGTGAGCTGATTGGGAATCATTCTATACTGAGACTTGATTATAGGACAGGCTGCAGGTAAATGAATGTCCTGAGGTGCTGTACATATACCCAGCTGCAGAAATAGAGGTGCATACTGGGGATTTTTGCAGGAGGGAGCTGAGGAATCACAGAAAGCTGATGCCTAGAGACAGATAGTGATAGCAAAATGATGGATGTGCATCCCTGAAACCCATCGCTCCTCTCCCCTTTGTAATTGCAGCCTTAAGCATCTTTGTGACAGTTTTCTCCGCCTTAATTGTTCCATTTTGTTGTCTTTGGTCCTGGTGAGAATAGTCTCATGGAATGCCCTCTATCTAACACATTTAAAAGAATTGCCTGCTATTTATTCCTGTGTCTATATACCCATTTTCTCTTCATTTTCTAATGGCTGTGTTTGAGATGGGATTGAATTTATTGAATTGATAGATATAAATAGGATTTGCTTTGTATCCTTATCTATTCTCTTCCAAGGAAATTGCTTTTAATTATTATTTAAAGTTCAATTCCAGTTACTGCTAAAACGAACTTCTGCTTTTAGCTTTAGGACTGAGAACCTAGCCGCAAATAAACATGAACTGAAATACTAAAACAATTACTACCTTTGGTTATTTTACTGTTAAGCTGTGCAGTCATTACGGTTTCAGAATATTAATGTTGAAATTGTTCTTAAAGTCATTTTTTTTTAGCTGAGACTCATGCCTTTTTCTCAGTACTCAGAATTAACTCTTACTTGAGGTAGTCATTGAATTTCTAAAGAAATTTCTTACTTGAACTTCATCCCCATTTGACATTTACCACTGTTTGGTTGGTTAGCTAAAATAGTACATTATTAACAGTTTATTAGCTTCAGTTAGCATTTATCTTCTTTCATGTTATACTGTCAGCTGTCTTTTTATGATAAGCCTGTGTTTTGGATGGGTTGAACACATACGTCATTTAGGGAATTGTGGAGTTAAACAGCCTTAACCTGTTAGGCTTGGGGATTCCTGGTTGCTTGTGGGCAGTTATTACCAGGTTTCTGTAGTCTTACTGTTACAATATCCTCTCAGCTATTTATTTACCTTTTTCTTTTTCTATACACTACAAGGAATGGCTTCCCATGGGCTGAGCCACCCCATACTGCACAGGTGATGTTGCTGCAGACCATGTTTTCCAATACCCAGAATTTTCAAGAAAAATCATCTTTCTATACCTCTACAGTTATCCTTTTTTTGTAGGCATACTTCTTTTTTTACCTGCTTTGCTGTTTTTATTCCTACTTGGATTACTTATATTTTAGAAGTTTTTCAAGGATGCCCTTGTTTCTGCTGTAACAGCAATGCGGGTCATCAATTCATAACTGCTTGGTGCACCATATATGAACTCAAGCCCCTTTAATTTTTTATTCTAGACTTCTGCATACAGACCATATAGTCTTGTATCTGTTTTACCTATCTTCATGTCATTGTAAACAGGGGTTAGATATTAGTCTTCCTGTAACTTTGTTCATCCTTTAGGCTCTCCCAGTAGTAGAGCATCTGAGTAAAACAGAAAGAGGAGGAAGGAAAAAAAATATAAAATAGAGGAAGGTACATCTTTGATCTGTTCAAAAAGTAATGCTGAAGAACATTGAAGAACACCTGGGACTTGAACTTTAACTAACCTCTATATCTATCAATCGAAAACACTGTTTCTAAGCACTCACGCTTCATTAGCTCCATTTGGTGCAGAACTAGTTGTTTAAACAGTGAGATGTAAGTTGTAAAAGTCCATCTGTTTGTTAAAACTCTTCATTCTGATAAATGATATGGCAATTTTTATTGAAAATTGAATTGTAGCAAATCATACGAATGTGGCTAAACACAGCGTGGGAAATTGTTCTGAGAAGAATAAATTCTGTACCTTAGGAGGAAAGTAAAACGTCCCAAAATCTAACAGTTGCTATGGAAATGCTTAAGTTAAATGTAAAGCACGCATAAATTTTCAATGTATCCAGCACTTGGGGAATTTTGACATATGTTAAAGGAAAAGACAAATATGTGAACACCAAACAGAAGATAAGATATGGCATTTTTGTTGTAAATCTGTGCATAGAATATTCCACTGGCATATCTACAATTCATGTTGAATATAGACCAAACCCATGCTTGAAAGCTACTAGCTATTCTGTCTTCTCTTGCAGCTGTACAGCTTTGCCAACTTTGGGCAAAGGTATCCTTAGAGTCCCTTTCAGAAAGACTACTAAAGTGGTACATGGTGACCTTAGTTGACCCTAGGATGTTGGGAAATGGTTTTAAACTGGAAGAGGGTAGATTTAGACTAGATATTAGAAAGAAATTCTTTACTGTGAGGGTAATGGACACTGGAGCAGATTGCCTGGTAAGGTTGAGGATGTCCCCTCCCTGGAGGCATTTGAGGCCAGGTTGGTTGGAGCTTTGAGCAACCTTACATCCCAAATCATTCTATGAATCTGTGACCGGGGCACAGGGCACAAAATGACCTCCAGAGATGTCTTCCAACCTCAGTTATTCCATGATTCACTGAAAATATGTTATCTTTAAATGGGAATATCCTGATGTCCTGTTGCCCTCCCAACAACCTGTTGACTGAGCAACAGTTCTCCTATGGAAGATGCAGATATAAAGTGAAAAAGACATGAAAGCATAGTAGATGTTATTCTGCTCCCTTATTCTCTGTGCACTTTAGTTTTGACATAGATCCACTATTTGTAAGTATGCACTTTACATGTTACTCCTAAAGTTGCCATTTACCTCACAAGAGACTCTGTTATCCATAAGAAGAAATCCTGGGGGCTCACAATTTTTCTTAGATGCACTAATTGTTCGATGTGTAAACTCTGGGGTTTTGAAGGAGAAGATGCCACACTTTGGCTTCACTACTTCAGTAAGTCTTGGACTTGTGCACTCACTGATGTACCTGTGCATACTACAGTATTGTAAGAATAGTTGAATGGAACGCATGCGAAGAATAGCTGTCATTTTGTATTATAGTATATAGGAGCTCCCCCCACAAGTCAGGCCTTTCGTACAAGATTCTAGGCTGTCACTATATGACATAATTTTTTCAATGTGGTTGTAGAGGGAGGGAATAACTTGCAAGACCTCCAGGTTTCTATCTGGGCTGGTGCTGCCATGACAAATGTCTAATCAGAGATTTAGACAAACATTTTGAATCCCTGTGTGCTTAAAAGACAGCTTTTGGTCGGTTGCTAGATTTTCTGTTTTGATCTTGTTATTAAGTAATAGCTCTGGCTTTTAATACAAATTTAAAGTAGGACTTCTAATTTTCAACTTGCAACTTGTGAGATGTTAATTTACTCTTAATTAAAAAGAAAAACGTATATCATATGAAATATCATGAAGCTATAACCACACATACACATATTCACACTTTAATAATATAAAAGATTTGGTTTAATCTGGTTCTTGACTGGTATGGTGAATTGAATTCCCTCCCTACGGAGCTCTGTACTTGCCTAGATCAGAATTTCAATTTGGGAATGAGTCACCAAGCTGAAGACAAGAACTGGGCTCATATTCAATAAGACTAAGTCAGTAGATGTTGTTCAAATGTGTACCTAATGTGCTGCATCCACTGATGGATGTTCAGTCCACAGGACTTCATTTCAGTATGTATACC
The DNA here is from genome assembly GCF_023343835.1 of Lagopus muta. NCBI lineage: Eukaryota > Metazoa > Chordata > Aves > Galliformes > Phasianidae > Lagopus > Lagopus muta. Next base: position 60,178,005 of record NC_064435.1, on the reverse strand, counting down.
TAAACCCATATGCGATATAAATGTTAATTTAAAGCAGTTGCAGTTGTTAGAATGCTGTCAAGCTTGAAAATATTAAAGATCAGTGGTGTAACTCTGACTTAGTAAAGTGAAAAATAATATTCCCATCCATTTTGGTGAAGGCACAAGTACTCTCCAGCCTTGGCAGCTGGATACAGCAATCGATTTTTAGATACTGCTACTGGCTCCAAAATCATAATGTACTCTAATTGTAGTTACTCATGCAGCTAGAAAAAGATACTCTTTTTCACCCTTTTTTCAAGACCAATAATCCTACTGGACAGTCACATGGATGCATGGTTTTAATAACATAATTGCCTGTTTGTTTACCATTGTCCATATGCACAAAAGCAATTCATTTGCTTACACAGCCTGCACCTGCCTGTCCTTTTAAGCCATTTTTAAGCATTTTGCTGTAAAGATAGTATAGTATATTGTCATGCCCTTCATCAGTGTGTTTATTATTTCTATTTGTATTGTTCTAGTTGTTAGATAATTTTGGAATGGTAGGGTTGAAGATAGCCGTTCACAAGTGTGTGTATATATAGACTATCTATTTACATTCATTATCCATCATGTTAAATATTCTGACAAGAAATCCAGAAGCAACAAATGGTATTGGGGCTGTATCTTTGTAAGCTGTGGCATAGGCAATGATTTTAACCATAGAGTTAAAGCTATTGGATTCTTTTGAGACTGTTTTGGCAATCTCAGTGCACTTTAAAGAGAGAATCAGAAATCGCATTTATGAAAGTGTGTTGGGGTTAGAAATTAAACTACAGCATCTGCATTATGAGAATATGCATTTTAATTCAAAAGAACATATTTGCACAGCCAATATGGATGAGAGTCTTCTGGGGGCAAGCTCTTACAAGAGGCCGTGGTCCTCAGGTTTGATTTGATTCACATGTGAACAATTCATCTCTGAATATTTTGATACACAGATGCTTGATTCAGTCCAAATTGCATGCCGGGACTACAACATTTGGTAGAGTACTTGAAAGCAGTGTGTATAAATACACTACACTGTAAATTAAAACCTTTGATTTAGCCATAATTAGAAGATATAATAAGTGAGATGCCACAGGCTCTATTCTTTGGGGCAAAAGAAGTATTTAAAGAACAATAAGAATATGCCTCCATAAAAATTTAAATACACAGGGCCACATTGTGATACTTTGTTCATGTAGCACTAAACTATTAATTAATATGCAAACTATCTACTAATTAACATGCAAAAGCAGACTACCTGCTTTTGAAGCACTGGGTTCAGATATTCTTATTAATTTTTGAATATGCTTTAATCCACATGGTGCCCTAATAACTATACTGACAATTATTCGTAGAAAATGATCCTGTTTAATGAAGGGAGGCTATCATAAGTTGTCTGTAAGGAGCATGTTTGTTTGATGTTTAATAATAAACCCAGGTAGAAAAACGAAAACATATAATAATCCAGAAATTTAAAGCAAGAACCCAGTTGTTTTTTACCTTGAAAATAATAACGCAAGTATTTGAATCAACTTTACTTTGGTAGTGGTTTCAATATTTTTCACAAACAGCTGTTCTAATCCAAAAATTGCATGCAAACAAACTGTGCCAGTTAGTCACTCTGTGCAATATGAAATTCTTGGAGTTTTAACAAAATCAAAATCTAGTCAAACTCTTACATTTCTTTGTTCCGTTGATATCCGAGTACTGCTTAGTAGAAGACAAATGCGTCTGTGAATAGCAATCATTCTTCCTTGGATTGCAACGTTAGACAGATTTTTATTTTAAGGGTGATTTTTTTTCTCAGCTGATGCCATTTTTGTTAAGTCAAGATCAAAACAATGTGCATGTATTTTGCCTAGATAGGAGCTCCTGTTTCTAAAAGATGAATCTAGTTTCTGATTGCTATAGAGCTGAATTTCATAGCCATCAATCACCTTCTAAGAATGTGGCTTTTTTCATTTCCAACTAGTAATTGCTATTGTTTAATTTGTTGTATTGAATGCCTGATGTGTTCATAAAATAGTGTCAAGGTGATTGTGGGAACATCAGATCTTGTTGCCATGGAAGTACACATTTACTTCCACAAACATTTCAGAAAGAAAAGTCACTTCTGTAAATGTTCATCGAAAAATAAAAAGGATGTGTTAATGCAATTAGAGTAAATTCCTGCTCCATAGATAGAAAAATAATAATCATGTGACAGAAGAAGTATTTTCTATTTGTTGATTACATATGTAAACTATTAGACAGTGTATGTAGACTGTTCTGAGTCAGTTCATACCCCAGTGGCAGCTGCAGAGTATGGCAGATGCTCAGGAGGAGCAGGTGAACTTGCTTACTTCCTGCTGTATCCCTTCTTCTCTCTCTGCTCAATTATGCCAGGAAAGAAGGAATATTCTCACTACCATTTCTCTTCTTCTCCACTGTCTCCTTGAACTAAAATGCAATGCTCCAGATTTCTGAAGGTTTCAGTCCTTTTTGTAATTGAAAAAAGTTCAGATTCTGATGCTCTGTCAAATCTCAGCATTTCTCCCAAGGCTTATTTCCATCCTTGATGTCTGTGTTAGAGTCCTGTTTCATTTTCAGATCAATTTACCAAATGTTTCCTTTGCTGCACAGTGAACCAAGTGATTACGAATTGTTACCACTGACTCTTCAAGCCTCAGATGACAATATAAATTAACAAGCTGAAGCTTCAGTTTCTCTTCGAAGAAAGTTTCTTCCAGCAGAAGAGCCAACATGTTTGATTGTTTTGCTTTTGCTGTAGCTGCTCAGTAGATACTCCATGTAGTTTTAGTTTGGGGAAGTTCAGCTAAGAGCCCTGTAGCACAACATTCTGCATTTTCCTTAGCTTCACAAAGCACATCAGCAAAATTGAGATTTCCTAGGTCTGTGCAGGTGCTGCTTAATCTTAGTAGGCTAGTCAGGCTGCTTCTGCTCCAAGGGAGTACAAAGCACCAGGAGGTCACATCTCTGCCTCTTCTAAAGCCCTGTCACACTGCTCCCTTAGAGGCAATGTGGTGACAGCATAATAATTGCTTGGCTGGCTCAGATAGAATGATTTTGTCCTGAAGCTTGCAACAGGCTACTAGAAGTAGGTGGAAACCGCAAAGGAGGTGAATGCTGCTCAGATAAACCCAGCTGACACCAGCTGTCACCCTTCAGAAATCTGCTGCTTTCTCTGAACAGAGGCCTTTCTGTCCTAGTGCTGATATTGCCTATCTGTCTCTGCTTATCTAGTCCTCTGCCTGTCTTTTGGTGGCCAGAAGAAATTTTATGGAAGAACAAAGGCACTGATCTACTCACTGTTACTTTTCAGTGCCTTGATCTCAGAAATGAAAACTTCGGTGCAAATGTAACCTGTCAGGAGCTGTGCTGAGCTCAAGTCTTTGAGTGCTTTGATGTCAGCTCAAAAAGGGTTCCAGAAGAATTGCACATGTTCTAAAATAAAATTATGTAATATGCATTCCTAAAAAAAAAATAAAAAAATAAAAAAAAATTAGGGTAAGAACGATAAAATCACTAAGCACAACTGGTTAAAAAAACTGGCAGGTTCAGAGGATGGTTGGAAGGATTGCAAGACATCCAGGAGACTCCCGGAGGCCATTGAACTTTCTGGTTCAGGTACTGGACAGACCCACCAGAGGTGAAGTGTTGCTGGACCTCGTACTCAACAACATGGAATAGGTTAAGACTGGAGGCAGCGTGGGCTGCCACAACCATGCCCAGGTCAAGTTCACAATATCCAGACATATAGGCCTGGCAAAAAGCAGAATCAGGACCTTGAACTTCAAGGAAGCAAACTTTAGACTGCTTAAGGAATGACTGGACGAGATCCTCTGGGAAACTGTCCTTAGGGACGAAGGAATAGAACAGAGCTGGCAGCACATTAAGTATGACTTTCAGAAAGTACAAGAGTTCTCCATCCCTCAGAATAAGAAGTTAGGCAGACAAGACAGGAAAACAGTATGGCTGAGCAGGAACCTGCTGGTCAGGCTGAGGGGAAAAAAGAGGAAAAGTTTAAGCAGTGAGAGTGGGAAGGAGTAGCCTGGGAAAAACATAGAGATGCTGGACGGATATGCAGGGGTGGAATCAGGAAAGCCAAGACACGGATGAAATTGGTCTTAATGAGGGATGTGAAAAACAATAAGAAGAAACTCTTTAGATACACGGGGCAAAACAGACAAAGGAGAATGTACCCCCTATGATAAATGAAAGTTAAGAACTTGCCTCCTCAGATATGGAGAAGGCTGATGTACTTAACAAGTTCTTTGCCTCAGTCTTCAAGGCTAGACAAGATTTCCACACCTCTTGTGTCCCAGAATTTCAAGTGGAGGTCGAGGGAGAAAAATCCCTCCCAGTGTAAGTACAGAGCAAGTCCAAGATCACCTCATGAGTCTGAATGTGTATGAGTGTCTGGGGCTAAATGACATGCAAGCCAGGGTCTTGAAGAAACTGGCTGATGTAAAAGGAGGGCTCATGCAACTACAGACTGGTGTTCTCCAACCTATGCCATTCTATGATTCTACGACTTTACTGAAGGAGCAACCATCTCAATCAATTATTTGAGGCCTGGCAGGACCCCAGGATTTGTTGCCAATAGTGAATCCTGAAGCAGTCTTTTTTTTGTTAATTGACTCCTGGCACTGGGAAGAAGCATAGCTTAAATACTGTGTGTCTACCAAGATAACTTGAAGCTCATATATCTGGAGGTATAATATACATCTATAGATGTACACTGATATACAACTATAGTAAAAGAATTATGGAAACACATCAGAGAATGGTTACAGATCTATACTCCCAATAACGCTGTAGTTTGAAAATAAGCCAATTTTTCTTGGCTGGATTTTTTTTTAATACAGGAAGTCACTGAAGCATAGTCTTATAAATAAGCAGATGAACTACTTTTGTCAAGAAGATATAGGAATTGCACTCCATAATACAGTCAGTTCAGAGTTATCTGCTTGTACTAGATACACACCAAACATTCTTCAAAAGCTAAAGAAAATCTACTGCACGATATGGAGGCTAACAATGTAAAAAAAAATAATTCTATGGAAATATAAAATGTATTTTATGGTTGCAGGGTTTTGTTTCACATTGTTTTGCTTCCCTACCAACTGAAATTTTTGTATTGTATACGAGAGCTATGCACCTGCAACATTTAAAGTCTTTGGTAGACTAGTGTTAAATGAAATCTGTTTTGACAGCTACTGAAAGTAGATAAATAATTTAAGAGAAATGTTGCATAAAAGTTTTACTGAACTGAGAGAAAAAATTCCCAGGACTACCTGCTTTGCTCTGGATAACGTCAACAGAAGTGGCAACACTGAAATTGCTATTTGTAGAAGAAAGACGTAATGGAAAAAATCAGAAATCTCTATAACTGCTATTCTTTTTGCATTTTGGGAACATGTAACTTTCAACTATTCTTGGCTCTTAACCATGTCAAGTACCACTTTCAAATCAGGAGAAATACTTGATAAATAAGACTTGAGAATTGTCTGCTGTCTTTCCTATGGCTTTTTAATTACCATTTCTTCTCTGTTTAAGAAGTTTTCAAAAATGAAGAAAAAAATATGGTATTTGTGATGTAATGGTAGTATTAATCCTTGTTATGGCGTCAGGGAGAAAACGACCAGTTCAGTGTGCTCAATCCCATTCATCAGAATTGAGGAAGCATACTGGCAAACTGGAGGTGGTCCAGAGAAGAGACATAGGACTTCTTAAGGAATGATTAAATATATGTCTAATGAAAAACAAAACAAACAAAAAAAACCAACAAAGAAACCAAGGAATTTGTAGGGCCAAAATCTGTAAATACCTAAGTAGGAACAATGTATTGTTACATACCACTTCAATTCAGTAGACAAAATATGCAAAGGACTCGGGGAATCTGACATTAAGTTCATTTTAGAAAAGAGAGGCAAAATGAGGGGCATTTCTTTTTACAGTCAACAGAAATGCCATTATGGCAACGTAGAAAGAGGTATATAGGTTCACCACCACTGAATGTTTTTTTGTTTTTTTGTTTTTTTTTTCTAAAGGAGGTGTTTTACTTCAAACATAAATTAATGCAATGGAAATCTACATCCCATGTTTTGATGAAAATGAGAGTTGTCAAAAATTGTCTCATTCAACTGCAATGCTGATACAACTGTGAACTCCCATTTCAGATTTCTTTCGTAAGGCAGGAAAAGCATCTGTTTAAGATTCCAAGAGTAATTTTACCTTGCCCAGGGCTATATCATTCACAGCTGAAATAGGTTCCCACCTAATATCAAGGTATGCTTTGTGCGCTTCTGTTCTGTACTCACCTCTAGTTTGTAGATTTTGCTGACATAATTATTGAGAACATCCATGGTTCTTCACTGCTGTCACCTTGATCTAATATAAGATCTGTTGAACTCTTAAGTTTGAATCTTCAGAAATCCTCTGTTAAGACTCTAAACAAGCATTCTCAAACTGGCAGAATTAGGTATAAGATGATTCTCACATCTTGAACAGACTTTCCAGAATTAGCTTCTTCCAGCAGGCTCAGAATGGAGATGAACAAGGAACATGCTCTGTCTGCAGTTGCAAAAGGGCTCTTCCAGAAAAAGTGGAAACAGGATTTACTTTTTAAAAATGAATCAACTAACTTACTGGTAGTAATATTCCTTAATTTAGATACTGATGTATTTTTCTCAGAAAACATGAAGATTTATATACATGTAAGAAACAGGTGATCTCAGTAATTTTCTCCATACAGAATTATTTTGGTAGAAGTATTCCTGTTGACCTTTGTTAACTGCAGTAAATCTCCTTTTAATTCAAAATGACCTTTTATTTCAAGGTTACGTTATCCTAAATAAGGTTAACAGTTTTAAAAGGTCAAAAGTAACTAAATCTTTGGAGATAATAAAAAGATTTAAGCTGGCCTGACCTTTTTTTATTTTTTTACCTATTCAGTTTTTGGTTTGTGGTGTGTAACAATGTTTATATCTGAGTCAGTTGCAAAGAGAAGAAGTAAAAGAAATCTTTAAAATCCTTATAAGAGATAAAAAGGCTTTCATGTATTTTTGTATGCTGAGATGTACCTTACATTTTGCTGTCAACAAGAAATTGAGAGTTCTTTTTGGATAGAACAACTTTTATGACAGGGTGGTTACATCAGTTCTAGAATGACTTTGGAGGATATCTAGATGCATATGCTACAACTGTTGTGAAATAATTATGAGAAGATCCTTATTAAGCTAGCCTAGTATTCATTAATTGAAATTTTACTTAAAAAAATTTTACACAGAGGAAAGACGTATGCATAATGCAGCAGTTTCTGAATTATGACTTACAGTAGTCACAGGAATAGCAGCAAAATCGTCCAGCAGTGGATGGATGGACCATCATCAAAGCATTTTGAAAAGTATAAAAGAATAGGTAAATAAATGAAATGTTCTCTCATGAAGAGAAATAATAATTTTCATTTGTGGAAGCCCAGAAACTAAATATTTATCAGTGCTTGCAGAGAGGAACAGTGGTGTAAACTGATATTTGCCTCTGAAAATGTCACACAACCTGACTTTATATCTTCTTGCACATCTTATTTCTGTGTTTTAAGATGGTCTTAGGGAAGGGATTTTCACTTACTTCCTGCAAAAAGACAGCATCAATTTGTTGTCACTGGAACTGCAATGCAGATACGCATGGTAATAAATATTATCAGAATTTGTAAATCGAAGAAATTATAGCACTACAAATAAAATATAAGATGGTTATAGGGGGGCTGTTGTTGCCCTCCTTGGCCTATAGCTGGACACAATTGAGGACCTGAGAGTTGTTCTTGCTGGGGGGACCAGATTGATGGCTCCTGGGCACAGATATTTTATTTAATAGGAAGTGCTAATTGTTGTTTCTCCAAGTGCTAAGAACAGTAAGTCACACAACTCAAGCTTACCTGCCAGCAAATCCTCAGCAGAGAGAGACTCTACCAGCTCTACTGAATTTCTCCAGTGGCTTCTATGATCTCAGGGGAGCAGGAAAGATAGTTAGGAAAGGAATGTTTGTAGAAGAACCTACAAATCTAATTTGTCACCTTGAGTACTAGGCAGCTTGGCAGAAAGGGAAAGAAGAAGATTATTCCTCAGTTTTCAGAGCAGATATTACAAAGTGCACATCTCTGGAGGAATCTGCAACTCAGGAGACTCTAGGTGGTAACAAAGGTCTTCCTTTGTCTAACCTGCTTTTCTTCCAAATCTTGGCCTTTTGCCCTCCCTTCAAAGAAAAAACATATGTTCTGCTGCTGAGAGTCCTTTATTAAGTCTTTGTAACGCTCGTCCCACTGCTTCCATGCACATACTCAGACACATTTCATTACCCAGTCCCTAGATGTATAATTGGGGCAACATTCTCTGAGGAAATAATACAATGTACAATTTCTACTGAATAGATCACAGAGTGCAGAGAAGGAAGACTTAGTCACATTTTTTTGGAACACTCTACAAAGAATGAGAATTTTGCCTTTTCCTTTCATTGACAGTCTGCATTTGTTTGCAGGGATCATAGTGGGTTTTGTAGTTATTGTTGTGGCTTTTTTTATTTGATTTATTCCATAGTTTTGAATTTTAGCTTTAATGAAACAGCATTTTGAGAGCCAAAAATTTCCTTAATACTTTTATTAATATAATCCCCTAATCCAAGCAGTTTTATTTATGAAGCGCCACCACACTAAAATAAAAGTCATTAGGTAAAGTGATTTTAAAATAATGCTGCTGAGGGATTTTTCTATTTTCACAATATGAGGGCTTATAAATAGCTCTTATGTTATCAACTTTCAATCACGCTAACATACAGAATGTATTATTACTCTTTTGTGGAGTTATTTGTAGAAGAGGCAGGTGGGGAATTAGAAAGTAAATTTGTTTTGAAGACAGTACAGTGTGGCTATCACCGTGACTATCTTCAGACTTCAGCGCTTTGTGGTAGTAAGAAGTACAGTGGTTATATCTAACGTGTTTTACTTTTTCTTTTGGTCTTTCTTTGCTACCATCTGCTTTTAAGGGGAGGCCTGGGCTCATATTTTTGGCATGTGAAGTGAAGTAAAATAAGTAATATTAAATTAATCAATGTCCTTCAGTCTATAAAATGTGTTAGCACTTCTTTTTCCTTTGTTTAAATGGTACATCTTTTCATGTGAATTAAGAAAAAAAGTGGCTAGATGACAAAAAATTGGAATTCACATGTTGGTATTCAAGCTGGACAGGCTTGAAAAGTGGGGTCATGAGATCTTAATGAGATTTAACAAGCCCAAGTGCAAGGTGTTTTACCTGGGTTGGGGCTATCACAAATGTGTGTACAGACTGGGAGAACTCCTTGAGAGCAGCCCTACAATTCATTAGGTAGGGAGATGAATTTCACTACAACAAGAAAATGATTAAAGCAAAAACTACCCTGCAATCACCCTAGACAACCTAAAGATCCTTTAATCCCATGGTGTTCAGATACATGTGGGAAACCTCCAATCTTGCAACCTGCTTCACACCACCGTTCTACAGAGCCCACTTGTGGCTTGTTAACCTTTCACAAAACACAGAGACAGCTTGTTGTTGTTTTTGACTGACTTGAAATACCTGTAATTTTTTTTAAGCTGTATAACAGTATAAATAATACTGTCTTAAAAGATAATCTCAACCTAAAATGTCACACATTTTCATTGTAAATAACTTTGTAGAGATATATGTAGTAAAGAATTACAAAATTATTCACAAATGCAATTTCAAGTCATTATTTTTTTCCAAAAATAATTTTTTTTTAAAGACTGAAAGTTTCTTTCAAAAATTTTACCCAGTAAATTTCTAATTAGTATTTCTAATTATAATTTCTAATTAGAAATTTAATGAAGAAAACTTCTACCTCCAGAAGAGTAAAAATTGAGGTCAGAATTTTTATACTGAAGGAAAGATCATTTATTTAAGTCAAAGATGTAAGGCTCAGTAGACTGAGTTCCTCTCAGTTTTCCTTGGCAATTTGCTTAACCTTCATAACATTTCCTGTCTTTGGCTACAGAAATGCAGTAATATCTTCATTTCTGATAGCACCATGATTATTATTATTATTATGGTAAAAATGTGTTGGAGGTTGGAGGCTGGAGTCATTGTAACTATTTCGTGAAATTAGTTTTTTTTCTTTTCTAGCTCATATAATGGAAAAATAAATGTAGCATTCCTAAACTTGTGCTTCTCATGAGAATTGTTGATATTCAGATGGGTACTGATGATGCATGCTCTCTTGTTGAAGTGTATTCATATTCATCACTGCAAACATTTTTAGACAACTTCAATGTTAAAATTTTTTGATTGCGAATTTATAAAATTTTAACACTTCAAAAAGAAAAACTAATCCAAATTCAAGTCTAAAAGCATTTTGTCCTCAGTCTACAAGAGAGAATCTGGCATTCATGTTTTACAGTGGATGCAGGGGCTATTGTGGTTGTTCAGAACCTTGTCCTTACCTTCTCCTGGGTTCAGAAGCTTTATGTTTTGCATTTCTCTTCCATGAGGCATAAAGTATCCAGGTGTAAGGACAGATATTTGGTCCAGAGTCTGTTCTCCTATGCTGGAAAAAAACAAAAACAAAACAAAACAAAAAGAAAACAGACAAAAAAAAAAAAAAAAAAAAAAACAACAATATTTACAGCATCTGCTAGTTGTTCATTTATTAAAAGCTGATTTTCTATTCTGTGTTCAAATTCTCCCATGACTCCAAAAAAAGAAAATACGCAAAAAAAAGTCTTGACATCAGTCAGTGTCTAAAATCATTAGACTACTACAAAATTGACTGACCTTCTCCAGTAATCTTGAGTGGATCTCAGTTCATTTGTCAGTGCATTGCTAGTATCTAGTAAGTTTTGTAGTCAGCAGAACTACTACTGAACATGCGATATGTTTCACAGTGTATATGAACCCAAGCTCAGCTATGGACAAAAATAAGTATACTTTTATGCTAGGTTGCTTACCAAATATTTGATTGGAAGACATTCTAGGTGAGGCTACCCTAGCACAGCATTGCATTTGCTATTTTGCATTCAAAGAAGCTATTACTTCACCAAATAAAAAACATTCAAAAAGATCTATTTCCTCACAAATCACTTTTTTGTGTCACCGTTGTTTTGCTCTAAAAACATCACCAAATCATTAAGTAACTGGGAAGTAGACAGCATGTGTTTCTTCTCTTTATTTTCATCAGTAATTGAGAGCCTGGCCACAATACACTGCATATAAACCTGCTTAAATCTTTGCTGGTACACCTTACATATGGATATGTAGTTTAGCACCGAGGAAGGTCTGTTACAACCTGCACATACAGCATTTACAGTAAGAACTAACTATAATTATCCTTGCAAAAAATGTTAATTTAAAAAAGAAGTAAAGTGATCTTCTTGTTTAGCAAAGTCTGGGTTTTCAGATAAGGAATCGTTTTTGGTCTCCATATGACTGTTGTGTGTGCCAAATTTAAAATGCCAAAGATGTCTAATTCATGCTGCAGAACAGTGATAGTATACAGTCATTATGGCAGTTAAATGGAAGCCATTTAAAGGGAAGATAAAACAGAGAGTGGGATGGCATATGAAGATCGATGGAAGAATATCATCCCATATTTTCCTATATGATGGGAACTGCACAGTTCATTTTAAACTTGGTAAACAGAAGCTGCAACTATTTACCTTATTTTCTATATCGATCATTGAAGAAGCTTATAGGCCTAATATTCTGATTTTCTTACTGATGAAGCTGCAGCTGTGTAAATAATAAAATGTACTGGAAATCTTAGAAAGCTTACTGAGATCCTCCACCTGTGAGTTGTTCTTTGAAGCAGCACCAGATCTCTTTCAATTATTATCTGCTGTCCTTGCAGCAGGATCCTGAGAGATGACCATGGAGAAGTGCTCAAGGAGGGCTGAGATGTTCTGGAAACAAACAGAAAGCCTTTTGTTGGATGTTTTGAGGAGCGTAGGCCCCTTCTCCCTTTAAGACCTATGTGTAACTGTAGCAATGAACTGGTTTGAGGCCAGGCTCTTCTCAGTGGTGTGTAGTGATAGAACAAGGAGAAACAGCCTAAACCTTGACCACAGGAAGTCCCATACAAAAGCACAGAAGGACTTCTTTATGGTAAGGTTGACAAAGCACTGGAACAGGCTGCCCAGAGAGGTCATGGAGATATTTAAGACCCATCTGGACACCTACCTATGTAACCTGTTGTAGGGTACCTGCTTTAGCGGGGGCTTGGACTCAGTGATCTCTTGAGGTCCCTTCCAACACTTGCGATTCTGTGGTATATTTGCCATAACAGGAATGTCTTCCCACTTCATAGAATATTTTCCAAATGGATTTTGGCTACTTAAATAGACACAGAGAAAAAGAAATTGTAGTTCTAAATGAAGAAGAGAGACTTGAACATTATTTATATGGACCAAACAACATCTTTCCCAGATGGCAAAAGTGCCGCAGGGTGCCCTATATTTGCACAACTCAGCATGAGGCAAGAAGAGCTGGCCACCACACTGTATTTTTTCCACTGAAAACTGTGCTTTTCACTTGATTCTTGTTGTGCCTGGGCTAGTCTGACACTGTGCAGGAATTTGCAAGGCACTCAGCAATCTCTGTCATTGCCCCTGCCCTGATCTTTCTTGCAAATTTCCCTGCTGTTGCCAGATGGTTTTAAGCTTTCCTCTTCCATCTGGCAGTACCCACCTAAGCCATTTCTCACCTACAATGAAGAGGATCTGCCAGCCCACCAGCAGACTGAAGAGCAAAGAAAATCAAAAGGCAACCAAACTACAGAAGTAACAGAACAGTTTTAAAGTGCATGAAAGGGGAAATTATTTTGTAGGTTATCTGTTTACTGACTTGAGTTGCTTCCTAAACAAAGCAGATCTGATGTAAAAAAAGCATTTTTACGGAGGTGACACACAACTCGTGTATGAAGTGAATGGATTAAACTGTTTACATTCAACCATGGAAAATACTCCAGAAACTGATATCAGTGTCAGAAACTTTATTAGGTTTCAGAAGAGGTAGGAAAGCTTCAGCCTAATTACAAGAAAGGAGGTCTTCAGGCCTTGAGAATGTCATCTGAAGGGCATTTATATTGTTTTCTATAAAAGGAAAGGGCAAATTTCCAGTACATATATAATCACTGGTAGCATTTATGTTGTCATCCTCTCTAAAGCAGTAACAAAGTGCACAAATGGTGGATGATTAGGGAGGTCAGTGAAGTGCGCCATTCAGCTGTAATTGTAGAGTTTTTAAAAATTCTTTTGACATCAGAAAATATCATATGTTTTTTTTAACCCAGCTTTTTGCTATGATTAGTTAATTCATGCAAAATCAGTGAAGAAACAGAATGGCAAATTAAAAGCAGTACACCAGGAATGTCATTCTGCAGCAGCGACAAGTAATCAGCAAAGTCGGTGCACTGTAAAATTACTCCTACCTGCCAACACTTAGCTCTAAATGCACAAGTACTCCACAACATTTGGTTTAATGTGTTCCCACCTTGTTTCCCACTGGAAAATGCTATGGGAGAAGTGCCATCCCATGTATAATTTGGCTGATGCTGCAGTCAGTATTCTCCCTTTTCCTGATCCCTCCAGAGCACTTCACAAGACTTACTTATCTCATGTGGATTATTAGATACAATGTATTATTTAATTAGCATATTTTTTAAATTATCATAGGCTTATAAAATCTGGCAATCTTCATATTAAGGATATTGAGTGAGTCTGTTCTCTCTAATACAATTTCATAAGAAGTTGTGTTTTCCATTTCATCATTTTCCTGACTGGGACTTTCAGTTTTGAGTAATGAACTGTGACTTTCCAATTTTGACACAAATTTGCATTAGACAGTAGCCACATAGTGAAAATAAAAAGGTTATCCGCTGCTGACCCAACAAGAGTTTGGAGTAATTCAAATTACCTGGATTTGATGAAAAATGGTTGAACGCTGCAGGTTGTTAACTATGACATGAAAGTGTGCATTCCCTTCCGTGCACATAAATTGTTCAGGGAGAAATAGGTAGTTCTACTGGTCCTCAAACAAACATTTGTAGTATCTTAAATGTTGTAATGTTTCTTCATGTTTTCACCTATTTGAGTACTATGGTCATTGGTTATTTGCTAGCCATCAGCAGCTGTTTAGGATGGAATCATGAACTCAGGGACAGTTACTATTGCCACTCTCATTTCTATTTTATTTTGTGCAACTTTTTTTTGAAAGGTCTTTACTTTCCAGCTCAGGGTATCTACGTAAGTCCAGGGTAAAAATAGATTTTAAATGTTGTTGCGCTGCCTGCTGCAAGATTTGCAAGGGAGGTTGTGAATCTTGCCACCATGCAGCACATAACACAAGCTTGTTTGCTGAGTTTTCCTCCCATGTCTATCCCCTTACTTGTAAGCTTTTTTTAATCTATATGAGGTCAGGGACAATGTCTCCTATCTAAAATGTCTAATGAAGAAAAGAGAGCTGGGCATTAATGCTGTCACCTCTGAGGTCAACAGAAAAATTCACACTAGCAGCAAGAATGAGCTGTAGAATAAACTCAGATCTTTCTAAAGTCCTTCCACACACAATTCTGCGTTTCAGTTGGTGAAAATGTGTTTTTTCCTTAGCTTATGATATAATCATTACTCTACTCTGTGAGACTCTTTACATGTGTTGCTCGTCACAAAGGGAAACTGCAGAGCCTACAGGGAGAGCCAGGTACAGAAAGCTGCATCTGCACTGATCTCACTTGAGCTGGAGATCAGATCCAGTGTTTCAAAGCAGGAACCAAAAATAGCTGTCAGGACTTCAGTCTGTTCTGAAAGCAACACAGAAGGTAACTGCACACAGCTCTGAATAGCCAAAAGGAGCATTCTCTGGTACCTAATGAAAACAGTATCTCTTAAAATCACATGTAAGAAGTGCTTTGTATTCCTGTAGCATGCACACCATTAAGAAGCAGTTTCACTCTAACCTAGTCCATATCCTAATTATAGGCAGCATAGGAGAAAAAAGACACAGACCTGCCCCCTCTGTGTTGAATGTTATTTTTATTCTTGATATAAAAAAAGAGGAGTTCTTGCAGGATTCTCTGAGCATTAATTATAACTTCTCCCTCATACAAACACTCCTGGCAGTCTGCAGGTCCTTTTGATTCTGCTCATTTATACGATCTCCTTTCCAAAATTAATGGAAATCTACAAAACTTCTAACCATATTAAATTTTGCACAGACACTCACTTGCTCCACATTTTTGATGATTTATACTATCTACTGAGCTGCTGCTGCGATTTCCTTAGTAGATGGTCTTTGATTTGGCTCATGGTTATCACTGAATAAACATCTGAAACACAGAAGTATTTCATACACTGTTTATCAGCCACTTGCCAGTGACACAAGAAGTGCAGGTGAAAGGAAGGATGGCTTCAAGTACATTTATTTTCATGGCTGCACGTTCAAGCTGTTCACCTCATGAAAAAATAGGTGTCCTAATGCTGATAAATGTGACTGACACAGTTAAAGACAGAGTGACTTCGGATGTTTTCTCTCTGGTTTGCAGTAGGGGTGACCTCATCTACTGGTAATTATCATGCAGCTGTTTCCTCAGATCTTTACTTTTTTACTCCATTCCTTTGCAGGTTGATGGAACAGACATCACAAGTTTTTATTTCATGTTACCCACTGAATATTCTACACATCCTCAAGCTACTGAGAGTAGATTAACTGCCTCTGTGGTATGACTACAGATAAAACCTAAATCCAAATATCTCACTCTTTATTTTTGTAGCCGGACCCTGCAGGCAGAGACATCTCCATCCGACCCATCTTGGAGCACTGCGAGAACACTCACATGACAATTTGGCTTGGGATTGTCTACGCATATAAAGGGCTCCTGATGGTAAGCACAGTTTACTCTGCAAAAGCTGCTTTCAAGCTTCTTGCTGATAGGCTTGAACTGAATTCTATTTGTTTTTCTGAGGCTGGGAGCGAGTTAAAGCTTTTTTTAAATACATCTTTCATAAAGTTTAAGTGGTTATATGTGGGTATAAGAATATATAAATGTATAAAATAAATAGAACACTAATAGTACTAGAGCTGAAAGCTAGAGATATTCTGCCAACCAAGAAATTTAATAGTGAAAAGATAGTCTATTAACGAGACAACTTTATAAACTCAGACTGCTGAGGTTCTCTGAAAGGGTGGGGTTACCTTATTCTAAATGTCTGACTCCACATTGGAAATGTCCATCAGGAATAGCTGCAAGAGATGCTGAATGAGGCTCTGAGCACCCTGATCAATCTGTAGGTGTTCCTGTTAATTGCAGGGGGGTTGGACTAGATGACTTTTTAAGGGTCCCTTGCAACTCAAATGATTCTATGATCCTATGATTCAAGGCAAGATGAGTTTTGGAGCCTGAATCAAAATCATCCCTTTTTTCATTGTGGCTCTTCTACATAAACTATTTTGTTAATGGAATGAAATTCAGGAAGTAGCAATATGAAACCTTGATAGTTTAGATAAAAAAAAGAAAAAATGACCACTGGTGATTAAAAGATCCTCATACCCTAAACCTCAAGGTTCGAAAAATATCTGATTTTTGACAGTACTGACCAGATGAACACCTACCTTGAGCTAAGCCCCATCTGGATTCTAAAACCAGATAAACATTTGCTTACACTGCCTGAAGGGTTCAATCTGTTCTGTGCATTTGTAGCATGCCTGTTCAGAGGGACACCCGTCAAAGACTGGGTCAGTTGCTCCCATTTGGCGTGGCAGGTGCTGCTGCTGTGGGGAAGCTGGGTAGGGTGAGATGCTGGTGCCTGTAGAATGTCTTCTGCTGTACAGAGAATGGCTGTTACCAGCCTGCAGAGTCCTGCTTGTTTTCACTCTGCTTTTAGCAGGCTAGAAGATCTTTAGGTATGCAGTACAAAGCTCAATAGGAAGGGATGAGAGTTTTTTATTTATTCTATACACTCAGCTGCTTTGTGGTGCAGACAAGGGAGTTGCACTGAACCTCTCCATTTCCTGACTGCCATCTCTGACCACAAGGAATCCTTCCCACCTTCCCAATAGACAATTATTTTCAGAAGAATGTCCAAGAAGGCTGTGAGACCAAGAGCGAGAACATACTTAATCACACCATGGAGATCAGGATTTGTGAGAGATTCTGCATCTTAGCATTTATTACTGAGTAGTTCAAGTGGCTCTGGGTTCATTGACGTGTAGCACATGTCTAGGCCTTTCAGTTCTGAGGACAAGCACTGTGAAATGCAGTCAGACAGTAAAACAGCTAGCGAATATGTGACCTTTAGTACAGTTGTTGACAAGGCGTTTGACTTTATTGTATCTCTCCTAACTTATTTCTTGTTTGTTGTTTTGATACATTTATCAGTAGATTCCTACTCTTCAGTTAAGAGTGTTTTTTCCTTTGAATACAAGAATTTTTCTAGACAATACATTAAAAGGAAATTACAGGCTTACTATATTTTTATTACTTTCCAATCTCATTGTATAGAGATTTTGAACAGCTCATTTCACGTTCTCCCATGTAGAAGCTGTCACTGTTCACCATATAAAGGCTTAAGACATTTTTCTCTGTGATTCTGTTCAAAAAGTAACGTGAAAGTATGTTTGGTTCATTTAGTGCAATGTAAATAAACAAATTAAATTCAAATCCTTAAAAAAATACTGAAGGATTTTAAAAAATTATTTGCTTTGCAAAAATAACTTCTATAATACTTTCAATGTTAGTAAGAAAACAGGTTAAATAACATTAAATTAAAAAAAAAAATAAAAAAATCCCAGGTAATGGTAATGTTGTTTGAATTGTTTCCTTTTTATTTCTGTTGTTCTGGACAGCAGTTGAACTACTTTGGCTTTCATTAATTCACTGCTGTAGATTGGTTTGTTGTCAAGTACGTCGTACTGCTTTCTACAAGATGTGTGACTCAGTTTGTTTAAGTTTGCAAATGCCATTTGGCATTACTCATCATAATTATTTCAGGCACACAGTGTTTCATAACCATCAGTAAAATATATACTTTTATTGCTCCAGTGCCCCTTTATTACACAAATTTATATATACGAAAGAGACTTTGGAATCAGTCAAATAATTGCTGTAGTGTCTTACTCTCCTGGAGCACATACACCTGTGTGAAATGAGGACAACAGGACTGATGTTTTTAATCTCATCACCAAACTTGTTTCAGATTTCTGTCCCCCAGGCACAGGTTGTCTTTCAAACAACAAAAAAAAATCCTGGAATCTCTTGTGTCACTGTATCATTTTATACCAGTTTATCTAATGAGAAACTCTGCAGTTTGTAACAATTGTTATCGTTATTATTACTACTATAATTCACATCCTGTATGCTAAGAGCTAATATTGGTAACTACAGTACAATATTTAAGGCAAAATGTCTTAGTGATTTACTTGAGCCAACATTGTGCACAGTGGCTTTTTGTGTCTAACTGAGAATACAAAAATTGGGTTAGCTTAAAAAGTACTTCTACTCTGTGGTTTAAACTCATAGATAAATACCGTCCAGTCTCATGACTTAAGTGTGCTGATGCAGTGAATTAATCATTTAGGTTAGGGCAGAGCATGGAAGGGCAGATGGGGCAGGGAAGGAAGCCATTTATTGCCAGGACATACAAGCTTCTTCTGTATTAAAGTAAGAAAACATTTAAACAAAGCAAACCTTTACTTTCAGATTCATAGTTCTTCTTTCCTTTGAAGTGATATGAGGAAATGCATCTTAACTACATGAAGGCTTTTCAATCACTTTTCAAATTCCTCAGGACTGATGATAACGGACTGATGATAGAGGACTGTTGACCAGAGGACAACAGGAAGATTGCTATGCTGAGTCTTGCCTTTGTACCTCACATTTGTCTTCTTAGTGACTTTGGCCAAGTCCCATCATACATATTGGATTTTGTCTTTTCCCATCTGAGGTTTCAGTTCCTAAAAGGCTACGTACAGGTGTAAGGCCACTCTGTGTATATACATACCGGCCATCTGTTCTGATATGTCTAATTTTGATTTGTGACAGTGTCAGTGAAGTCGAACAGTACCTTTATTTTGTATATTCCAAAGATGGGTAGAAATCATATCATTGTAAACTTACCAGTGCTGCATTATTAGCATCTTTTTGAGCAGTGTGAGCATTTTTTCCAGAAAGCAATCCCAGATTAAGGATGGACTGGACTCCTTTGCCCCTTTGTCTATTAACCACAGTGGACTTGTCTACAGTTTGATTCCCCTTTTCCTCCTAAGGCATTTAGTTAACATTATACTCAAATTGTTTATGTGCTGGAAGTTTCTTTCATTCTGTTGCTGATGTAAGATCATTATTATGTACTATTTAGTTACTGAGAAACAGGCTTTCAAGGTCAAGGTATATTTTCTACTTGGCTGTTGTTGTGTATGTCAAATCCTACTTTCACCATGTAATCATTAATAGAATTTGGGTTTTTTTTTAAGCTATAACTCCTATTACTGACCACTTCTGATACATAATTTGTACAGTGATGTCCTTAGTTGACCTTGCTAAGGACAAAAACATCATGACGGTGAAAAGAAAAATTGATACACCAACAAGGCTGATAAGAAAAAAAAATGTCAAATTCCTTCTCATTATTTGTATTGCAGCATTTTGTTTCATACATTGACAGTATTTTAGCATCCAAAGCATACGTTACTATATGGTTTTGTAGGATGATTTTCTCCATCCTATGTCCATAAGGAAATTTAAAATGTTTTATTAAAATACTAGAGATATTGCAGTAAGGGACTAAGTACCCTTACATGTCTTTTAGCATCACTTTCATAGGATAGAAATATATCTTAGCTGTAACACATGTTTTTGTCAGAGATGTTTGACCATTTTACAGTACTGTGGTTATCTGTGGTGATCTTTTGCCACAGACAGTATAAAGCTATCCTAAATGGATTCTTACTCACAGATGTTACTGTAAAGTGTTTCATTACTAAGCAGAGTTTACATGTAAGGAAGTCAAATGCTGTAGAGAAAGAAGGTAAATATGTTATTAACTGATTTGAAAGGCTGAAGCATAAAGACACAATTTTTCTGTGGATGTGTGTTAGTGACCATAGCTTCCTGCAGATGCCAATCCAGCTCAGTCTGTGCAGGGCCATACTTTGCCACTACATTTTTTAAAAAAAAGCCCTTTGGTTGAATAGCTGGATGTCACCTCTCGCAACTCAAAAAATATTTAGCTGTTGTTGTAACGCTCAATAGAAATATGAAGCTTTCCTTTAGTACTTTGTATCTAGGGCAGCTCTGTGAAAACTAGTTAAATACATGGCTGACTCATCCCTCATCAGGGAAGGGAGCAGTGGTTTGATGTCAGACTGCAATGACTGTGAAGGCAGGAGACCTACGAGAGGATCATGTGCCCTTCCATTTGCTAACTTGACTTAGAAAAAATAAAATCACTTCTTTATTATAAATTTTCCTGAAAACTGCACAGTGTTTTTCTCTGCTCAGCTCTCCAGTGAACACCTGAAAAATCAGCATGCTTATTTTTGCAGTTTGGAAAGCTCCCACTGAAAAAAATCTGCAGCCATTTCACTGATGCTTATATCTGGGATGATATGAAGGTAGTGAATAAACATGAATATGGAAACGCACAGCTCCAATTTTATGACTGCTTCAGAGTCAGAGATGTTTGCAGGGCAGAGTCCAGAACTGCCTTTATATAAGGGGCAGCAGGAGGGGATATCTTCCAGTACCAAAGCCAGAAAAAGACAAAAAAAAAAAAAGCTGCAAGGACTTTGAAGTAAATGCTTGTTTTCATGCAGCACAGCAGGGCTGTGATCCACAACTGAGCTCAGTAAGTGCTACTATGATACAGTAATTAGCTGCAAAGCTGTAGGCTGGTCCAATACATGCTCTTTCCAAAACCGTAACCTCTCATTATTGGCAAGTATGACTGTGGCAAGACTTCTGGCAAGATTTATTTTCTCTGATATTTCCCTGCTATTATCTGACACCCTCGCTAAAATTTTCCTTCTTCGTCTTCATTAATATTTCATATCCCATGATCAGAGTATAAGCAGGTGTGACTTTGAAATAAAGCATAAACAGGTTTATGGCAAGCACAGGGAAGGAAGGAAGACAGGAGGAGAACGAATCCCCTGCCTGTCATCCACCAGTCTTTGTAGTCCAGTAGCAAACCAGATCCTCAACTGTATCAATACATGCTGTGGGTCAGTAAGCAATCATCACTGTACTTAACAGTAATTCTGCTGAACAAGATGAAAAGCAGTGCTGAATATTTTCCTATACTTCAGCTACAGACAGTTTTACTCAATTCTCAGATTTCAGTTGAGATGGTAAAAAGTTTTTAAAAGTTAAATTGCCAGTTAAACTCTGTGAACACAAAATATATGTTCCTGTTATTCCTCTAAGACTTTATGTATTTCATTTAAGGACCAAAATTCCATCATTAGTTGCAGTGATTACTCCACCGTCTTAAGACACTGTTTTCCACAAATTTATACAGCAGTCTTCTCATAGCCCTGTTAGATACGCTGACAACACAACCAAAATCAGCTTACCAACTACTAAAAAGGTAACAATCCAAACCAACATGGTGCTAAGCAGAAGCTGCATACTCTCAAACACAAATAAAAGAAATGAATCCTTCCTGTACAGCCTATACCTTCCTAGAATGCACAGAACAATATTTACAATGCTTTCTGCATTAACAAGATATGGATTTAGTAGATTTATATGGTAAAAGGCACTTTTTATAAACTAATGGTTTTAACTATGTAGGAAGCCTTCCTAGTTGCATTTTCAAAGTGTCTTTGGCTGAGATCCTTAAAGAGACCTGAATTAGACCATTAGGCTTAGTAGAAAATTGTGCTGTCTAACTTTTAGATAACTGCTTTATATAATAGAATGCATAGCCCTGAGTTGCTCAAACTCATCCTGTGACGCATGGGATCCATCAGGAACCTCAAAAGGGGAATTGTAGCTGTCAGTGAGGAGCTGTCTTAGTGAGCCAGGATAAAGCAATGGGAACAGACGTGTCCTGTCTCTCTCTGAAGTTAGCACATTTAGCACTGCTAGTAGCTGGCTTCCTCCATCCATTCCAGTGTGTTTCTTGCATGCCTTCTCTAAAGACTGTTTAATCAAAATTCTCAGCAGCGATTAAAGCTAACATCCCACGCGAGTGCCCAAGTAATTAAGACAGCCAGTCTCTCATTACATAAAAACTGACAGCTCTGAAAAAAAGTTTGAGAGCTGCTTCTGAAAACAACCTTGACTTGGGGGTTAGGTAAAATTAAAAATTGTGCCACATTGTCCAAACCATGCAATGATCACCACCAATATCACTATCTTGCAATACTGAAGATGGCTGATGCTGTGCTTTGTGTGGGTGCACTCTGAAAAGCCTTACCAGTTTGAGCCCTCCAGGAGCATCAGGAGAAGAAACGGCTGCTTTGCTAATCCCAGCAGGCTTTAAACATCAAATAGTCCTTAAACTGCTCAGCAGCCTCAAGACTTAGGTGCCCCCAAGCACAATGGGAAGGTTGATTTATGTAGCTGGGGAAGATTAATGCTTAAAGTTTAAGTACCAGGTGTAGAGAGCAGGTGGAATGGGCCACTGAGAGTCTGTGTTTTTAACTGAGACCCAAACATTTCAGGCTGCAAGAGCTGGGGCTATTCAGCCTGGAGAAGAGAAGGCCCTGGAGAGAACTGAGAGCAGCATTTCATTATCTAAAGGGAGGCTGTAAGAAGGAAGGCGACAGACTCTTTAGCACAGTCTGCTGTAATAGGACAAGGGGAAATTGTTTCAAACGAAAAGAGGGCAGATTTAGATTGGATATCAAGAAGTTTTTTACAGTAAGAGAGGCGAGGCACTGGCACAGATTGCCCAGATTGTTGGTGGAAGCCCCATCTCTGAAGACACTCAAAATCAGGCTGGATGGGGCTCTGAGCAACCTGATGTGGCTGTAGGTGTCCCTGTTCATTGCAAGGGAGTTAGATCAGATGACCTGTAAGGGTCTCTTCCAACGCAAAGATTGTATGGTTCTATGATATAGAAAACTTGTCAGAAAACTACAGAACTCTGGACCTGTCACTAACAATATCCACATCCTATTCCTCAGCCAAACCATTTTAGGGAGCTTCAGACCTTTTGCCATCAAAAAAAGAGACTCTAATTTCTGCACACTAGCTGAGACTCAGGAACAGAGGAGAACATAAAAAGGGCAGGTGGAGAGAAAGTGAAGCATCACGTTCTCTCTGGAAAGCTCTGTCTCAAAACGGGAGTCTCATCAGCTCAGTGGAGCACTGCAAACACTCTTAACAAGCAAACAAGGAGTATGTCTGTGATCACCACTGTCCTGGCAGCAGGCTGTGGAAAATCTCTGCTTTATCCATGTTTGAATCTCAAAGATGAACTGTGAGTTTTAGAAAAGGAGAGCTCTGTTTCTGAGGCAAACATTTTACTCCAAATGCCAATAACATTTAGAAACAATGCTCTTAAATTTGTAGTGCTTCATCCAAAGGAAACCCACTTGCCACAAGAGTCTCTCTCTCTTTCTTTCGTTATCATATAAATAAATATCTTCCTTTCAGCTGGAAGGTACTCAACCATTTTCCATGCTTTTTTCAATTATAAATGAGAAGGTCAGACTGTAACCCCCACGACACTGTTCAAATGATCTTTTTCCATTATAATTGATATTTTAAATTGCTTTATAACTGCCTTAGCTATAAATTCATGCCCATTATTTGTATTAAATGCTGGCATCATTTAGGTTTGCTGGCCGTGTTCCCAGAATAATGCTTTTGGAGGGGAGTGTGTCCATCTTGAAGAACTGGGGGAGAGCAAGGGATGATCCACAACTCTAAAATTCTCATTAATAATTAGAAGACAAATTATACCAAGTATATGCTGTCCAGTAAACATAGTTGCTAGGATTAGAGGCCCCTGAGTTGAAACTAAAATAGTTAGTCATGGTCTCATCTCTTTTTAAACAGAGTTTAGATGCACACACACAGGTATGCTTTCTACTCCTTTAAGAGCTCAGCCTAGTTGTCAGTTCAGGCACTGCCAAAGTGTGAATCTGCAACTTAGCTGAGCTGTTCTGCAGCAAGAGCGCAGGGAATGCAGAAGAGGCACTGGGAGGGATACGCTTGTTGCCTGAGAAAAGACCTTGCCAGTGTTGGACTCCAGTGCAGTCAGGTCAATGCAGACCACAGTTTGCATCTGTAAAGTCCGTAGAGGAAGCCATGCATTCTCTGCTTCATTTCTGCACAGTGCCAGACTCAAAACCAGAGAAGTGGTGTCTGCATCCTTCCTCATTGACAGCATCACTTTGGTTACCTGGGGGGATCTGGAAAATGCATTAGGGGATTAGCAGCTTCTCTATCTAGGTCCTACCAGAGAGACTTTGAGACCCCTCTAACCTCCACCCCTCTAGAGTAGGTGTGGATTTTGGTCCTACAAGAGGAAATGGGTAAAGCGGAAGAGGGAGAATCATAGAATATCCTGAGTTGGAAGGACCCCATAGGGATCATCAGGTCCCACTCCTGGCTCCATATAGGATCACCCGAAAATTCAGACTATATGTCTGAGAGTGTTATCTAAATGTTTATTGAACTCCAACAAGCTTGGTGCCATGATAAGACTTATGACAAGGTGCAAAAGGAAGGCCCTGGAAATGACCACATCCTACAGGAGCATTAGGAATACATGGAGAGAAGAAAGGTGAGAATGGGGCCAAGGAAGGCTTGTGTAAGTATTACAAAGGCGAATGCTGCTTGTGTTTTTTGTAAGGGCCACCTCTGCCTACGTGTATTTGCAATCTGCCACGCTCCATAAGCTGAAAGTAAATATCTTTCCAGAGCCTTTCAGCCAGGACTGTTTATGAACATGTGGCATGGTAACATATGTGCTGTAGGCAAGAGAATTAAATAAACTAGCAGAAAAGTTCAGCAATGGGAGGGCAAGGCTGGCAGTTCAGCAGTCAGTCCAGGATTGAGGTGTCTATTTAAGGAAGTAGGTGGCTGGAGCCTGCTAGTGTCTGTGTAAGTGTAAGGCACGTGAGTCACAAATTATTTGGCTTGTTACTGTTGTTAGTCGAGGTGAAAAAAGTAAACAAATCATCAAGGAAATATACTATTATTAACGTCTGATCATTACTATAGTTGGAAGCATATAAAGGCAAAACTGAGTTCATACAGCAAACATAAATCTGTCAGTTCCTAACACTTTTCAGCTTGACTTTGCAACCAGAAAATGGTCTTCTAGTCCGGGTTGTTTGCCTTTAAAATTTTAAAGTTTTATTTTTTTTCCCCCACAGGTAAAAAGCAAGTTTTTACTGGGCAAATGTAATTAATCCCCAAGGGGCATCATGAGAGACCTTAACTTTTCTGGATTATCAGGAGGGTTGTAGTTGTTTAAGATAGATTTTCTCTGTGAATTGACAGTAGACAAAAGTGATGTCTGGATGAAAGTGTAGCAAGGTCAATGGAAATGCATCCTTTTTGTGTTTTAATTTTCATTTTCTTTCCTGTTTTTCCTTATAGTGTGTTCAGAAAAATCTAGATAGCACAGGCACCATGATTTGGGTCTTGGTGTTCATTCCTCTGTCCTTCCCTTTTCTGATACTATCGACTCTCTACCATTCTACCCATAGCGTTGTACATGCTTACTGGGCTTTGCCTAGACTATTGACTCAGCTCCCTATTTACAGTGCCTTGAGTGCATTTATGCTTCTCCTTTGTTGCCTGAATCTCCATGTGGAATACAGGGAGACAGAGAAATAGAACAATTTTTTTGCAATTGTTCATGTTGTAGAAAAATCTAATTAAATTTCAAGGAATGAAGAAGACTTCCTTACCCTAAAGACTCACCCCTGCTAAATTTCAAAGGCATATTGCAAATAAAAAAGGGGCTGGAATGTAACGTAAGAACATTACAAAGAAACAAGTAAAAGAAAAACTGTCACAGGAATATTTTATACCAGAAATCATTAGACAATTGCAATTGAAAGGCCATTACCAACTCTCACTATTATAAAAGAAATTGTAATTGCACTTTGAACAGGTAGGATGACACCTTCTGCACATATTTGTCTGTCATTGGACACATCTTGGCACTTCTGCTTATTAATGTATGTGATAATCATACAATGAATAACTGGATTGAGAAGAGTCTATTGAGAACAGCTGCTAACAGTAGCTAAAAGAACCACCTATCATATCTTTACTGGAATCCCTGAAAATAAAGAGGAATGTCTGTCTTCAGAAATAATTACAAGTATAAAATAAATATGTCCATAACATTTAGAAAAAGTTGTTCCCGTTGCTACTACTACCACTACTACCAAGTTTTGTATTTTTCTTGTGAAAGATAAAATCTGTCTACTGAGAAAAAATAATAATAATGATTAGATATCATTAAAATGTGTATGTGTATATCCCTAAGTTGTAATGCTGTCTACATTTATCAAGTTAGAAAGCACACCTGCTGTACCTGATAAATTCATTACACACCAATCAATGTTTTTTTCTGGATGTCAACCAATTCTTCTCATAATTACTATCTTTTTTCTTTTTCTTTTTCTTTTTTTCTACCATTTCAGTTATTTGGTTGTTTCTTAGCCTGGGAAACACGAAATGTCAGCATTCCTGCTTTGAATGACAGCAAATACATCGGAATGAGTGTATACAATGTCGGGATTATGTGCATTATTGGTGCTGCTGTTTCATTTCTTACTCGGGACCAACCCAACGTGCAGTTCTGCATTGTTGCTTTAGTCATAATTTTCTGCAGTACCATCACTCTCTGCCTTGTGTTTGTACCTAAGGTAAGTGAATTTGTTTAGCATGGATGTTGATTTGTTTTGTTCCATTTTGTAATTGTGATTTCATATGTAAAAGTTCATTGCCTTTTCAAGCTCTGGGAAAATTACAAAGCTAGCCTGTCTGTATCTGAAACAAAGAAGAAAGTTTCATGAGATTTTAGAAAAAATACAAAGTTACAGGAATGTGAATGCATGCATTCCTAGTGCCTACGTTTTACTGAATGTGTGAATGGTGACACAAAGGTTGTTCTCTCCAATTTTAATGGAATAGGAACTTTTTGGAGAGTGGGACTTGTGGGCATTAAGAAGGAACGGGTCCAGTTGTCTGCTCTACCACATGTCTCTTATATTGAAACCTCTAAGATACTCAAGTATGGTGGTATAGTAGGATTTATTAACACTTCAGAAAAAAAAAAAAAGAGAAAAAAAAACCCAACTGTATGCAAACTGCAGTTGCTGACAATTAAGAAGTTTTTAATAACTGATATATTGTAGGTCTAAATGAGGCATGGACTGTAAAGCATATGCCTTCATTTCTTTTTGGTCCTTTGGACTCTTGCGGATGTGTGTATTATATGTTAATGGAAGACACTGAATCACGAAGAGCTGGCACTTAAATTATTTTACTTGCAGAGTTAAGCTTTAGGCATGAGTGTGATAGACCATAAATGATAAGAAAATTATTTCTATGTAAGTTTACTTCAGCTAAACGACAAGTTCTGGAGAATGCATTTGTATTCTGTGGTAAAATGTGCAATTGGGGTCATTTTAAATGATTTGCATAAACCTAGCATAACACCCCAAGTCAGATGTATATATAATTGGATGACTGGAACACTTGCAGAGCAAGATTTGAGATGCTTGTCTTACCAAGCTTATCTTTTCAATTAAGTCATGGTAAAACATTTGTGGCAGAATTGAACGAATTATAGTGAACATGTTGGTGCTAACTGGCATCCCTGATTATGGTCCTCAGAAGAGGAATTTACCTCAGTTGTTCCCTCTGAGAGAAAAGAGAGGCAAAGAAAAACAAAAGAAGCCAACTTCTGATCTGCAGCAAAGCAGAGCAATTCATTTTCCGGGATTGACTAACCTGGATGCATTTACAAGTTCTGCAGTTCAATTCTTAAAAATTATATACCTGCAAATACATAGTCATATTCTTGTTCTGGATCTTAGGGAAAAATCAGAACTTCATTCTAAATTAATGAAAATTCCCAAACACAGCAAAGAAAAATGCTTTTATTATTAAATTAATGAAAATTCCGCAAGATTTAAGTTTGTAAGCTGTATGAAAATGCATATGAAAGCTCTACTGCCAAAAATACCTCCACAAAATTTCAAAAGTCTCTTCAAAGAGAAAATATTATTAATGCTGTGACATGCTCTTCTGCCCTTAGCTTTCATGCTCCCTTACTCATCCTTTTCCGCTGCTGCAGGCTCTGAAATGATTTTCCTGTTTCCTCTCTTAACCCTTTCATCTGACCTTCTTTTAACCCCCAACTTCCTTTTCATCATTTTTACTCACAGTTCTTTCTGCTCAAAATGCAAACATGAACTCTAGCCTCTGAGCATAATGTACTTCATCCCATCCTATGTATTGTCAGGTTCTAATACGCTTAGCTGTTTTGCATTACAAATGATCCCTGGGCAAAGTACAGGGAAAAAAAAGAGATTGAAGCAGGAGTTGCAATGTCCATTCAACACCTGAGTGCTTTCACAGCTGGACATTTTTTCTTCTGGCGTTTGTATATTGAGCCCTACATTTCTTCTTGCCATGCTTTGCAACAGTTGCAGTGGGATTACTGGCAAGCATTCTCCTCTGGAATGTGCTCCTGCCCAAGATTTCACCATGTCCAGGCCCACAGAATATTGTAACCAAGAACACTCAAGCTATACAGCTAGGTAAGACTTCAGTGTGAGACAGGCACCAAATCTCTCCCCTTAACAATTATGTAATCAGTACACTTTTGGTGATATAGGAAGATTGTTGGTAAAATCCTAAAGCCTGAGGCTCAACAAGTGTAGAAGATACTGAAGATCTGGAAGCTTGCACTTCTTCATTTATTAAACCATGGTTAGGCAGATGCAAGCAGTAAAGTGCTTTTGAGCCATTTGAGTGGCTTTTATTTTTCTTCAGTTCAAAGTGAAATGCATTTCCTTCAGCAGTCTCAAGGTCTTACAGTGCTAGAATTCAATTTTTGTCCCGTAGCCCTTTTATGGGTCTGAATAAGCAGCTGTTAAATTATGTAAGGAAACTAGAGGAAAAAACACAACATTTTTCCATTACTTCTCAGTTGTACTAATCCTATTTACGTATACTGTGGCAATTAGTGTGCTTCTCCAGGCCCACCTCATGCACTGCTGTTTTGTTAGCATAAGTGACTCTAAAAAAAATCTCATAGCAGAATTAGACCAGGGACAAATTCTTCATTGCTTTCTTCATTTAAAGATGTGCTACACCACCTTTCATGGACTGAGGTGAAGACAGATGGCCAGTAGTTCCCTAGATCCTCATTCTCAACTTTCTTGAACACATCTGTAACATCTCTCTCCCAGTGCTCATGAGCCTATCCTGATTAGCATCAGCTTCCAAAGATAATTGAGAGTGGCCTTGCAGTGACATCAGTCAGCTTCCTCAGTCCTTGGGGATGCACCTCATCAGGTTGCATGAATTGATGTTTAACTGGCTTGGGGTTCCAGAGGGATGGGATTCCTGAAAACAATTATTGCAAGTAAGGGCTAATGTGAAGTGGTCACTTAAGATCTGAGCCTTCTGCATGTCCTTAATCACCTAAAGAAATGCAGTCTATTGTCTTTAAACTTAGCACATTATCTCCATCTACAGACTTGGTCTGTAAACTCATGTCAGGGAGGAACTGGTTCAGTGTCAGATCAGTCATGTCTGTATCAGAATTTAGTCCTTTACTTCATGCCACCACAACTGTGGAGTGGTCATGCTTGCAAGAATAAGGTGAACCGATTATGAGTCATGGCTATACTACAAAATATGGAGGTACAGTACTTACAAAATTCCTTCTCCTTTCATCTTTTCAGACAACTCAGCAGCATTGGATTTATGAAATCATATCCATGTTCTCCAGGCAGGAGCTCCTTCAGCTCTATTTGTATATAAATATATGTGTATGCTCGGCAAGTAATCATAAGTTCTGTATTCTTTAGAGTACTCTGAAAAGATCTCACCTCCTTGCCAAACCACTAGTAGCTTTCTCTCTTCATATTTTCACATTGTCACTGAATGTTAAACCTTACTTATACTTGTTTAAATTAAATATGTTTAAGGTTAACCTTTTTTTAGGTGGCTTATTGAATTTATTTGAACAGATTTGTTTTATTTTGGTCCCTAAAACCTAATTAAGTTTCTGTTGTCTCCAGAGTGCAATCTCCCTAGGGTTCTTTCTATTAATACTCCATGTCTCTCTGCTTGAATGTTACTTCTAACAGTAGGAAAGAAGAAATTTCACGCAAAGCTGTGTTTGGGGAGTGAAGGGCTTGGGTTTGTTGTTTTTTCGGTTTTCTTAAGGAGAGAAAATATTCTTTGAAAGCATAAAGATGTCAATGAAGGATAAAGAGATTTTTGACAAAATACTGAAATATATCTTTAATTAAGTCCAGGCTAATATATTTTAAATGAGTTTTTCCAAGTTGGTGGATGAAAAACTTAACATGAGCCAGCAGTGTGCTCTTGCAGCTCAGAAAGCAAATGGCATCCTGGGCTCCATCAGAAGAGAGGTGGCCAACAGGGACAGGGAGGTGATCGTCCCTCTCTTCTCTGCTCTTGTGAGACCCCATCTGGAGTACTATGTCCAGGTCTGGGGCCCCCAGTACAAGAAAGACAGGCAAATGTTAGAGATAGTCCAAAGGAGAGCCATAAAGATGATCAGAGGGCTGGAGCACCTCCCCTACAATGAGGGGCTAAGGGAGCTGAGCTTGTTCAACCTGGAGAAAGGAAAGCTGCAGGGTGACCTAATTGCAGCCTTCCAGTACCTAGAGAGAGCTGTATGGGAACTGCTAAACCACAGCCTGAACCTCTGATAGAGCACCTGAGGCAAGCAATGATTCAGCCCTGGGTGCACAGCTGAAGGCAATTCAGCTGTGCTGCTGGAAGGGGTGGAGCATGGATCCACCTCTCCTAGACCCCATTTAAGAGCTGACTACCAGTGGGGATCTCTTTTGGAGATTGCTCCTCTTGGAGTTTTCTCAGCAAGCCCAGGACAAGGGTAAGCATTTTATCTGTTCTTCTTTAGCATGATAACACGTTTAGCCTGATAACCTGTTTAGCCTAACTTTCTTGTATATCCGTATATTCACTGATTATACAGGAGCCTACAAACAGGAGGGGAGTCAA
The DNA here is from genome assembly GCF_023343835.1 of Lagopus muta. Classification (NCBI taxonomy): domain Eukaryota; kingdom Metazoa; phylum Chordata; class Aves; order Galliformes; family Phasianidae; genus Lagopus; species Lagopus muta. The sequence goes on along the minus strand of NC_064435.1, from coordinate 60,146,751 downwards.
CTCTTTGAAAGGGTAGATAGCAGTAGGGCAAGGGGAAATGGCTTTAAGTTGAGGGAAGGAAGATTTAGGTTGGATATTAGGGGGAGGTTCTTCACAGAGAGAGTGGTGAGGTGCTGGAACAGGCTGCCCACAGAGGTTTTGAGGACGTGTTCAAGGTCAGGTTGGATGGGGCCCTGGGCAACCTGGTCTAGTATTAAATGGGGAGGTTGGTGGCACTGCCTGTGGCAGGAAGATTGGAGATTCATGATTCTTGAGGTCCCTACCAATCTGGGCAGTTCTGTGATTTTGTGAACTTTTTTTTAACTCTTCCCTCTGCAAAATCATTCTAATTCTACCTATTCTGTGAATTTATTCAGAAATTGCCTCAGGTGCTACTCACTTTCCAGTGTTTTGTATTTGAAAGTCAGAAAGGAACACCTTTCGAATACTTGGGGTACAAAAGAACTAGCTGCAAACACAAAACCTTCTACAGGATTTCTTAAGGCTTGTAAACCTTTCAGCTCATCACACTGCGGACAAATCCAGATGCAGCCACGCAGAACAGAAGATTTCAGTTCACTCAAAATCAAAAGAAAGAAGACTCAAAAACATCGACGTCGGTCACCAGCGTCAATCAGGCCAGCACCTCTCGGCTAGAAGGACTGCAGTCAGAGAACCACCGCTTGAGAATGAAAATTACAGAGGTACTGCTTATTTGATGCATATTGCCTCTGTGATTTCTTTGCAGTTTTTTGTGATCTTTTTAAATGTTGTCTACTTTTTGGAGAAAAAAATCATCTTTGCCTGTTAGCAAAATACTGAAATAATAGGAAACATTATTTATATGAATAGCTAATTATTACTTTCAATGCTTAGAGGATGTGATAAATTGAAATTATGCCATAGCAAATTAAGATGAAACTTCCTGTAGTTCTTTATGCCAGGTGCCTCATATGGACATGCTGGATGCCATACAGCTGTAGTGGTAGAAGGGCAACCTTTACACGCTAGTTTAAAAGAGGCCTGCAGTCCCAAGGGCACATAAGAGCTGTCTTTGTTTCTATTTACGGCCAAGTTCAGCGACTGCCATTGCTGGCAGTCTAAGAGATCACATGTGAAATACATGAATCCCCTTTAAGCTATAAAATGGGTATTCTTCATTATGTCCATCCTTGTTCCGGAGACTTCAAACAATGGCAAATCAACAGTGAAGTTTGTCCATTTTGTGTGACAAGATATCCATAGTTGCTCTAACTACTATAAAAAATGATTTTCTTTTTGCCTGTATTCTGAAGTATTCTTATACCTTGAAGAAAAGGTATTCTATTTCAACTGTAACTTCTTTGTCCCTATCTTAACTAAGGACGATTGCTTAGGTAACAAAAAGATATTTACTCAGGCTATCAAAGATTTCAAAGCAAAAGCTATCCCCGTTTAAAGAAATGTAGTTCTTCAGTTTGTTTAAATACCTTTCATGTGACAACCTTGCAATATTTGAAGGCCCTGCTTGTTACTGGCTATCTTAGTGTTTATATCCTGCTATAGCTTTTCTACTAAGCCTCCTAACTCATGAGATCCCACCTGAGCCTTTTAAGGCTTGTGACAGTGCTCACAGGTAAGGCTGGGGAGGGCAATTGAGCTGTATTAATGCACACAGGGCCCTGATACTCTTGTTAGACTTTACTTAAATAGATTAAATTAAATACTTCGATCCTGTAGGTCCAAATAGGAATTTCATTGTTAAGGCAACTTAAAACATGTCTTACCATAGCTAGTAGCTGCATCTCTGGATTATTTACCTTGCTACAGCCAAGTTCTATAAGGAAGCAATGTAAATTTAAATCCAGCACTTCTAAAATTTGTATAAGCCAGAGGTAAGTTGGACACCACATCCTGGACAGCTGTTCACAGAGAGCATCCCAAGCCCTAATTTATTTGGATTGGCAAAAGAGTTACAGTGATGTATGCCCATTGAATGCATAGATAATAATCAGTTTAGAGGTTTTCAGACTGAGCATTCTAATACTCATTTCTTCCTTATTCTGCAGTACACCTGGAATTACTTAAACCATCAGCCATTGGAGCTTGCTTTTTTTTTTGTATGCCCTGTGTGCTTTGTCACTGCTACCTGTAGCCAGATTTTTAGAGGTATTGTTGTAATGCTATAGGAACACTGTATTTGATACGATGTGCTGATTGCATGACCACCTGCTCCTGGTCTAACTATAGAAAGCTATGCAGTTATTGCAGGAACTTGAAGCTATGATCCTTGGCAATTCATATTCTTTCTGTTTTGCAGCTGGACAAAGACCTAGAAGAGGTCACAATGCAGCTTCAGGACACACCTGAGAAAACAACGTACATTAAGCAGAACCACTATCAGGATCTCAATGACATTCTCAGTATACGGAACTTTACAGACAGCAAAGGTGAGAGTGAAATCTATTAGCTTAACCCAAAAAGGTTTTGAATACCGGAATGCCAATCTCATTGGATTGGTTCCAGAGTGCTCATATCTTAGTGAGATACATTTCAAATGTTTTGGTTGTGTAGTGGAAAGCATGCAGAGTCATATTATAAATTGTATGATACTGAGTAGTGATTTTTCTGTACATACCTCTTCTACTGTATGCCTTAAGTGTATAGTACACAAGGTGAAGTAGGAAACTTTTAAAAACAAATTTGTGTTCAGAATGGATGGAATTGTACAATGCTTGAGATGTTGTAAGAGTTAATTGTGCCAGCCATCAACAGCAGGAAGCCCAATTTAATATGTGCTCATTTGAATAGGTGTTCAAATTTTGTTTTGGGACACTGCTATAAAGTACATAGAATAGAAGCATGTAAATATTTCAGTGCTGATTTGGACTCTAAATGTAGAATTGAAGGCACTCATGTATGAAAATTCTTCCCTAGGAACTGATAAAAAAGGATTTCATGACTACTGAAATATTCCTAAGTTGTTTCTACCAGGTCTCTTGCATAGGTCCCTGAAGAAATATATGTGAAAGAACTGGTTCCATTAAAGCTATTTCACTTTGGGGAAGCAATAAGATCTGGTGTATAGGACAATAAAGTGGAAGCCAGGACACCCAGTTTCCATTTCTGACTGTAGAATTGATCTACTTTGTGAATTTTGGCAAATGACTTTGTACAGCTGAATATTATTATATTAGATGAAAAAAGCCCTGCATAGGAAAGTTGTACAGTTGCAAACCTGTGCTCAGGTTCTCTATTGGTTATGTGAAACTAAAACTACTCCTGTGAATATAGTTGTTGAAGAATTATTTTAAAACAACAGCAACTCTTCATATATGTTTTTGAAGTATACTGAAAGAGCACTTGGAAAAGTTTATGTTCTCATGGGGTTCTTTGTTTTAGCCCGGGTATATGTTTGGTTGTGTAACTTTAGCAAAAAAAAAAAAAAAAAGGGAAGAGCTCTACAGGGTTCCCAGTGTCCTTTTTAAAATTGAAAAACAGAAGGGGGGAAAGGAAGACAAGGAGGAAAAGGAAAACGTAAATAGCTGCTGGAGGCGTGTGATTATTGGGCTGAGATCAGCAACAAGAACTAACATCACTGAGTGGGATGAGGCAGTTTTACCAAGTGTTCAAAAGGAGCACATAGAATGTTCCACGCATGTCAGATGCTTTGGGAAAAAATTATAAATCATGAATAATATTTCAAGCAGAAAAGATACGTTGCATCGTGCCAACAGGCCATCTAAGTTTAGATATGGGAGACAAAAATGATTCTCAAGAGATACGTTGGATATAAATTTAGGACTGGATGCTTCCCACATCAGGTTGCACCCCATTAGCAGTAGGATGCTGGCGAAGAAATCAAGAAGTATAACCTTTATGCACTTATTTGTGACTATGTTTACAGAAAGCAATCATGTTTACTGCTGCTTTAAGTACCAGCATCCAAGATTGTCTGCATTCCCAAGTTGATCCTTGATTGGTACCTTAACTTCTACTTTTCAGTTTTGAGTATATATTTAAGAACACCTTTATGTAATGAGTCTTTATGTCCTCAGTAGATGGGAATTGCATGCAATTGGGATTTACAGAATAGATATTCTCCTGCATACTGTAGTTGCTGGACAGTTTTCTGAATAGACCTACTGCATAAAGCTCAAGGAAGAGAGGGAGAGAAAGATGGTTTTCCTTGGTCATGTTTGCACTGAGTATGTTAGAGCATTGATGTGGGGGATGCAGGCAACCTGCATCTCAGTTTCCAGCCAGCAGTTTCCAAAGCTTAGTCTCACACTTGAGGGCAAATGCCTCAAATATGAGTATTACATAGTACTTTGATATTCAAACCTCCAATCTTTGAGTCACCACATTAAATAACTCATGATAGGATCTTCTTCCCCTCCGTGCCTGTGTCTTCTGCTTGTTGCCTGTTTCCCTTCCTTTGCTACATCTGAGTCTCCTCTGTGTTTCTCCCTGCATCTTATCTCAATAGTCAACCTATGTGCTTAATTTAAATTTGCTAATGCAATCAAAATAATAAGGCTTTGGAGCACTCATGCTGCTGAATCACTGCTGCTTCTGTGCAGATGCATACAGACATCACTTAAACGTTACTTAAAGAAATTCTGGCCCTTATGGCTATGGGAAAGCTAACTCTGTCTGACATAACTATGTTTTCTGTAGCCATGCATTTCATATTACTTTCTGTAAATGCAAGTACGGAACCCTGAAATTATGCATCTCTGATGGTACTTTGCCAAGCTTCCAAAGATGCTAATATTTTATTATCATGACCTAGAAGGGGCCATGTGTCACCTCCATTTGCAAAAGGGAAAGCCTGCCCAATGTGGCTTAGGGGTGATGACAAGGTTCTTGCCTAGCTTGGACCTTGTAGAAAGTGTGAGCTGAGAAATAGGTAGTAATGTAGTGAAGAGAGATGCTAAAGTTAACAGCTGACTTAGAGCTAAAGATTGTAGCAGATCACTTGCCACTGATCTGGTGGACATGGCTGAATCCTGTGTCAATCCTCCTTGCAAAACTCCTTGCTATTCTGGAGAAGTTCACACATGCAATGCAGCATAGCCCTATTGCTTACACAGACCCAGAGCACTGCACTTCAGAGGACAGATAATAACGCAGGATTTATGCAATGCATCTCTAACAAGTCCTAATGAAACTTTAATGTCGTAGCACACTTCAGTAGATTTCTGATCTGTAAAAATTGCCCAGAGTCAAAACTTCCAGCCTATAGCTGAGTGCCAAAGGAGGTTATCTGATTCTTTTCATCCCTTCCCACCCCTGCCAGTTACCTCAAATACAGATTTAGGAGCCTAATACTACATGACTTTAACCAGAGCATGTAGATCCAGATGTGCTCTCCTATAACTGCCTGATCTCTGGCAAAGCCTTATAACTTTGGGGGCCCTAGTTAGATGTTGCTAGTAATAGCTGCTAGTGTAGCTCACTCTTTGCTGGGATGGGGACTCCTTCTTTACAGCACATTTTAATTCAATATGTCTCATTTAAAAAGAGAGATTATCTAGGATGCTCATCTCTTATTCACAAACCCATTATGTTCCCAAGATATCTATAGCAACTGGCCATATAAGAAAAGCAATTAAGAAAATGTGGATTGCAGTTTATGGTTTGATTGCTTTTTGTTTTGTTTTCTTTCTTAATGCAGGCTTTTATCTTTGGCTGTATTAGCTTTGTGCAGTCAGGCAATTCTCAGCATGCTCCGTGGAATGTGACCTCAGATGGCTTCCCAGTTGCATATAAATTGTTTGCATGGGGCATTCCCTCAACTTCACAGTGACAGGACCTGAGGGAACACCATGGAGCAGTGTCAGGAGAAGGTCAGGTTGGGCATTAGGGAAAGGTTCTTCACCAGAGGGCAGTGGGCAAAGAATAAGTTCCCCAGGGCAATGGTCATGGCCCGAGGCTGCCGGTGTTCAAGCATAAGTAAGGAATGCTCTAGGAAGGCTGAAGTTATTTCTACTGTGAGAGCTATTGCACAGATAAAAGTTACTGAGGTTATCACTGCACTCCCTAGAAGTTGCCATAAGCTAGAGCACTGAGGCTTTTACCACAGCTCCCTAGCTCTGGTACCATAAATAAGTATACTCCAGACCCCATAAGAAAGAATATTCCAAGATTTATGCCTAGAGCCTCCTCAGAGCCAGAGCAACCTGGGCCATGTTTCCTGGGATTTTCCCTACAGATGTTGCAGTACAGGGCATCAGCCACCATGTTTCCAGAGCCCCTATATGCCATAACAGGGAGCTCAACCATGTGGTTTTAAGAATAGCTTTTCACAACACTTAACAGCAGGTGTTTTCAGTAAATAAATGGAAGAAACCACTGTAAGAGGTTCCTTCTTGGCTTTTCTACTCATTTTCATCAGTTTCTGAACTTCTTTCTCCTCTCCAAGGAACAAATTCTGATAGCTATAAGTAAGTGGAAAGTGCATGTGCATCAGGATTAAATTTGATTCTGCAAGAAAAATGCAGTGGTAAGATACTGCATGTTTTTTTGGGTTGGCTAATTTTGTTACCCTTAAAATCCTACAATCATATTCTATTTGACTTCCATCTGACATTTCCTTAAATGAAATTATTTCTACATGAATGATTCATATATAGTGAGAGTTTCTCATAAAGTCAAACTGATAAAATATCCTCCAGTCAAATCTCCATTTATTGTGACTTTTGCCAGCGTGTTTCAGAGCAGTATATTACAAAAATTAATGAATGGCAACACTACTATGGGAAGTACAGAAAGAAGCAAAGTGCAGACATGCAGTGGTCCCCACTCATGCAATTTCTCTCGCTGCAGACACCCAAGCTTGCTCAGAAAGTCATTTGTGTTTAGAACCAGTGTTAGTTTTTACTCACTGCTGTAAATGGACTGGGAGTATTCATTGGCACGTCAGCTATGCCTACATACTGTCAGTTGTCACCTCACTGGTGTTTCTTAGTGCTTCTCCCCAAGTAAAAGTAGCTCAAAGAAAAACAGATTTCAAAGGAGTGTTGCTAGCAAATGCAAAGCAAAGCAGAGTTCATCTGTAGTAGAGGGAAAAACATTTATATGAAGCTGATTTTATTCAAGCATTAAGCTTGAGATTGAAAACACAGATTCAAAGGAAGGCTTTTCAAAACACTGATGCACAAGGCTTTAAGGAATGTTGTTTTTTTTTTTTTTTTTTTTTTTTATAAAGAAAAGATAGTTCTTTATTTCCTTATATAGAGACTGAGATACCAGTTTCCATGAAGCCTAGCAAATGGATTTCAATCATGAAATTAGAGGTTGTTTCTATTTCTATGGGGAGACCAAACTGCCAGATGTTCAGTTTCTGCTTTTCCTTGCACGGAAATGAATCTGTAGTAAAGGGAGTTTCTTCTGATTCACGGTAGTAAAAATCAGAAAAGAATCCTATTGGCTGTCTATTAAAAAGAAAATCCTAACATAACTATGAGAAGTCATGACTTAGACTTCCTGAGTGCTGTGGGCATTGCTATGGAGAACTTTTTCAGATGTACCCAGCAGATGGTGTGAGCATTTTGATTTGTCTTTTGGTTTTATTTTCTTTCCGTCCTGTTTGCGTAAAAAGCAGAAAGTGACTGATCTAGTTTCCCAATAACATGGAAGGAAGTCTTCCTAGTTTCCTAGGAACATGGAAAAATGCAGTAAATTTTAAAAATCTGCCTTTAGCGTTAAGGTTTTCAGTGTTCTTTCCTAAATTGACTAAGTTATCTATGCCAGATCTCATAAGTCATCATTAAACCATGTTTACATCTTTGTGGCTCATAAAATGTATTTTCTAGCAAAGAGGAAACAGTGGTGGAATTGAAAAATGTGGGGTGAGTTGCAGTCCTGACACAAGTTATAAGCCAATGGAGGAGCATTGCTGCTAAAGTGTAATAATGAAAATGTTCTATAAAGCTACAGTGCACAAATGCCAACCAAAAATCTGTTATGTGAAGAACTGGGCTTCCCAAAATCCCAGAAATTGCACCTGTGGTAGTGCTTTCTGTGTACAGCTGATTAGCATTAGTTAAAATGCATGAAGGCCAACATTATCCTGCTCTGCACCAAAATAGGGATGGCCAGCAGGGATAGGGAGGTGATTGTGCCCCTCTAATCTGCCCTCATGAGGCCCCCTATGGAACCAGGCTGTGGGGTGTTATTGGGATGGCAGTGCTAAGGAGGGAGTCACCTCTGGCAAGCAGCTGGCAACAATGATCCCTTGGTTAAGCCACTCCACAGCAGTAACACGATGTGCCTGTGCAGCTCAGATCTTGGCTGTTGGAAGTAATTTCTCTGCTGATGTGGGCAAAAGTCCCAACCTAAAGCCTCCTGACTCTTGCTGACAACTGAGTAGAAGGTTTTATTTTCTAATGAACCAATCATAGAGTGCTGTGTGAAGCACTTGAGATCTATTTTTCTTTTTTCCCCTATGGTTTTTTGAATGGAAAGTGCTCAGGCATCATTTATTCAGACTTTTGAGTTCCTGTTTGAGGTCTAAGAAGGTGAAAATTACATAGAAACTGCTTCTGGCTAATGTAAATTCAATTTTGAAAGCATTTAGATCATCTGAGTGCAACATATTCAGTAGCATCTGCAATGGCAGACAGTACCCTGAGAATGAAGGGCATTTTTCATGTGGCATGCTTAATGAACAGTGGAAGAAAAGATGGGAAGCACTAACAGAAGTGCTAAACTTCAGAGAAATCAGGAGATCAAATATTTGCCATTACCTTTAACTCATTTGCTTTCAATTGGGTTCCTCTATATAAAATCAGTTTCCTCCAGCCTTAAGTTGTTTAAGTGCATGTGGTGATAGATAGTGGGTTTTCTTTCAGTTCCAGCTCCTGGAAGCATATTACTAAGTGAGAATCTTGATCTTCATTATTGACATGAAAGGTAAATGGGGGAAAAAAAAAATTCTAGTTTCCATAGCTGCATAATAAATATCTAACACCTCCTTTTCCAAATAGCTCAGAGCTCTTGACAACGAATAAGTATTACACTACTGTTTTGTATTTTGAAAGGAGAAATAAGGAACAGAAAAAAAGTCTTAATATTGTGGCAGTCTGTGGATTCTGCCTGTATTCCTTAACACGGAATATTAAAACTTGTGTATGTACAGAAATACATGCAGTGTATGAAAGGAGTCATCTGCAAGAGTGGTAGGAAAGGGTTTATTAAGAGTAACACACAGAGTGATATATAGGCAGTTGGTGTAAAGGGTGAGTAGGCATAGAACATGTAATTTCTGCTCTACTTTAAACTAGAACCCCCACCTTTTTACAGGGGACCACCTCTCTCTCTCTCTCTCTCTCTCTCTCTCTCTCTCTCTCTCTCTCTCTCTCTCTCACACACACACACACACACACACACACCCCACAACTGAAAGCATAATAAATCCATCTGGGGCATACATTACAGATTAATCCCTGAAATCGTGTACTCCCAAGGTCTGGCACTTGTGTATTCCAGTCATTTGGTGAAGAGTTCTACCTTCAGTGGCTTTGCAAGTTATTTCTCTTGGCCAAAAGACTTGGGGCCCTGGAATGGTAAAATAATAGGCCTTTTCCATCCCTATTTTCAGGGATTATTTGAATTTTAACTTTGGTCTTTGTCATCAAGTCAGCATTTTTCATTGTCAGCTTGGATCAGCTCAGCATTGGACATTGTTTTTAATCATGGAAATAAGAGGTTTTTTTAGTTGTCTGTTTATAGACATCACAAGGCTCTTATGCAAATGTCAAGCTCAATATACATAGAAATGTGATATATGGAAAACAAAAACTGAGCTCTTGTGACAGCAAGTGCCACACCAGCAAACTTCAGGCTGTCCTGAGATGATAGGTTTCACTTCTTCTTATCTTAGCCGCTGTCAGATTTGAGTCCTTCTTGTCCTCCCTTCACATCACTGAATCCTGTCACATCTCCTCTTAAAGCACCTCCCTTCTTGCTACACATGAATCCCTTAGCTCTTTTCCTGACATTTTTGTTGACTTTACAGAAGCAGCTTTGTGTGCGTTGGTTGTCTCCTGTCTCATCCAGCCCCTTGCCTTCCGTGCAACATAAGAATCTTCTTTTTGCACTTCTGAGCTGTAGCAGTCCTAAGTCTGTACATTGGTAAAGTAATGGGATATGAATTTTATCAATCATTTTAGTTGGAAGGGACCCTTAAAGGCCACCTAGTCCAGCTCCCCTGCAATGAGCAGGGACACTTACAACTATGTCAGGTTGCTCACAGCCCCACTCAGCCTGATCTTGAGTGTCTCCAGGGATGGGCTTCCACTTCCCCTCCATGCATCCCATCCCAGTGCTGCCCAGAGAGATGGTGGATACCCTGTTATCTGGGGCTTGGTGTTAGTAGAGCAGAAATGTAGCTTAAGCCTTCAGTATGCACTGGGCTTTCCATGGTATTTTTGTTGGTTTTCTTTTTCAGGTATTTTCCTACTTTTCCCTCTCATGCTTATTTTTTCATTCAGTTCCTCCAGGGTCCTTTTCTAGTGTCTACCTCTGAGTCCTTCTCCGTGCTGCCTTAAGGCCTGCAGCAACCACTGTTTCTGTGTGCGTAGCAAACAACTGCCTGTGATGGATTTGGAGCAGCTCTGTAATTATTTATGAAAACTCTGCACTGTCCTCATTACTCAGATGTTTTTCTTGTAACTTTCCTTGGCTTAGCACAGCAGGAAATGCTGGAAAAGCAGACAAGAACAGAAGGGATATCCAGTTAAGACAGCCTTCTTTAAATGGCTGTGTTCTTCTCCTCCTGCAGAGAGGGATGGATATATGTCACAGACCTCAGCACAGCTAGCCTCAACCTCCTGGGACTCCCATGGGAATTAAGTGATGCTACCTGCAGGGAAAATGATGATCTTCTCTGTTACCACTCTGCAGTTTAAAAAAAAAAAAAAAAAACTGCAGAAGAAAGCTTAATGAAATCATTAGCTGTCCTTCTTGCAGACAATCCATGGGCCAGTGCAGCTGATATGAATGATTTTTCTGTGCTAAATCATAGCAGATAGTTGAATGACAGCACTTAATTTCTTATGAGATATCAAGCATACCGGAGTTTCATAAATTGATGAAATTACAGTTTTTCTGGGTAAATATTTAAATTAGAGTGTTTTTTAATATAGAAAGGTAATAATATTTGAAGGAAAGACAGTATGATGATGCAGCTGTTATATTTTTTCACAGAATAAACTGGGGGAAGGAGCATGATAGGGCTACATAGAGGCAAGGAACAAAATATTAAAAAGAGAAGTAGAGTTGAGGGGGGAGGTAGAAAGCAAAGAAGAACAGAAGAGAATTTTTTACTTTTGTTTCTTCATGATAATTGCAATGAAAGTCACATTTCCAAAGTTAAGAGCATCAAAGACTCACAAGGAAACCTGAGCATATGTTGCAATATAGGCAGAATGAGTTTTATTTTGTGGCACAATTTACATCTGTGATATCTTATCATGAACCAATTTTACAGAGGTCACTTGGTCACACTAAAATAAAATTGAATGTGTTATCCATCTAGATGGTGAGAAAGCAATCTTGAAAAATCATCTTGATCAAAATCCACCAGCACAATGGGGCACATCAGACCCTTCCAGAACAAGCAAAGATCCTATAGAAGACATCAACTCTCCAGAACAGTAAGTAGCATGATTTTATGTACTGGTAGAGAAAGAGGCGTCCCGCAGTCTTTCATGTATACATGTGCTTGTGTGCTCACACTTTTTGAAATGTAAATTCCATCATGGACTTCACCCACTCTGCTGATAAAATATTAATTAAGATGAGTACATTGCATCAAAAGCTATATCTCTCTTTCAATTGTTTTTATGGGAAGACGTTCACTGAAAATGTTTCCAGCCAGTCCCACCTACAGGCGCAGCTGAAACATCAGCATAGGAGGTGTGAATGGCAACCTGCTGAAGAACCAGCAGGCAGAATTGCTGTTCTGTGATGCCTCCTTGCTTACAGCTCACCATCCCCACCAAAATCAGATAGTTTTAGAGTCACTTGGTCCTTCAGTGCACCAAAACAAGCTAATGTACTTTTTTCTCTTGTCAGTAACACCCATAGTGCAAGGTCTAACCACCAGCATACAGTAGAGATGAGGATGAACATGGGTACACACCCACTTTATGACCATTGTCAACAGTGCAAGTCTTTCCATGCACAAGACATAGTGGTTCATGATGTGCGTAGTCATTTGTTTGTTGTTCTGGTCTTAATCTAACTGAGAAATAAAAACAGTCTTTGAGCTTTTCGGTGTTACCATAGCAGCTGAATCTGAGTGGAACATGGAAAGCTTTTCACTAGAAACAATAATGTATCTGGAATCAGAGTATGGCACAAAGCACCAGTTAAGAGTCATAGAGGAGAGAGGGTCCTATGGTATCAGCTTCGCTTTCTAGAAACCTATATAATGAATTCATGTATTACACTTTGCATCAAAAGAGGGGTGACCAGCAGGGAGGGGGGGGTGATTGTCCCCCTTTACTCTGCCCTCATAAGGCCCCATCTGGAGAACACTGTCCGGGCCCCACCCCAGCAAAGGGAGGATGTGGAACTGTTGGAGTGGGTCCAGAGAAGGGCAGTGAAGATGATCAGAGGGCTGGAGCACTTCTCCTATTGAAAAGGTTTAGCTCTTTTAGCCTGAAGAGAAGGCTTCAGGGAAACCTGATTGCGTTCATCCAGCACTTGAAGGGAGCCTTATAAGCAAGAGAGGGACAGATGTTTTACAGAGTCTGATAGCGATAGGATAAGGGGGAATGGTTTAAACTAAAAGAAGGGAAACTTATGTTAGATATTAGAAATAAATTCTTTACTTAGAGGGTAGTGAGGCACTAGCATGGGCTGCCCAGAGAAATTCTTGATGCCCCAGCAGTCTGGTGGGGGGAAGCCCTTCTTATGGCGGGGGGCTGGAGCTCAGTGATCTTCAGGGACCCTTCCAATCCAACCCAATCTATGATTCTATGATTCCATGATATGATTTGACATGTTTCTCTAAGATCTCAACAAGTCTTGCTGTGGGACAAAGATGAAGGGAGCACTATGCTTGTTTGGACCTAGAATAAGCTCTTTCCCTAAGGTATCCTAGTTACATTGGCAGCATATTATCTGAGCTGAGAGCTGTCAGACTCCTGTTTGGTACCTGGGTAACTTAAAAGCTTGTTAAACAGAATAAATTAAAGAAATTACCAGTCTGAGTCATGTGTTACATTAGTATCAGCAAACCTGATTTCCGATAGAAGTTATTGCCTCATATTACCTGGTCCACAAAAACACATGGAGTTTTAACTGTGTTTTGGCACTGCACAAAAATAATCCAGAGCAGTAGAGAAGCTAACCTTCACACACGTGTGCACGCACACACACAGAAGCCTCCATTTGCTGAAATATCTTATTTCACAAAAACAGAGCCCTCACTGAGCAAGCTCTTGAGACTTCAGGAGGTTAGCAGAGTGCCTTAATGCTTAGCTATTAGAATATATGCATTTTTTTCCAGCACCATTTGTAAGAAATAATGTAGTTTAAATAGATGAATGCACTCATCTACGTGTGACTTAAGAGAGATACTAAGAAAAAATCTGATACTTGGATGATCTAGTTCTCCTGATACAGATTTAAAAAAAAAAAAAAAAAAAAAAGACCTTTTGCTTTTTGGTGGGCACAGAAGTTCCTCTAGGCTAGCAATGACTGATGAGAAGACTGAGATTTCCTAAAGGTCTTAAGAAACAGGTCAGCACAAATCTGAGCAGTCACTGACATTTCTGGAAAGTAATTAGTGAAGTCCTTCTAAATCAGAGCAGTGTCGTTCAGCACTTGCTCAGCTGTGTCTGTGCCATGTCCGAGGGTCAGGGTCTTCCCTGAGGATGTATTAGCACTTTGGTTTACTGGAGCTGCACAGTTCAGGCTCAATGGACCCACCCAAGTGAAGCACAGAAATCTTTAGGGCCAGGGTTTTATCGTCCTGTCTCTTCATCTCTTTCCAAATTTTGTGTTTTTAAAGAACATCCTTATTCATACACGCTCTTTTTCCAAATTTTATGGCAGTATTTTTGGCCTTTCAGGTTTATTAAATATAGCATTTTTATTTTTAAAAAGTCCTAAAGATAAGCTATAGTTTGTGCTTTTTCATTTCCCTGTGTACACATGGTGTATGACAGAGTGGTAGTTACATAGCCTGTAACTTTAGTTGAACCTGTTTCTTGCTATAAAGAATAGAGCTGGAGGTTACAACTGAGTTAATTTTTTCCTTTTTGCCACAAACTGAAGAAAGGAGGACGTTAACAGAATAATTTATGTGTAGAAGTGTTAATTCATACCCCTTCCCCAGAAAAAGCATCCTAACTTTGTCTTATTGACAACACTCTGGAGATTTGGTATCTTTCATTATGAACATTTTTGTAGAGTAGAGAGAATAGTTTTATTAGGGATTTTTTGGTCTTTTTACCACTAGTGCTTCATTTGAGTATGATCCCTTACTTTGCAACTGTGTCTAATGTAAAGACACATCCAAGGGCAAATTTTTCAGGCTCGGTAGTGCAAGGATATGCAGTGCATAATTGTTTTCAGGATGTTGTTTGTATTCTATCATATCATGAAAAACATTGGGTTTGCCTTTGGCTAAGATCCATTTATATCCATGCACCTATGGAAAATTAAGACTATGATTAGAGTGAATACTTACCATGTGAATGTAGGTGCTTAACAACTCCCTTTGCCTCTCGCTCCCTCTCCTGCTGGTTGGTGATTCACAGTGCCATGTAAAATTTGCTGTTTCTTCCATTCTTTTTCCTGGGCATGTGATCTGTTCAGAAATATAGGTGCACCGTGAATGCATGTGGCACTTTGGTACCTGTGTTATCACTACAGTGTGCTGCAAGATATATTATTTGTATACCAGCTTGATAGTGCTTTAATATCTAAAGGTCGCATCAGGCATCTTGTCTGTACTGTGGCCACACACTCCATGGGAAATCTTCTGTAACCTAAGAGTATTTTTCTGTGCACCCTCATTCCTGCATGTTTTCCCATCACATCAGTCGTAAGTTACATTAATTTTTGGCACAGAGTAAAACTAACAGATCTCTGCCAGACCCCACTAAAAGCTGCCACTTTGGTAGACTGTTTTCTATATGTTTTCATTTTTGTAACCTCCAAAGCAGCTAGTCACTGTATAACCCATGTAATTGAGTTATAGAATGGCTTAGGTTGGAAGAGATCTCAAAGCTCATCCTATTCCAACCCCCTATGGGGAGGGTTGCCACCCACTAAATCAGGCACCGGATCAGACTTCCCAGGACCCTATCCAGCTTGATCTTCAACACTTTCAAGAATGGAACATCCATCCATAGCTTCTCTGGGCAACATCTTCCAGCACTCCACCACTTGCTCTGAAAAATTTCCCCTGACATCTAATCTAAATGTCCCCTCTTTTAGTTTAAAATCATTCCCCCTTGTATTGTCATTGTCTACCTATGTAAAAAGTTGCTTTCCCTCCTGTTTATAAGCTCCTGTGAAATACTGGCAGGTCTCTCCAGAGCCATCTCATTTCCAGGAACAGTTCCCTCAGCCTGCTGTTATAGGAAAGGTACCTTGATATTTTTTGAGCTAAAATTTTGCTTTTATCAGCATTTAAAACACAGACAGATATCCTGTTGGGGCCAGTTCTGTCAATGTTAGTAACCAAAAATTCTTATTAAAAATGTTGATTGTGACTGGATTACAGCCAAATGCCTTGGAATGAAAGTGTCCCCTCTGTGAAGTTTCTCTGTTGATGGTACTTCATATGATCCTATCCTACTCAAATACATTGTAAAAATGCAGTGGCTTGAGACTGGTTAGTTTACTTGCTAATACAGTATCTTGCTTTACTGTAGAGCTTTAGAACTTTTCCAGCTTCCTAGCAGCTGCAAAGAAATCAACATCAATGGGCTGGAGAATTGATTGAAATTATCTCTGAACACTTAGTTCACACACTCCCACAGATCTTAAGAGGTTTGACTGCGGTTGCATTTATTTCACCCTCCTCTCTTACCAAATACATCCCATCAGTGGTTTTGTATAGCAGAACCAAAAGATCTTTTGTATGCCGCTGCTGCCTTTGCAGCTTCATGCACAGCGTTCCCATCTGAGTGCCTAGAGAGGTGGTAGATGTCCAATCCCTGGAGACACTCAAGCTCAGTCTGGAGAGGGCTCTGAGCAACCTAACGTAGCTGTAGGTGTTCCTGTTCATTGCAAGGGAGTTGGACTAGATGACCTTTCATGGTCTCTTCCAACTCACACAATTCTATGATTCTGTGATTCAATAATCTGCACTGCATTGTGCTCCTATGTGCACTGTCAGGCAAGCTTTTGCTCGAATCTATTTATTCTTAATAAATGACTATTCTGTATACAGCTGGGGACATGTGCTATTCTAACACCCTGATGAGTAATTGCCCGGTGTGTGGAACTTTTCCTTTCTGCCTCCTGAGGTGATTTTAGGAAGGCACCAGTACTCACCAATTCCTGTCCCCATCTACCTGACCGTACGCTCTGACATATCTGTGTTGTACAGCCAATCTGAAACAAAGTGCGTGCCACTTGGAAAGCATTGACAAATGTGGCAGAGTGGAGGAAGAGGGAAAGTATCAATACTGGGGAAGAGAAAGAAAACACGAAGAGTGAGGCAAGGCTGAAGATTTACTTTCACTTGAGGAGAAAATAGCACTTTTTGGTTGTTTAGTTACTTTCGATTGTTGGATATTTATTATTATGAATCTCTACCCAAGACTCTTGCCTAAGTTCTTAATTGTGTTCTAGTCTCCAGGCTACCCTCCTCCGCCTCAATTCCAGGAACCAAGTTTTCAACTGAAAGTAAATTCTAAATACAGTTAAAGCAAAATTTGCCACCCACTGCAGCCACCGTGTGCACAGCCAAATAAACATGCTTTGTCCATGCTATGGCTAGCACTTAAATGGGTGGAAGAAAGCCATTCACTTGATAATTATGCAACTAGATTCTCTTGGAATAGCTTTAAAAAGCTCTTTAATGAAAAGTCTGTAGCAGTCGAACAAAGTAAGTGTTTCCACCGGTGGGAAAATAAGCACGGGCAATTCTGTGCCTGACCCTGCAATGAGAGGCAGAATTACAATCTGCAGTCATGGGCTAATAAGGATTCAGCACATGGCAGCAGCAAGCTGCACCCCTTCTGCACTCCTTGGGAACAGGTCTGAGTTCATTGATACCACCAAAAAGAGTTGGGAACACTAATAAAATAACAATGAGTGGATTGTGGTTTATCCCAAGGATACTTGGCCAGCAGTACAATCACTGGGGGTTAATATTGCTGTAAACTTTTAAAAAGAGTTTGTGAAAGAAAAGATCCTGAGGTAGAGTCTCCTGGCCAGACAGACTGCAGTCTCTTTCTCCCTATCTCTTCCCCATCTCCCACAGCAAGCTCTAGTACTACAGTGAAGAGGCTAAGAAGTATCATTACATCTCTTTCTCTTTGAATTGGATATCTTTACTGCTTGGTCCCTGAGAAGTGCAGTGGATGCTGTGGTAGATGTCTCCAGTTCCTAATGCAAGGCCAAAAGAATGGAAGTGTTTGTATCAGACAGGCTGTCCAAAGGCAAGTTTCAAACATATGCTTCTCATAAGGATCAGCCTATGCAGCAATTATGGAAGATTACAGGGAAATGTATATTTAAAACTCTGTTGAACAGTTCCTATGCCTTGTATGGGGGGGCATTTTTGTTCTGGAATTAAAAATCTGACCTTCAGTCAGCTGTCACTTTGACAGCTGTCTTCTCTTAAAAAAAAATCCCTCCTTATTTCAAGAGCAAATGCCTCCAAGTGCAGAAACAGTCCTGCTATGATATCATCTCAGTTAATAAAACCATCTCTTGCACTGACAAACCTCAACTTGGTTTTGGTTTTGTGGGAGGTGTTGGTATACCCAGAGCATGAGTAGAGCCTTGTCGTGGTTCTGTCCTCTGCATGGAGGAGGGTTGGTTGGGCTGGTCACAATCATGATTTTGTGCCCCCTTAAAAAAAAAGAAAAAAAAGAGCACCCTAACAGTTATGATGACGTCAGTTTTCTAGGAAAATTGGATTTTTAAATGCTGAATTTCACTGTAGGTGGTGGAACAGACTGCTTTTCACTTTGCAGCCCCACAGCACTGTGTGGGAACTTGAGAGCAGTCTGCGCCTTAAAAGCGCAGACTTAAAGTGCACAGACAAACCACTTGGAACAACCCAGCAATCTGAACTTATTCCCTCTGTGCACCTGTATTTGCCTTAGCTGGAGCTGCAAAAATGCCATCTTTAATTCTGACATCCTTGCGCTAAGTGATGCATGGCTTAAAGATTCGTCTGTGACCTCATGCGTGTCCGTGCAGTTAGGCAGTGCTTTGCGTGCAATAGATCACTTTGCAAGGAGCAGAGGATTGCTAAGCCATATGCCCTCCTTGCAGTTTAAGGCTTTCCCTTTTTCCAGTACCATCAGTCAAACAATTAATCTGAAAGTGCCTGGGAATTTCAGAAGGCAGTGGGATGCTGAGAAGGCTCCGTTAGATTCTTGTGTCATGTCTAGCCTGTCAGAAAGATTCCCGAGGGAAATAATGTGGTGGTAGCATCACTCAACAGCAGTGAGCTCGGCACTCCTAGCATTAACCCTCTCTATCCCAACAGCGGTAAATATCCTTGCAGCAACCTGCAAACATTTCAAGCACACAATAAATGGCATTCTGGAGAAAAGGAGGCTGAGGGGAGACCTTATCACTCCCTGAAAGGAGGTGGTAGTGAGATGAGGGTCGTCCTCTTCTCCCAAGTAATAGCAATAGAATGAGTGGGAATGGCCTCAGTTACACCAGGGGAGGTTCAGCTTGGATATTAGGAAAAACTTCTCCAAAAGAGTGGTGAGGTAGTGGCATAAGCTGCCAGGGAAGTGGTGGAGTCACCTCCCTGGAGGTGTTCAAGAAATATGTAGATATGGCACTGAGAGACATGGTTAGTGTGCACAGTGCGAATGGGCTGACAGCTGGACTAGACGATTGTAATGGTCTTTTCCAGCCTTTGCGATTCTCTGATTTTCCCTTGGCTAACACTTCTCTTCCTCTGTCTCTCCCAGCATACAGCGTCGGCTGTCCTTGCAGCTGCCCATCCTGCACCACGCCTACCTGCCCTCCATAGGAGGAGTTGACGCGAGTTGTGCCAGCCCCTGCGTAAGCCCCAGCGCCAGCCCTCGGCACAGGCACGTGCCACCCTCCTTCCGAGTGATGGTTTCTGGGCTGTAGGAAGGAGAGATCAGTGCTTCCTGAACTGCTTTTAAGTACTCAAAGACTGGTCTAAACATCTGACATAGAACTCTGCTACAAGCACGTGACATTGGCTCTGAGCACAGAGAAACTACTGCTGAGGCCACCGCCACAGGAGTGCCAGGGTAGCTCATGTGGGAAGGCGAAGGAGGAGGACACGAGGAGCTTGATCTGTAGCCTTATTCATGGAGTTTTTATTTCTTCACGTAGAAGTCACTGAAAACATTTCTTCCCAAATTTCTACTAACAACAAGGAGGCTGGGAAATACGAATCTAGCAAAAAAGACTCTAGGAAAAACACTCAAATGTCACTGAGCTTTACGTGGCTGCTGAGAACATGCAATTCTATACTGTATCCATGTAAGGAAAAATACAGTGATTGAGCTATAATGTATTTATTGAAATAGATACACTCATTTTTACAAGAGTTGTGTTAAATTGCTGGAAACATTCTGCACTGGTTAGTCTTGCTCGTTTTCATTTCAGGGATGATGTTCTGTAGGAAAGAAGGAATGTGAGAAATGATTCCTCGGGTGCCATTGAGACTGCAGGGTCACCTCAAACTAACAACGGTACAGGAAGCCCGAGCAGGGGCTGAAGTTACAACAGGAGAGAGCTGCTGATGGAATCACAGTACTTTGCCCTTCTCCAGGGATGGCAGCCACTGCTGGCCATCGGCAGCTTCGGTTTAATGAGGTCTCAGAGCAAGCACCACCAACCATAATGTACTAAACTGCCTGGAAAAGTCCTCGGGCTGAGGACAGCTGGGTAGTAAAGTCTTAATGTCACAGGATGGATTGTTTTTCATAGTTTGTTTGAATTATGTCACACACAATTACAATAAAAATAATTTAGCGGACTGGGGGTGGGGGGTTAGGGCACAGCACTTTGCGGCTGCAGGCAACACCTGCAGAGCACATAGATGTGGCCATACACTATGTTTGCTTCGTACCTGCTTGTGTGACAGTCGTGGTGGACAACAGAGAAAACAGATCAAATTTACCAATAGAATATTTCATTTGAATCTTCAAAGGGAAAAAAAAAAAAAAAAAAAAAGAAAAGAATAAAAATCAAAAACAACTCAAAAGCGTGGTTTTTACACTTTAGCTCTATCCTCTGAACCGAAGTAATTAGGAGGAACGATAGCGGCACACCATCTGGACCAGCTCTGGAGCTGAGCCTCCAGGCACAGGTGAGATCCACGTGCAATTTCTTTTTCCAATGAACTGGAAATGTGGCATCTTTCTGCCAGGGCTGCTTGCTAGGAGCAGGGGGAAAATACCCGAAGCATCCACTGGGCTCTCAGTCCTCTTTGACCAATGCCTGTGCAGCACAGACCAGACCTTGGGAATGACGTTTCTACAAAGGTTTACAAATTAACCATGGCTAAAGCACAGCTAAAAAGGTCCATTAGCTGAGGGACTTAACTGCAGCTTTGATGAGCTGGCATATATCTCCATTGAAAATAGAACACACCTCATAGTGGCCAAAACCGATGTGAATATATATCCGAATCTTACAATCAGGAGCATCACAAAATGTTTCACTTGGCACATACAGTAAGAGAGGTTATGGAAATATTGTAGCTTTTAGAACAAAAACATGTAAGTATAAACACAGATAAAATAGAACTCATTACTCTGTTTAAGCACTAAACACTGACGTTGTCACTCAATGTGTGTTGACAGTATTCTCTTGCTTTATTAATATCATCAGGGCCTGGTTTATTTTGAAAGGAATGTTAATTTTTAAAAAGAGAAAAAAAATACAAAACTGTATATAATGTATACACAAAGATCTCTGTAGAAATATTATTCCAACTTAGCAGGAAAAAAAAATCAGAAGTATCGGACCATTGGAGGTGAGTGTGTGTGTGTGTCTGTAACTTCGTGAATACTGACTGTGTGACGTTTATTAGGTTTAAACCATGCAGTACATTCTTTGTCTCAATGATACTGTAGTTTCTCCCATAACATTTTTTTTTTTTTTACTTTACTGCAGATAACAAGACCAACCAAGTGAATATAGCTATTTAATGTTTCTGTTCTTTTATACTGCAGCAAAAATGTACTGTAAATTTATGAAGAGGCTGTGCCCCAATGGCATTTTCCAATGATGTTAGTGCACAAATGCTTTAAACTAGACTGGAACTGCCAGAATAAAATGTAAATGAAGAATTTCTTGTATAACCTTATACTGCATGAGATCAATTTTTAATAAATTGTTGCAAATCTGTTTTTATGAATAAAATATAGAAAACCTAGCTTTTTGGACTCAGTGTCCTCTTACCCTACAGCAGAACTGTTCTATATATGCATATTTATATGTATATATACCTTTACATAAAAGCCTTCCCTGGAGAAGGGCAAATCCTATTATAACACCACACTGTAATAAAAGTCACAGTACAAATCCACATTGAAGGGTTGAAGGGTTCACATCTAGAGAAAACAGATAGATGTGTTTCTGTCCTGAAATACGATCATGGCATTGTTCAGGAGTGAAGTCTAAGCCCTTTTTCAAATGGGAAAATAGCATATATTAAATATATTCCAAATATTTACTCCCATGCCTAACTAAATATGTACACTATTCTCTCTTGCACCATAGAAAGTGTGAGTTCAAGAGAAGGAAGAAAATTCGAATTTTTTAGGTAAGTTACTGAAGGTGAGGCAGACTTCTAGCTATATACATTGGTCGCTCTGAAAATAATGCCTCCTGTTATTTTCCATGGAAACAACAACAGGTGCAAAGGACACAACAGCACTGTTGGATAGAGCAAATTCTCAGCTACAAAACACTATTTTTCAACACAGTCACCAATGCTAGCTAAGCATTTTCACCAGCAATTAATGCCTGTATGTTGCATTCATATACATCTGCACCAGAGGATGTGACTTATTGTCACTGCCACCACAGCTGAAGCACAGCACCCACTGCCTCACTGTGCTCACATCCACTGTTTGGTCTCTATAAACATTCAGCATGCATCGATGTATGTCAGTGGGTGTCATTTTTTCCACATGGAGGAAATCAGTGACACACCTTTACTTCCATGTCAGATGCCATTATGCCAGACTGCCCCTCTGCTGCCATCTGTCACATAGTAGCAAAAAGTAATGGAATATTGATGGCAAGGTTGAACCTCTACTACCATACCACCACCATCCACTTCTGATGTCATGGGCCAACATAATCAAGGCATTACCTTTGGAGTAGACCTCGTACAAAGATCTCTGCTCCAGAGAATGAGAACACTATGAGAATGATCACCAAATGCTTCATGAAGCAAACATTAAACCTCTCCATTCAGTTTTGCACAGATTTTGAGTCCTACACCCATCTTTTCTCACGGCAACACATGAGGAGGGTAGGTTCATGGAGTGAGGTGGAGGAAGGAGCATTTTATTTTACTTGCTTTTTTTTTTTTAACAGGAGAACTATCAAACCTGCATATGCAAGAAGTATGAGGGAACTGAGAGCCTTGACTAATGTTTTTCCTGTAGATTTTTGATGCAACTGAGAAGCGCTGCAGAACACATGCTAAGGAGAAAATATGAGTGTGAAACCAGCAGCATAGATCATGGAACTGAATGCAGAGTACCAGATAGCAGGAGAAACTCACACAGATACATCAAAGCTCATTCAGAAAAAAGAAAAAAAAGCAAAAAAAAAAGCATAGAACAACTCTATTGTGAAACCTACATTCAGCCAAAAATGGTGGGAGGATGCGAGCAACTTAGAGCAGTTCAGGAATAATAGGAAATAAGAACAAAATAAATCGTTGCTCTGAGAGGTCAAGAAAATAAGAGGAAGACATCAAGGAAGTAAGTTTACTCAAACCACTGAGTTTCCACAGGTACACTTTCCCTAAAATCACTGACAGTGCCACTGAATTCATGAAAAATTAGCAATTTTGCAGAAACTTTCAAAAATTTTTTATTAGTTTCAAAAAGAATTGATGGCACTGAGGATGATGAGGGAAGGGCAAGAAAGACTCTTCTTCTGTTCTTCTTTCAAAACACCTAACATCTTTACTTGAAGTTTTTATAATCAAATCTCTTTTCAGAACATGCTTGTTTATCACAGCATACTTTTCTCCCCAAGATTGGATTAGTGTTCCTGGTCCTTTCTGCTCAGGCTTGCCTAGGTGCTGGAGGACCTGTCCCCTCCCTTCCACAGCACCCTGCTGCTATCAGCCCAAAGGATGGGCCAGGCCCGCCTCTTGGTGGGCTCACTCTCACTACTACTGTCTTATTTAATTGAGATTTGCTTCTTGCTTTCTGAGAAGACTGACAGGTTTATTACAGTGCTTTAAATATCATGATTTTTATCTGAGTTCATTTCTCATATTTACTGACTGCCTCAGTAGTCATCAGTAGATATGGTGAATGGCACTTATACCCATTACTTTAATGGACATGAATACTATTCACAAATGAATTCCAAGAGCATTCTGCCTCTTGAGCCCGTTGGGATCCCACTGGTGCTTGGCTACACTTACTTCTGCTGTATACTTACTAGAGGGCATTGCTGCACTAGAACTGCAATTGAAGAGATGGGGAGAAGACTGCTGGAGCCTTGTGCTGGGTTGCTGGCACTGGCATCCGGGTTGCCAGTACGGTACATCAGTAACCTCTCTTAACAGATGTTCTGAGCCACTGGTTGGACACTCAGCAAGTGCAAGCAGCCCAGTATTATTGGCATGGAGAACACACCAGGGCCAATGTAGGGACTCCAAATGATATATCCATGATAATTTTTGCTTGAAGATTTTGTCAAGAGCCTAAATGCAAAGCTCATCCTGAGAACACACACATGCAAAGTATCCTCTGCTCAATAACAGACCTTGGCCCTGTCCCACTCTGCTATACAGTGCAAAAACATGAGCCTGAGCATCCTCCATTTATTGCCTGGCCTATGGAGAAAGGAACATGGAACAGAAGTGAAGGTATGTGAAAAAGAGCTGGCAGAAAATCTGTACGTGGTTTTGTAATCATAAAGTAAGTGCTCTGCTGCACTGCAAACCTAACTGGCAGAGATGAACATCAAGTCTTGGGCAGTTCAGGAGGTAAAGCGGAACGACACTGTAGTAGTAGGACCGGGGGCCCATCATGCTCTTCGGGGCACCTGCAGATGAAGGTGCCACTTAAATACATGCTGCAGAAAAGATAATTGCTGACCATAGATCAGCTTCTCCTCAAGAAAGATAAACGGAAGCAAGAGGGGGTGAAATCAACAGATACATACAAGAAAATGGCATGACTTTTACAAAGATGCAAATGAACAAGGGGCATAGCTGCAGTCACTTTGAGGAAGAAATGTTAGTATCAGCATCAGATACAGGCACCACTAGCAGAAGACAATCACTGTTACCATACAAAGCTAACTGTACAAGGGAAGCTGCTGAAACTGTCAGGACTGAAGCCAATGTCATCACTGACTGCTTTGATGTTGCTAGAAACTAAAATAGGAGCAACCTCCCTCCAAATTTCAACCTCTTCTTCTAGAAAGCTCAAAGTTTGAGAATAAATTCAATGCTTGGATAGCCTGGGCTATTTCCAGGCTTTCAGTATTGCTGGGTGGTTGCAAGAGTGTGAAGTTTTCAAATTACCAGTTGTTACGAAAATTTGACAGAAATGAGTTTTTTGCACATACACACACAGAAACATGTTTCGTTTAACAGTTTAACTGGACTGCCAGGATGTGGGGAGGAATATTTCATTATCCCCCTTACATAGGGAGACTGCTTTCAGAGTCCATCACAGAATTTTAAGATTATATGCACTCCAAATTCAAGATGAAAGTGTTCAGCTAAAAAGCTGCTGTCCTGCCATTGGTCTGACAAATATTTCTGTAATAAGTGTCTGCATTCTTCAAAGATCTTTCAGACTTCAGGTTGCCCAAGGTGGTTGTGGGTGCCCTGTCCCTGGGGGGATTCAAGGCCAGGCTGGATGCGCCTCTGGGCAGTCTGGTCTGATGGTTGATGACCCTGCACATAGCAGGGGGTTGAAACTAAATGATCGTTGTGGTCCTTTTCAAACCAGGCTATTTTATGATTCTATGATTCTATGACTTTATTCTACTTCCCAGCTAATATTCTGTATTTACTGTTTTTTTTTATTATTATTATTTAAAACACGTAGGAACTAATTCACATTTGAACTTAAATAAGCAATTTATGGTGAGAACGAAGCTCAGTAAGTGGAAAAAATGTATGAATTGTTCCAGCATTATCCATGTGTATAAATAAGAGTGATACTTGCTACCAAACTTTCACAGGTACTTTACTTAGAAAAATGAAAATAATTTAAAAAAAAAATAAAAATATTAGAGGTTTAAATGACTATGCAGCTGTGGAACAAAGCCAGGGTTGGGTTACCTTGAGATGTTTGTTTGGGCTGCCCTAAGCTGTGGCCAGCACAGGTTGGTCTTCGTGCTGTGGCCATTTGCTCACAGCACATTGCTGTTGGCCCCATTCCAGTATTATGAATGGCCAACTAATGAATCTGAAGACATCTATTGCAGTCTAGTTAGCTTATTTTTTGGGTTACTAGATGGGAGCAGTGATCCCAGGGCAGCCAGACTCATAGAATCATTAAGGTTGGGAAGACCATCAAGATCATCTAGTCCAGTCATCAACCCACTCCTGTGACCACTCTCAACCATATCGCTGAGTGCCACATCTACCTTTTTCTTGAAAACCTCTAGGGATAGTGACTCCACAACTTCCTTGAGTGGCCTTGCTGTCTCCTCTCTACTTCTAGGCTTGAATGAATTTTCCCCCATCTTTTTCAGCTATTTTACCAACTCAACTCCGTGTCTCACTTCCTTTGTTCTATGGGTAGATTTTATCAGTATTTGAATATCTGATATGTTCAAATCCTGAAAAAGCTGTCAGACCTTACTTGAGAAGTCAGAAGGACCACTCTCCTCAAGAGACCCAAATGTGATAAAAATATCTTCAAGCATTAAAAAGTGCCTATTTTAATGCAACCTCCCTTAAATGAGCTTTCTATTTTTTCCCAGCCTACGTCAGCAGTCAGTAACCACTCACTGTCATCTAAAAAGAAAAAATGTACACCCAGGTCTAGCAGGCATGCTTGCAACAGTTTTTCATATCCCTTATTTGCTGCTATTTTTATGGTCTAGTTGCTGATATATTGTTTGTTTGTTTTCAAGCAAGACAGAAACAAAATGAACTTCCCCATATGGAGAACACCAACCACAGTGCACTCACGTCTGTGCTGTGCAAATGCTCAAATACAAACTGCCTTTCCTCATCCAACATGCAAAGTGCGTATCTCAGGCCGTGCAGATAGGAGTTTAGAGCTGCAGACAGATAAAAGATAATAAAACGAGCTTGGGCCTCATTAACTTACCCTACTGATGGGAACATTAACATAGATTAAAATCCACATTCTAAAAAGAAAACTCAGTCCCAGACCTTGTCATAGGCAAACTTCAATAATGAATTCCTTGTATTAATTTGGTTCATCATATTATGATGCTGCAATAGGATGCTCTACATAAAGAAAGGCCTCTCCACATGGCTCTCAAAGTTTTGTAACCAAATGCAGTTCTGAGAATTAAATCTCTGCTTATGCACTTTGCCAGTGGCTTTGATGATCATTCTGCTGCTCTGGCTGCATATATAGAAAGAGACCAGGAAGACACTCCTTTTATCAGGACCTACTTCAGCTTGGCATGTATAAAAACATTCATGAATATATCAGAATGCAGACAACCTTGCTCAAATTAATTCAGTACGGTTTATTCAAAATGATGAATAGATGTTTCTCATAAATTTCTCTCTCTTTTGGATTAAGGCTTTCCTTTCACTGATATTCCACTCTTTTAATCTATTCTATATAGAAATTGCATTAACTTCATTGTATTAACATCACATTGCTAGCGCTATACAGGTGAAGCAAATAATGACTTTTCATCTTATTCTTTCCCTTTTCTGTTCCTATAGGAAAATGGTGTTTACAGCATACTGTTCTGCAACTATACACATTAAAACTAAGGAAAGGAGTTGGGTTTTTTGTGAGTTTTAGTTTTACAGGACAGGACAAGCACAATGTTTATAAGTGGAAGTTCACAAATGAATGGTTTATGGAGACTATGGGTTCATCCAAAAGTCCATCCCAGCCTTGATCTGGCCTTTTGGAAAGCATCACCTTGCCTCTGGGCTGGGAAGTTCATCACATCATCATAATCATCATCAGTGATCCTTATCTTAAAGCATGAGACCATCTTTTAGCTTTGCTAATCTCAGTCAACAGTTTATTATTTCAAATATACTTTCCTCTTACTCTACCATCTCACTTGACTCTGATATACCACATGAGCCTGCGCTCTTCTTTCCTGGCATAGCTGCCATGGTGAGATGTTGCAGTCATGTCTTCTTTCAGACTCCCCTTGCTGAATAGACACTCTTAGCCAGAGGGATGTTATTTGTTGCGAGCTTTCCCCCACTCTTTGGAATATACTTGCATATTTTCTTCACTGATATGTGATGCTTTAGCTGCACCATGTAAACAGTGGTTGTCTAAGGCAGGTGTTTTGGTCCTGTGTCAGTGACAGAGAAATTTTCTGTCTGTACGTCACTGAAAGGTCTCATAATTCCATGAGACGAGGAGGGTGACCTATCACATGCCTTTCAGGGATGTGTTAACGCATTTGGCAAAGATTTATTTTGACGTCTGTGGTACATCATGCAACACACTGCTCGGTGCATCGTAGTCTGCTTTATATTTAACACACAGATCACTGGCTCAGTGTGCCGTGGATCCCTCCTTGCTGAAGTTCTGCATCTCAGATGCCTTCATTCTGGCATGGCTCCAGGCTCAGTCACTGTGTGCAGAACTGTTCTTCATCAACAACAAACCTTTCTGCATAAAAACATCCCACACTCTGCTAACTTGCTTTTGCACCTGTCAGGCAGTTATTTGGCTACTCATAAATTACAATATTCTTTCTTGTCCTACCTAGTTCCCTCCTATTTTTCAGTTCAGTCCTGTTTCTGAGAGTTTCTTGCTTCAAGTCCTAAGAATCATCCTCTGCATTTCTCTTGACTATTCACTTTCAGCACTTTTTTTTCTTCAGAGGCCAGAACTGTTCGTCGCAAACACCAAACACATCTGTCCGCCTCATGGTTTGTCAGGTACCTGCCCGAGTACTTCCTTGCCAGGTGAAAGGACATGAACCCCCAAGAACAAGATCTGTTGAGGATGTAAACCAGGAGATGCAGAGTTGTTATTGCTAGATGTGGGCTACATTATGTGCATTAAATGATGACTGATGACTTATTGGGCTGTGTTTTAGGCAGACGCGAACTTAGTTTGATTATGACTACTGAAGTCACTAACAAGTTCAGAACAAGTACTTTGTCTTGCTCTTTTAAAGCTGGTTCTGCAATAGCACCTCTCCTATGAGGAAAGGTTGAGGGAACTGGGATTGTTTAGCCTGAAGAAGAGAAGGCTCTGGATAGACCTCATTGCAGCCTTCCAGTACTTGAAGAGAGTGTATAAGCAGGAGGAGGAACGGCTGTTTACAAGGGTATATATTGATAGGACAAGGGGGAATGGTTTTAAATTGAGACAGGGGAGGTTTAGCTTGGATATTAGGAGGAAGTTTTTCACACAGGGGGTGGTGATGCACTGGAACATATTGCCCAAGGAGGTTGGAGGTTGCCCCATCCCTGGAGGCATTCAAGGCCAGGCTGCATGTGGCTCTGGGCAGCCTGGTCTGGTGGTTGGAGACCCTGCACATAGCAGGGGGTTGACACTAGATGATCTTTGTGGTCCTTTTCAACCCAGGCTATTTTATGATTCCATGATTCTATGATAGCAAGTTTCAACTCCTGGCAAATGTCTAAACATGAAAGGATGGTTGCACAGCTTGCTAGCTCACCAATACATGAGTGGTGAGACTGTTCAGGTAACCTAGGACTGGAGGAAGGGTGTCTGCTCCCAGCACATAAGTCTTCCTGGTGAAGAATTTGGGTCACTGTAAACCCTTTCTTCTAAAATTGCTGTCCCTGAGGACTCAAGAAAAGTAAGCACAGCATCACAAAAAGAGGCAAAAACAATGAGGGATGCTCCAAAAGCAATGCCTATTATTTTATGGTGTTGGCCCACAACGTCATAGAGGCAAATGGTGGTGGTATGGCAGTAGAGACTGAGCTTTCCTGCCAATACTCCTTCATACTTTGTTGCTGCGCAACAGATGGCAGCAGAGGGACAATCTGACACAGTGGCATCCTACATGGAAGTGCAGATGAAGCCAAAGTGTGTAACTGAATTCCTGCATACAGATAAACTCACACCCACTGACATCAATACTTGCTGAACTTTTATGGAGATCAAACAGTGGATATAATCACAGTAATGCAGGGGGTGGTGCATTTCAGCAGTGGCAACAGCAACAGAGGGTCATCTCCATCAGTGCACAGTTTTACAAGGGCAGCATGCAAGCTCTTGTTCATTGCTGGTGAAAATGCATAACTAATGGTGGTGACTGTGATGGCATTATTTTCAGCACGAACTAAGTATTCAGGAAGTATTACTTTTCAGAAAGGGTGGTCAGGCACTGGAATGGGCTGCCCAGGGAGGTGGTGGAGTCACCGACCCTGGGGGTGTTCAAGGAAAGGCTGGATGTTGTGTTGAGGGACATGGTTTAGTGGGAGCTATTGGTGATAGGTGAACGGTTGGACTGGATGATCTTTTAGGTCTTTTCCAACCTTAGTGATTCTATGATTCTATAAGTAGAAAAGCTGAGGGGAAGCCTGACGGTGGCTGCAGCTCCTCACAGGGAGCGGAGGGGCAGCGCTGAGCTCTGCTCTGTGTGACAGCGACAGGGCCCAGGGAACGGCATGGAGCTGCATCAGGGGAGGGCAGCTGGGGGTCAGGGAAAGGGTCTGCACCACAGGGCAGTGGGCATGGAACGGGCTGCACAGGGCTGTGGGCACGGCCCCGAGTGCCGGAATTCAGGATGCATCTGGACTGTGCTCTCAGACAGACGTAGGGTTCTGGGTGGTCCTGTGTTGGGTTCAGTGATCCCAGATGGAAAACCACGAAGCAGGACATGGGCATATTGTAAAACAAAACGGAGTCTAGAGAAGGGAGAAAACATATGTATGGTTGTATGTACTAAAAGCAGTTTTAGAAAAGCAGTTAGTCTTCCAGAAAATGATTAAGTATAGAATAAGATTCCACATTTTTCCAAAGGCAAAGCTTTACATCAGAAACTGCTGCCCAGGTGTATCGACAAGTTGCATAGGTTTAAGCACATTGATTTTATACTGTAGAATTAAACCTCCCTTCTGCTGAATTTGGAACATCGGAGTCCTATGTTCAGGGTTAAAACAATTGCACATTCACAAGCAGATGAGAAATATTATATAAATACTATGTTGATTTATCATTTATCAAGGAATTTTTGACAGGATAATCTAGGCTCATACATTTTCTTTTAATAAATTGTTGCTATTTTTGTAGAGCAGAAATGTGCAGTGAGTAATACCAGTATTTACAATTTAGATTTATAGCTAACTTCATCAATAGCTTTCATTATTCTTTTATAAATTTCCCTTATTTTCTGTTTTGTTGGGCTTTTCTTTTAATCATTAAATTCTAATTGGCATCCATGGGCCAATTTTATTTTTAATTTAAGAGTCTGAAACAAAAATAGCTTCACAAGTAAAGAATTAAACAAATGAGAAATGAACATATGGCAAAAAACAAGACCTTTTAGCTGTTCTTTGAGTGTACTACGATTTATAACAGTAAGGTTATGTGGTGGAGTGTAGAGTACAAAACTTACTAAATAATGAATGCAGTACTTCCATGCCATTTTGCTGGCAATAACCCTAAGCAATTTTAATTAGCTTCTCCTCCCCTTAACTGCAAGGACAGCTGGGGATGTTCAGCCTTCCCATATAGGCACAGTTCTGCAAGTCATTTTATTTAGACTTATCTATTTAATTAATTAATTTTGCTACCAAGACTCAGCTGTTCAACTGATTTACCAAATTTCTGTGTGATGTCTTTTAGATTATGCAACTAAAAAAACATCTCCATGATGACTAGCAGGGAAACCCCAATAACCCAGTGAGAAAAACAGAACACCCTGACATCATCACAGCCTTGGCACTGTAGGAAAGCAATTAAGTTGTGAGGATCCATCTCCAGCATCACAAAGCTGAAAGCAGCTGAATCCCATAAGCTTAATCAGAGAAGAGCACCCTGATCTGGCCCCTCATAGGGAGATGCTCAGCCCCCAGTCCCAGGAAGAGGTTCAGGGGGAAAGGTTCTCCAGATAATCTTACAGCCTGGGGAGGAGTCACTGCCTTATAAGGTGTGGGACCCTACATGGGATGCGAGGGAAGAGTATCTGGGGATTGTGTAAGCCCCAGAAAGGAGTGTTTATGTGGAAGACCAGTCAAGAACGATCAGGGATCAAGGTGATTTGGGAGGAATAAGCATGGGGGGAAAAAAAGAGATTGAAAGGATAAAAGCAACTGATATATTTCTGCGTGATCACCAGGGAACATCAGGCTGGACTCACTGGTGAGAGGTACTGCAGCAGCTAGAAGTCTGGGCTGGATGGCAGAGAGCCATGGGTGAGGGTTGGCTGCTAGAGGGACCAGAAAGCCAAAAACAGCTGTGGAAGGGACTGTGGAGCCTGGAGGTCAGCTGAGACACACATTGGCATGAGCAGATGAGGAGCCTAGAGACTAGAGGGTCCCAGGCCAGCTGCTGGGCAGGGAGGGAGTCCAAGGCCTGTAGCTGGAGAGCCCAAAGCATACATGTGCATGCATAAGCACCAGTGCATGCATGAGCACCAAATGTAGGCCTGTGGGCCTCAGGAGCTCTTATGCTGCAGGTGTTAGCAGCTAGGGAGCTCTGGGTGATCAGGGATGGCTGCTGGACAGGCTGCATGCCTACAACCAGTTGTGGAGGGATCCGTATTGTGTACATATGTGTATTTTCCACTCATGCGCTTGCATCCTTATACAGAACAGGGAAGCATTTCCCGAAGGAGGGATTAACAGGGCATATTGCTGCTAATGCAAGGTCATAATCCCCCGAGAGACCGACTGCTAGTCCAGCAGGCAGGTTATTCTGTTACCTGTATTCCCAGTTAGAAACAGTAAGATTTATGTCAGTTAATCTCTGCTCTTTGAAACCTGGGTTTTACGTAGGTCATTGGCCTCAACTGCTGTCCTCAAAAGATACCACTTAAGCAGTCACCCATGGTTTAGTACTCTTGGTCCTCAATGACTTAGCTTCTATTGCATGGAGAATTGTTAATTTATATTCTTCTTCTATTTCTTCCATGCTTGCCATGTTGATAGCTGGGGAGCAGACCTCCTCAGCTCAGCTGTGAAGAACAGATTTCCTCCTGGTTCCTAGCATCAGTAAAATTCTGGGAAGACCGCAGTAAGCAGAGATAACCACAAGACAAAAGACTAAGTGATTATATGGTAACTATGGCTAGATTTGCCTAAAAAGTTTTAAATCTGTCTTTCCTTCAAACTGAAGACCTTTCTAGTCCCAACACCTGCCAAATATGTGTTTCTCTGTTAAGCATGGGTGAACCAGCAAGGTAACTGATTTCATTGTGTCAGATGGAGGGTTTGTTTCTTGCCTGTCTCAATTTTCTCTTACATTAAGGGAAAATGAAACAGATATTTTTTTGTTGCTGATGTTTTATTAAAATCTAATGTGTAGTCTTTATTATTGCCCGAGGCATGTTATAGGAAACATTAATCTCATCTCATAGTTCTCTTTATCTTCCATAGTCTAGTAGCAACCTTTCTGTTTTTTCTTTTCCAAGCATTGAGGGAATGAGAGAAATTGACATAGCCTGTTTCAGTGCACCAATTTGCTGCAAAAAGTTGATATTCTTAGACAGCAGATGCTTGGAGTGTTGCCAAATGGGAGAAGAAAATTGACATTGGTTTTCTGTTGTTCTTACAAGAGTATTTATAGGTCTATAACATATCCTCACCCCCCTAACAGTCTGTCAGACAGCTGGAAGACTTCTAAATTACATGAAAATACCAGTTTTAGGTTCTGTCACCACAGATACTTAGAGCGGCCAAATCTAGAGAATAGAGCAGAAGTCTGCAACACAGGATGACCTGATGGGAGAACTCTGCATGGTGGCAGACCCCACCAAATAGGCTTACTGCACAAAGAAAGCTGAATGAATTATCAAAGCTGATTTTCCTTAAACATCTGTTCATGTTTACTGGGGTATGTGAGCCCAGATGTTTTCTTCTACTGCATTTTAAAGATGTTGTACCATAATGTATATAACAGAATATACATCTAATTCCTTCAACAGCTGGTGAATAGCACACTGATTTCAGCTAGTTCATTAGGGATGGTGAGGAACAGCCAGTGGAACTAATGAAAAAGAAACACCAAATGGAGAGGGACTTAAAGGGCAATTAGTGCCTCACACACCTTGTTTTCCAGAATATTTCTCCCCAGCCTAAATCACCTTTAAATCATGAAGTTTGGGATAGTAGGAGGTGCTCGGGTGATGTATTTGCAGACAGAACTCTCTCTGTTTAACCACAACGCTGCTATAGAACATATGCATTAGGTGGCTTTAATAGTGCTCAGCGTCCTCAAATCAAGAAGTTCCACCAGCAGGACAGGCAGTCAAGTCTTACAGTTCCTAACATTGTTATTTGCTTGTGTCTGTGCTGTTAGCCCTCGACTCTAAGAACAGTAGGTCTCCCTCTCAAGAAAGAATGTACTTTCCCTAGACAGCATTCAAATCTAGGAAAATAAGCTCTGCTTATGCAAAGATGTTGGCAGTCCTAGCTAGTTCTTATCCACTCTGTTTAGGTTTTCTAACAAGACACCACATGGCAAATTAGGCAGTTAAAGAAAGTTTTCAGCTAAGTAGCTTACTGACAAATTTGTCTGCTGTTTAAAGTACACCTGAAATAAGTATTTTAAAAGTTATCCAAGCTTCTGGACTACAGGTAAAATACATTTTTCTCAGGGCAAAATATAAAAGAATAAAATAACACGTACACTAACCTCAGCCATTGTGAGCAATTCTCAAACCATGCTAAATGTTACCCATCACCCTCTCCTGATCTATTGACTCTTCATACTTTGAAATTTTTGCAGCAAAACCTGCATAGGTGATGACCCTAGAAAATAAGCATAAGAACTATTAGCAAAATCAAGGTCTTTTCTGTTGAAAACACTGTGTGTCTCAGCTTGCTTCAGCTAAGCTGTGAGGTGCCTGCTTTCATGCTTCAGGCAATTGCAGTTGTCACAAAATGACTCAAGACGATGTTGGCCTTTAAGATATTGGAGAACTTTAGCCGCTTCCTGTAATGCTTCAATTTGTGACAAGAAATGAACTCAAGGTCAATTTGTAATGCAGAACACGGGGTTAATCACTGTTTAACTGATGGACTGGTTCACACAAGAAAAACAGCATACTTGAAGAAACAAGGTAACTAATGAATTTAGAAAGACTAGACTTCTCCTATTGGGTACTGATTGGCAGAAATAAGGCTGGTTCAATTCTGAGAGGGCACTAAAAGCTTCCACCTAGAAATTAGGAAGTTGAATTGTATTTTCTGGGGCTCAAGTACAAGCTGAAGGCAGAAGTTCTATAAATGAGCTTTACGTAATCAGAAAGGGAAAACAAAACAGACAGTATGTCAGCATGGAAAAAATTAATCAGTCCTAAAAAACAGAGCATCCACATCTTAAAGAAGACAAGTAAGAAACTTGCCCATGTCTTTTTCCAGACCTGCTCCAGTTGTAGTACTTTGATGCCTAAGCAGAAAGAAATCCATGTAAGGCACAAATCAATCTGTTGTCCCAGAGGAAATACTGCCTTTTCCACCTAGATAGGGAAGCCTTATCAGAATTGATGCTCCAGGCTGCTAATCTTGATAACCTGACTCATCTGTCCATCACTAGCTAGGCCTACACTGGCCATAAATACTCTTGTTGTTAACTGCTTGTGCCACAAATCTTCCACCCCCAGCTAGTAGTGCTGCTCTGCTTTGCCATGCCACCACTGACAGGTGGTCCCAGCTGGCTCCTTAGATGGATGGTGTTGCACACACTGAGAGCCACTCAGACTCTGCAGGCCAACCCTCTTCTGTGGCTTCTTCTACCAGGTAAGTAGGTTGCTGTCATTGATTAAAACAACCCTGAAGCTCTTCATTAGTTATTGTTAAATCACAGGCATAGTAAAACAAAGGACTCCATGCACCTTACTTGTGAAACTTGTTCACATCTGCAGAGCCCATTGCTGTCCTTGATTTCTCTGTCTTACCCTTGAAAAAAGGGCTTCAACAGAAGTGAAAAAAGTAGGGTCATACCCTTGCCATTCCTATCCTCTTCCCATTACTTCTCCACAACCAGATAGTAGTCCAATCCTTCTCTTCACAGAACAGCTAAGGTCAGAAGGGAACTCTGAAGGTTGTCTGATTCAATGTCCTGCATCAAGCAGGGCTGCTCCAAGCAGGTTGTCCAGCACCACACCCAGCCAGCTTTTGAAGATCTCCAAAGACTGAGACTCCAGAACCTTTCCAGGCAGCCTGTTCCTGTGTTTGACCACCTTCCCCATAAAGATTTTTCTTACGTATAAATCAAATCTCATGTGTTTCAGTTTGTGTCCTTCTCTTCTCGCCCTTCCCCTAGGAATCATCCCTGTGTTCATGGAGCTCACTTTGAATAAAGCCTCTGCTATGTCAAGGGCGCTTGCTTGAGTGGCTATAGGGGACTGTGTCCTGAAGTGCATCACCTGCACTTGGCCCTCAGCAGACTCTCTTGGCTTTTCTCTTACAGCCCACATGCATTTTAGCATCTTTCTGACAGCGATTCTGGCTCCTGGTGATCTGACAATATTCATTTTATCTATTCCTTCCCTAGTCTATTCTTCAGTCACTGAAGTCAGGGCAACCAAATGGATGGTTTTCCTGTGATTTGCTAATCCAAGATGAACTCTGCTGTCAGAATGCTTTCCCCTGAAATGTTCACCCTTTACCAGATGGTGGGAACAGGAGCACACACGCAGCTCTCACACACCCACTCCCTGCCTACTGGAAATGCATCTTTCATTCTCAGCCTCCAGAGGAAGAAATAGAAGTGTGGCAACCTCACTATACTCATTTTTGTTATGAATTTATGCAACCTGCTTGCTTTTGACTTCTCGCACCCCGAGAGCTCAAGGCAAACTGCAGAGGTGGCCAGAGGCTGGATCCTGCATTACTCCAGTGCTGTGACCAGTCTGCAAGGAAGGTGGTTCTGCCAAACAGTGCCACTTAGCCATAACTTACCTACCTGCAACTTCCTCTGCAGTGCAAGAGAGGCCTTCAATTTCTCCTCGTCCTTACAGAACTGTTATGGTTTTCAGCAGGCCTCTCTCCAGCCGCAGGCTTGGGCAGGAGAAGGCAGTTCCCTGCTTGGACCTAATGATTACAGGAAAGCCCATTCAGGCTATTTAAATATGTATCATCCAGCTGTCTTTTCTAAGGGAGGACTGCTGTGTGTTTCCACTGCTTCATTATGCAAAAAATATATAATCAAATATTCTGCTGTGAAAATGATGTGTTACCAGTGACCCAAATAAAATGCACCCAGTGCATCTCTCACTCACTCACAGCAAAGGCACAGCCACCGCCAGCTCCAATCCCTGATTACACATAAAAAAATAATAATTTGGTGTCAAACAGTTCCAATAAAGGATGCTAATCTGCATTTCTACAGTATTTCAGGAAACTACTTGTTTCGGCCTAAATGGACATTGGACAGGCAGGTTTCCTGCCTGCATGATGAACTGATGCAATTTCACACTGATATCAAGGGCTTTCACTGTGACATAGACACTTCGAGGAAGAGTGGGCTTAAAGGTGAATCTGGAACTGTCTAGTAGGTCTGTAAAAACACTTCACTTCCTCAACTTTTCATTCTTAATATTATCCAGAACTGCTACTAGCAGTGCAGTAAAACAGAATGGTGAAGAATATCAAATTAGTTTATGTAGTGTAAGCAGCAATGTGGCGTTGAGACCCCAGAGGAGGTTGCTGATCGATTTTGTTGTCGCAGAGCAAGACAATTTCACTGCCAAGAAGGACTGCTGAGCAGGGAGAAACTGCTAATAGCACAGCAGCTCCACGTCGCATCCAGGATGCTGCTGGGCCGTGTGCTTGGGCAATAGGATGTGCAGCAGAGCGGAGAGATGCTGCCATCATCCCCACCATCAGCCAGCAGTAAAACAAAGCATTGTTTAATCCTCCAAATTGAAACATTTTTGTACTTTCCTACAAGAGCATCAGTTTTTTCCCAACCATAATTTTCAGCTTCTATTTTCTGTTAGCTAACAGTGTATCTGATGATACTCATTTATCTGGTGTGTATGACTTAACTATTTGCACAGCAGCATCAACACTTAAGGAAAAAGCAGGGTGCTCTCCTAGCAGTAAACTTTTTTTGTTACTGAGTTTTGAGCTTACATTTATTTAAAAAAGTTCAGGTTACTGTTTGCATGAAAGATGCTTTAGAAAGGTACTCAATATTGGTTTTCAAGTTATTTGCTAGTATACGCGTATGCCTGTTATCTTTGCTGTCCGTTCCCTGTATTAGGAAGTGACTTTAAACAATTTTCCTAATTCCAGAACAAATACAGCAGAAACACTGACGTGTTTATTCTGTCAGCTCTTATACCTTTATCAAGCATAAGAATTCAATGCCTCTCTGGTTGCTTGGAGAGGCTGTGGAGTCTCTTTGCAGGTCTGCAGACTCCACCTGGCCATGGGTCTGGGCACCCTGCTCAGGGCCCAGAGGGCTCTATCTACCTCAACCATGCTGCAACTCTGTGATTTTTGCTTTTCCTAACCCCTTCTGTTCTGCACTTCAACATCTGACACTGTGTGTAAACTGGCCTCTGGGCACTGAATTGCTCAAATTCCTTGCCATAATTCTCCACAAAATCCCATTTCAAAGTATCTGTTGGGTTTCTCAGAGGCTTGAGTGAGTCTACGGGCAACAACACTTGGGCACAAAAGGCCATAAGCAAAAGTACCTGCACAACGTCCTTTGCCCTGGTAAACATGGAGCTTCCTAGTTTCTCTCTGGCAGCCTTACCCTAAGCACAAACACAGCCTTTTGACTTCCACACCCCATAGCATCCTCCCCAGGAAAACAACACCCCTGCAGCCCCCCTGCAGCCTGATAACCCAGCTCTGCGGAAAAATGCAGGATAATTACAGCTTCAGTTCAGCAGCAGGTGCAGCTCATTAACCTGCAGCCCCCTGCCATCTCCCAGAGAGCAGAGGCAGCTCAGCTCTGCTGGAGAGAGAGGCCTGCAGGGAAAATTCTCTGAGAAGCAGAGCCTGGGGAGATGTTTCAGCCACGCGTTGGGTTTTGCTGCCGTGACATCTGCTCTCCTCCCTGCAAGGTCTGCCTTTTGCACGGGTAGGTGTATCTCTGACCTGCCAGCCTGACTTCAGCTTGCTGCCAGGCTCAGCCTCAGCTTCCCTTCTTTTAAGTAAGATGGTGGACATTCTGCCACACACTAGTAATGAAATGTGGCACCCTAGCAGGGAGAATCCCAAGCACCCCAGCCACGACTTACCTTATGAACCTCCTACATCTCAGCTTTTGTAGAGGAGGCCCAGGGGGATCTTGTTGATGTCTATACATTTCCGAAGGAAGGTGCAACGAAGGTGCAGCCAGGCTTTTTTCAGTATTGCCCAGTGCCAGGAACAGAGGCAGTGGGCAGAAACTTGAACACAGGAAGTTCCATCTGAACACCAGGAGTACTTGTGTGCCGTGTAAATGAGCAAGCACTGGCACAGGCTGCCTAGAGGCTGTAGGGTCTCTTCCTCAGAGATCTCCAGACTCTGTCTGGCCATGGGCCTGGGCACCCTGCTCTGGGTGCTCCTGCAGGAGCTGGCTGGGGTCTGATGGGCTCAGAGGGCTCTGCCTGCCTCAGCTATGCTGGGACTCTGTGATATTTGCTTTTTCAAGCCAGTTTGGTTCTGAATTTCAGTATGTGACACAGTGCACGTACATTTGGCATGTGCACCTGGCTGCTTCTGGAGTTATCCATGCTTCAAGCCACCTATCAGCAAATGACATCCTGCCTATAGCAAGACATGCTGCCAGGTGAACTGCGCTCTCCTTGTTTTTGTTAATCTGCTGCCATTAGCATTAATCAGCCTATGACAGGAACATGACGCTGTTGCATACGTTTTTATGATCACTCTTAGATTGTTGCTGCTAATAACGCCAAACCAAACTGGAAAAACCCTTCTTCCCACAGCTGGGAGTTGAATGGAGACCGATAGCTTAACCTGCAAGGAAGGAATTTTATTATTTTAGGTGTTTTTTCTCCAGCCTAATTGATGTGGCCTGTTTTACATTTTAATTAATGTTGCTTGGTTTGTTCAGGCAGCTTTAGCTTGCTTGTTCATCACTCTGTGCTAGGAGGTATGCTTTGTAATTAAAAGCAAGTCTGCTTGTAAGATCGTCAGTAAGGAAGTCATCGTTTTTAAATAAAGCACTTTGTAGTTACCTTTAGAAAATAAATGTGTAAACTGCAATCAATTAGTCTCCCTGTTGAGGTACAAATTGGATGCAGGAGTAGGGATATCGTTGGAGGGAAACTGAGGAACAGATACTTAGTGACATACTGAAATTTACTGATGGAAAAGAAAACCAGTGTGCAGAAGCTACGGTCAGCATTCAGCTCAGCTGACAGGAGGTGTGCATATTGTTCCCCTACCACATCTCCTCCCTTTGCTAATTATCTCACAGCCTCTATGGCACTTGGGGTCACCAAAGTCACTTGTTAGCAAGCTGACTGCCAGCGACAACAAAAGGCAAAGAATTGCATGTTTTAATTATGGTTTCATTGTCATGCAATTCACAGCCAGTCCATAGCGAGAAGGGCTTCTTACTGTTTGCTTGACAGTCTGAAAATTTACGCTGGAGGATGAGAATTGCTGCCACAAAGTAAGGAAAACAAACCCAGAGCTCCTGGTCTAATTTGAGGACCTCTAACCACCAGCTAAGTACATGTCACAGATGTGCCCATATTCCTCAGCCCCTCCTCTGCCATCCTTAACAGAGATTTCAGCTTCCAGTGGTAAAGCTGCCTGAAAAATGAGCTGTGCAGAGATCAATAAGCAGCAACAATTAAGGCTGAGCAAGGGTGTTGCTACAATGAAAAGTAGGAATGCTGAAGATATTCAGAGAACGAAACGTAAAGATGATGATCATGTCACTTTGCAGCACTGGAGCTCTTTCTGATGTGCGATTTCACATGGCCGTATCTAGTGGAAAATTTTCAGGAGACCTTTTCAAAATGAAGGAAATTTCAGAAACACTCCAAACTTCCTTAGACACAGCCAAACCAGCCTCAAGTGGGGAGACTAGAGAGGGGAGATGAAACATAAAAGGAACAAAGGCATGTATACCTTCCTTTGCTTTCTAGCATGTCAGGTGCTGGGGAAGCTAGGCTGGCTGCTATTGCCAATGGGGAGTTTGCTCCAGCCCTGTGCAGCCATAGCACAGAGCCCACACAGGAACACAACAAGACCTGGTGCAAAAGGCAGAGCTGGCAGCATCCCATTTGTCTTCTTCACACAGGTGCTTTGCTGCAGCCACTTCCAAGGCCCCTGGAAGAAGGGCAATAAGGGAGGAATAGGAAGGTTTTGTTTGCTGGCCATTGCCTAATTCTGCTGCTGCTGAAATATTCAAAGGCAGAAGGTGTATTCCTACATCCATCTCTTCTCCTTAATTTCCTAGAAGTTAATCTCAGTTAATTTTGTCTGGGAAAATGCAATCTTGTGATGCATTTAAAATATGACATCCTCAATGCATATACGGAGGAAGAGCCCTAAGCTACTGAAAGGAATGAGGCAAAGGGATTGCTGCATAGAAACTATAATGAGCTCATTCACAAGAAATGGTAAGGGCCAGAGGGATGCTTCTTTTTGTGGAAAAAAAGCCCAACGAAATGTACTACCAACAACTATCTGTAACACATTGCCAAAGATGCTCTCAGAGCAGCTTTTAAATAATTGAACAAGGAGTTTAGATGCTGCTGAATGGTGGTGCTCTGCTTTCAGCCTGGTTTCTGGAGTTTACTATGAACTCAGAAGACTGAGTGCATTCTAGCTTAAAAACAGAGCTGAATGAGCATTCAGCTGCACTGGGATCAAAGTTTGTTAATATTTTAATGTTTCTAACATGATGCAGAATGCATGAAAGGTCTTGGGGGGCACATTGGTTAATATATGTATCGAGTCACGGCTGAAAACCAACAATGCAGTTCTGTTTTTCTGATGGCAGATCAAATTCCAGCTATTTTCAATATTTCCAATATTGATCACTGAAATGGCCTCTGCTTCTCCTCCTGCATTTTTCAAAAAAAGAAAATAGAAAATGAATCTGGTTCAGGACAATAATAGACAAACACAAAGAGGTGTTAGAGTTGACTGTTGTTAGCTACATATACATATACATACATATACATATTTGTATATAGATACAAATTAGATTAGTATTTGGCAACAAAACAGTTATGCTGGTGTTGGAATTCTTGTACGTATTGTCAGAAATGCCCTTTCTGTGAAGGCCCTTCCAGTGGGTACCTTAAGTCAGCTCATCTATTTAAAACACAAGTCCATGGAACAAACATGATCTCACCAACAGCAAGACACACAGGTGGATTAAAGCAGAGACCAAGTCAGGGCTCTCTTTTGCTATAGCAGTCCCATAAAAATACCAAGTCTACCAGTTCCATGTTTACCAGTATGACTGACAGTACGACAGTATGACCTTTATCTCATTATAAAATTCTACTTGTGGTGATGCTGTAGTTTGAAAAGACCAAAGAATCCAATGACTTTGTTGCAGCTTTGCTCATCCCTTCACAGCACGATTCCCCAGAAGGTTTCGCCAAGAACGATACATTATTCTGTTTGCATCCTGAAAGACTTCCACCTCTCAGAGATGTCACAACATGACATTAGTTCAGTGTCTGAGTGGTGTTATAGCAGCTAGACAGGCTGGGAGCTTTAGGCAACAGCATGACACCACACAGGGGCCAGCTGATTCTGACACACCCAGGGGAGTGCCACTGCCTGATGCTTTGAAAGAAGCACAAGATGTGGATGTGGGCCCACAGTGGATCTCCCAGAATAGCCTGGTACTGACTATCCTCCTGGAAATGAGAACAGCATAGCCAAAACCCTGCAAGCATCTGGCATCAGCGTGTGTCCACATGTCATGAATGCCAGCTAGCAAATCTTCATATGGCCATTAGCCTATGAAAGGTTGATTTGTATATCTGTGCCACTTGGGAAGTGAATATTGTTTGCATTAGCCAACCGCTGATGACAAAAAAAAACAGAGTATGTCTGGCTGTGACATGGTATGCTTTCTGGAGCCAAAGTGAAGTGATTTTCTGCAGACATGCTGCCATGAGACACATCAAACAACTAGATTCAGGCACAGGGATGGTGCCACAGTCAGTAGCTCCAGCCAGTTCCTAACTGACCAGTGTGTACCTGCAGTACTGCAGGATGGGGAGATGTCTGCAAAGAAAAGACCTCACAGAAGAATGACCCCAAGCCCACATTTAGATGACCAGACCAGTCAGACTTTGTCAGGCTCACCTCCCCAGAGGAGCAACACTTTCTCTTCAGCACCTAAAAGGAGAGTAAACATAGTAGGCTCCAGAGCACTTCAGACAAGGTTATGTATAAGCACAAAAATCTCTACCTGTACATGGGCAGTCTTGTGCAGGATGCAACAGGATATTACAAGGAAAGTTCTTCCCTCATCCCAGTGACTCAGAGAGTGCATATGGCACTGCAGGAAC
The DNA here is from genome assembly GCF_023343835.1 of Lagopus muta. Lineage (NCBI taxonomy): Eukaryota > Metazoa > Chordata > Aves > Galliformes > Phasianidae > Lagopus > Lagopus muta. Next base: position 60,103,575 of record NC_064435.1, on the reverse strand, counting down.
AGAAAAGGGACATGAGAGCTTCCTCAAAAGTGTATGTTCAGCTTTTTCCCATACCTACACAGAAACACAGCACAACAGCAAATATCCTGCTTCTCAGGACATTTTGGGCTACCATGGAACTTTTTGGAGCCCAGCCCCAAATTCCAACAAATTCCATTTGCTGTGGTTCTGTCATACCTGTGGGCTGAAATCAGGCACTTCTTTCTCAGGCTGGCTCTTCACCTGCCCACCAGCTCTTACCATCAGTCAACCACGTTTTTCCAGCACTTGCTCCCTCTTAGACAAAAATGAAAGCCACGCTTTCAGTTGTAACACATGGAAACAAAAGCACAGTGTCTTTTTACATGACCTTTCTTAACAGTGAGTAGACCGCATTTTGATGTCTTACAGCTGACCAGGCCACTTCAGTACTCCAGCAGGAGAAGAACAGCTCTCCAAGACCAGCAAGGCTTTACTTGCTTTCAGAGGACCTCTTTAGACACCTTATAGTGAGTGAGCTGTGGAGGAGCAAGGCAGTGTTTCACACTTCATTTGCCTTATAAAAGATCTTCCTGATTAACATGGAAAAATCACAAGTCACTGTACTGCCCACAAACTCAGGAGGTACAGTCATTCCCTTCTATATTGTGCAACTGTGGCAGCGTTAGACTCACAATGTGTGCCTTAACTGCTTCAAATAAAGTTCTGTTTTAAAACAAAAACAAACAAACAAAAAAAACATCTGTCATTACACCAAATAAGCAGTTTGGTTTAGTAGACACTTCCAGGCAAATATTAATAAATGAAAAGGCTGAGAGTAATAAATACTTTTAAATAGCCTATAAATATTGTAGTGCTGGAGAAGAGGCAATAAGACTGATGAAAGGAACTGCACAGATACCACAAGAGAGACTCAGCTACAGTAGGTCTTTTCAGCCTAAAAAAGAAATCCATGGGTGGAGTATCACATCAGAAACAGCATGAAGGCATTGAAAAATGGCTTTTTTTTTTTTTTTTTTTTTTTTTTTTTTCCCTTATAGAAGAAGCAGCAGGCATTTAATGTCCAAAACAAACAGGAATTGGTTCTTCACATGGCACAGACTTAAGCTGGGGAATTCCCCTGGTGGACAAATCCATGAGAGGAGAAAGAAATCCAGCTAATATGCACATGAATGCTTCCTCTGGTTTAAGATATCATTGAATCGCTTGAGATGGCCTTTGAAGGTCACCTAGTCCAGCTCCCCTGCAATGAACAGAGACACCTACAGCTTCATCAGGTTGCTCACAGCCCCATCCAGCCTGATTTTGAGTGTCTGCAGGGATGGGGCATCCACCACTTCTTTGGGCAACCTGTGCCAGTGCCTCACCACCCTCAATGTAAAAAACTTCTTTATATCCAATCTAAATCTCTCCTCTTTTAGTTCAAAACTATTTTATGGAATCATGAATTCTTAGAGTTGCAAGTGACCTTTAAAGATCATCTATTTCACCTCCTCTGCAATGAACAGCAGCATCTACAGTAAGATCAAGTTGCTCAGAGCCTTATGCCCAACCTAAATCTCCCTTCCTTTCGTTTTAAAACATTTCCCCTTGTCCTAACACAACAGATCCTGCTAAAGAGTCTGTCCCCTTCTATCTTATAGCCCCCCCAGCTTTAGATACCAAAAGGCTGCTATCAGGTCTTCCCAGAGCCTTCTCTTCTCCACCCCAAACCATATGCCAGAACCATAGATCACTGGACTTTGAGAGATCTTCATCATGTCAATCCATATGACCACTATTCAATTCAAATTGCCACTGCCTTCAGGAGGTGCGTGGGACTTCACCAGCTGATGAAGCCATTTCTGTGGCATCAGTGTGGTTAAGCAACCATTCAAAAAACACAAGACATGCTGCAATGAGGCAGCAAAAAAGATGCAGGAAAGTGAGTGCCTTTTTACACTTCAGGAAATCAAAGTAAGAAAATTACAATATTTTACATGCTCTTCAAATATAGATATTGGGGTGAGGAAGAACGCCTATAAAAGATGATAAGACACTGTGATTAGGAGGTGCACATAATTTTTTGAAGTTGCATGGATGTTTTCCCATCTTCAGAACAAAATCAGAAAAAATTGCTTTCAGAATCAGCATTTTGTGATGAGAAATGCTTATCACTGAAACACTGCATTTAAACAACTCAGAGGAGACCAAATACCTGTCTCTGAATATATCTGAAATTTATTTTGATTTTTCACGTATACATGGCAGGTTCAGGAGAAGCGTTTATCCTTTTCCTTATATTGCCACCTGGTGGCCTGAGGGATATTAAAATAATATATCACCAATTTTTCAGTGCAATGACCATATTTAAGCATTTTAGATAGTACCCATTTATTTTCCTCTGAGACAGAAGATAAGTTTATTTTTCATACAGAACTTGTTAGGGACTGCTTCATTTCCTACCAACGTGCTATTTCCTCTGTGTAGTGCAGTCAGCCCCTGACTGAGCCTAAATAAATGGCCAGGCTAGAAACCCCTGGTTACATATATAGTGAGATGGTTAATAAGGCTTGCAACTGGCTCTTCCTTCTGCCTTCCTTCTGTTTCCATCCTCCTGGAAGAATGGAAACACAGTTCAAGGACACTTAGATACTCTGGAGAGAGGTCTTTTCCCTCCAGATGCAGCATTGACACAGTGGAGAGAGCACATCTTTGTTCAGGTTGGATATTAGGAACAAATTCTTCTCAGAAGCACTGGGAGACATGGTTAGTGGATGTGGTGGGGATGGGTTGGTGGTTGGAACTGATAATCTTAGAGGTCTTTTCCAACTTTAACGATTCTAAGATATACTTGCACTTCAGAGAATCACAGAATCACAGAATCACAGAATCACCCGGGTTGGAAGGGACCCCAAGGATCATGTAGTTCCAACCCCCCTGCCTAGCAGGGCCACCAAACATACACATTCAGATCAGGTTGCCCAGGACCCCGTCCAACCTGGCCTTAAACACGTCCAAGGACGGGGCATCCACAACCTCCCTGGGCAGCCCGTTCCAGGGCCTAACCACTCTCCTTGTAAAGAACTTCCCCCTAACATCTAACCTAAATCTTCCCTCCTTCAACTTAAAACCATTTCCCCTAGTCCTGCTGTTGTCAGCCCTTTTGAAGAGTTTACTCCCCTCCCGGGTGTAGGTTCCCTTCAGGTACTGATAGGCTGCAATGAGGTCACCCCGCAGCCTTCTCTTCTCCAGGCTGAACAAGCCCAACTCCCTCAGCCTGTCCTCATAGGGGAGGTGCTCCAGCCCCCTGATCATCTTAGTCGCCCTCCTCTGGACCCTTTCCAAAATCTCAATGTCTTTCTTGTACTGAGGGCTCCACACCTGGACACAGTACTCCAGATGGGGCCTCACAAGAGCCGAGAGGGACAATCACCTCCCTGTCCCTGCTGGCCACCCCTCTCCTGATGGAGCCCAGGATCCCATTTGCCTTTCGAGCTGCCAGAGCGCACTGCTGGCTCATATTCAGTCTCTCGTCCATCAGGACCCCCAGGTCCTTCTCTGCCGAGCTGCTCTCAAGGACCACTCCTCCCAGCCTGTACAGGTGCCTGGGGTTCTTCCGGCCCAAATGCAAAACCCTGCACTTTGCCGTGTTGAACCTCATCAGGTTCACCCGAGCCCAGCCCTCCAGCCTGTCGAGGTCCCTCTGAATGGCATCCCTTCCTTCCACCGTATCAACCGCACCACTCAGCTTGGTGTCGTCAGCAAACTTGCTGAGGGTGCACTCCATTCCCTCATCGATGTCATTAATAAAGATGTTAAAGAGCACCGGTCCCAAGACAGACCCTTGGGGGACACCACTTGTTACCAGCCTCCACCTGGACATAGAGCCATTGACCACCACCTGCGTTGAAAGGTCTGTGGCCTTTCAACCAATTGCTTATCCATCGGGTCGTCCACCCATCAAATCCACTTCCCTCCAATTTGGAGATGAGGATGTGGTGGGGGACCATGTCAAAGGCCTTGCTCAGGTCCAGGTAAATGACATCGGTCGCCTTCCCTTCGTCCACCAATGCCGTCACTCCATCATAGAAGGCCACAAGATTAGTTAGGCATGACCTTCCTTTGGTGAAGCCGTGCTGGCTGTCTCGGATCACATGCTCATTCTTTATGTGACCGAGCATGTTGTCCAGGAGGATCTGTTCCATGATCTTCCCAGGCATAGGAACGGCCTTTTGGGTGCGGAAATTGCATAGCATAAACTAATCTTTAAGTAAGATCTTGTGTCCAGTTTTGGGACCCTCGGTATAGGAAAAGTTTTCTAAATTGGAGCACTTGATAGCAGAATTCTAAGAGGAAACTACAAGGAAGATGGAGCCCAGATCTTCACAGCAGTGCACTGCAGGGAGAGGCAGCAAGTGTAAACAAAACCAAGAGAAATTCAGAGCAGATGTAAGAAAAAACAGTTTCATCATGAGGACAGTCAACATTGAAACAGATTGTCCAGGGAAGTTGTGTAGTGTCCATCTTTCGAGATTTTCAGATCTGACTGGATGAAGACCTGAGCAGCCTGGTCTGACCTCACAGCTGACCCCTGCTTGGAGCAGATGTTTGGATAAACACGGAGAGTGCCTTTCTTTTCTTTTCCTTTTATTAACAAAAGCTTAATGCTAGCAATTTTCAGTGCTATTCATTTATAGAAATGCATTTTTGAATACTTCATGAGAACTGCAAAATTTCACATCCCAGGTGTAGCTCCTGCTTTGAGGTATGATATAACTCCTGTTATGAGATACTTCTCACACAATCAAACAGACTCATATTCTTTTTGATGTGTAGAAACAGTTGAAACTGGTCTTTTCATAGCAGCAGCAAACCAAATACATCACTTGCACCTTTTTATTGGCCTAACACACTTCCCAGATTACATTTCACGTGCTCTTCTGCTGTATAGCTATAACCACAGAGGCAGTGTATCTGTTTGAACCAACACCTAGCAGGCAAAGAGCAGCTCCCATCTCAAACAGTGGGTTTAGTGAACTGGAACTGTTACTGGATGCACAGCCACATCTGAGACGTAGAGACTGTGGTGTGAACACAAGAAAGCAAAAGTTTGACCAGTATACCTATGATAGATTCCCACCATCAACAGTAACATCACATCTTCAGCCCCTGTCTGCATGAGAGTCACCCTGAAGACAAATGCAGCAATGCAGAGGAGTCTCAGGCTCTTCCCTGCACTGCAGCTCTTTCAAAGATCCTGCTCAGTCCCCTCTGCAGAGAGAAACCTGCAACAGACCTGCATGTTTTCTGCACACAGCAGTGATGACTTTTAGCATCTGGATAACTGATATGCGATGGCCACATGTAGGACTGCCTGCCACATCAAAACAAAAGGTTTGACTGGTAGGCTCTAAAAGGAGTTTCTGTGAAGTACTGATATTCTCCTGAAGATGTACATCTTTATATGAAGACTCCTAGGATAGAGACTGTCTGAGATTATGAAATGGAAAGGCAAACATAACAATTGTTTTATCTTGAAAAGTACTCGAAGAGCTTCCCTTGGAGATTGCAGTCAATTCACTTTTGTAGAGGAAAAAAATTCTCCCCAGTGGCAGGTAGAAAGCATATGCTTTAGGAAGAGAGGAAGGTATGCTGCTCACACATACGCTGCTAGCAATTTGCTGTCAGGGAAAAAGGAGGTAATGAGACCTGACAGGCTGGGTAAACACCAAAACCCAAAACCCAGTGAAGGAGGAATCATACGCAGAGATACAGAAGGCAGAAGATAAAGTACTAAAAGGATGTTATACGTTTTATGTATATGCTCCCTTAGGATCATGAACTAAAAAGAATAGGATTATCTTACATGACCAAGAGGAAGAGAAAAGAGGATGTAGAACAAAGAAAGATGGACTGGATGGGAATTTAGGAGTCTGCACGAATGGAGAATTGTCTGAGAAGGCAAAACACCCTCTTAAAAGAATGAGTGAGGAAAAGCTTAGAAAAAAAAAGCACGAAATTGAGAATCCTTGTTTGTATGTTCAAAGGGAAATAGTTCCTCTGTAGTGAAAACTCTGTTTGCTGTAACTGGATCAGCTATAATCCATATACAGGTGACACTATTATAACATGGCAGTTACCTTAGGCACACGTATGGGAACTGCCGAATCACGGCCTGAACCTCTGATTGATCACCTGAGGCAAACAATGAGTCAGCCATGGAAGCACAGGTGAAGGCAATTCTCCTGTGCTGCTGGAAGGGATGGAGCCTGGCTCCACCTCTCCTAGACCTATTTAAGAGCTGACTGCAAGAGGGAAAGGATCTCTTCTGGAAATCCCTCCTCTGGAGTTTTGCACCAAGCCTAGGATATGGGTAAGCATTCTATCTGTTCTCTTTTTGTTATTATAACCTGTTTTGCTAAGCTCTCTTGTTTATTTTGAAATTATAGCATCTTTATATTCACTGATTATATGGTACAGCACCCTCTTTTCTTGCAGGGGTACAGCAGGAAGGTTGGCTAAATTGTGCATGCATCTATTACATGGAGCAGACTTTCAGAGCACTTCAAATCCAGGGCATGCCTGTTTAGTATCCTTGGTGGTACTGGGTGGGCCCTGTCATTATGCTGAGTGATTTGCTATCTGATCTACTTCTTCCAAAGAGAGTGAGAGATCATTTTCAGTTTCATCACTGCATTACAGCACAGATGAATTATTGCAGAAGATAAAATGATGATGGTAGCAAAGTTTGAAAATGCCACTGAACACAAATTGAAAGAGAGTGTATCACACAAGGTAAGAGTGGGAACTATGCTCATATGAGTGCTAGGGATCTGCATAGGGAGCCAAGAGCCCTCTGCAGTGGGAGTTGGCCTCATTCTTTTCTGGAGGCAGCACCATGAGGTAGACCACTTGCAGGATAAGGAATTGTCTCAATAGCCACAGTCGGAGGGTTGTGGCCAGTAGTTTGATGTCCAGGTGGAGACCAGGGACAAGTGGTGTTCCTCAGGGATCAGTGCTGGGACCAGTGTTATTAGTATCTTTTGATATGTCATGGGCAGAGAGACCAAATCCACCTCAGCAAGTTTGTAGATGACACCAAGCTCAGTAGTGCAGTTGACACCCTAGAGGGAAGGGATGCCATCCAGGGGGTCCTAGAGAGGCTTGAGAGTTGTGCCTATGCCAACCTCATGAAATTCAATAAGGCCAAGTGCAAGGTCCTCCACCTGTGTCAGGGAAATGCCTAGCATACTTACAGAATCACAGAATTGTTGGGGTTGGAAGGGACCTCTAGAGATCATCAAGACCAACCCCCCTGCCAAAGCAGGTTCCCTACACCAGGTCGCACAGGTAGGCATCCAGGCAGGTCTTGAACACCTCCAGAGAAGGAGACTCCACGACCTCCCTGGGCAGCCTGTTCCAGTGCTCCGTCACCCTCACTGTAAAGAAGTTCTTGTGCACATTTGTGTGAAACTTCCTATGCTGTAGCTTGTGTCCATCTCCCCTTGTCCTGTCTCCATGTACCACTGAAAAGAGACTGGCCTCACCACTATGGCCCCCACACCTCAGATATTTATAAACCTGGACTAGATCCCCTCTCAGTCGTCTTTTCTCAAGGCTAAACAAACCCAGTTCACTCAGCCTTTCTTCATAGGGGAGATGCTCCAGGCCCTTCACCATCTTTGTGGCCCTATGCTGGACTCTTTCCAAGAGGTCCCTGTCTTTTTTTGTATTGGGGAGCCCAGAACTGGATACAGAACTCCAGATGAGGCCTTACCAGGGCAGAGTAGAGGGGGAGGATCACCTCCTTTGACCTGCTGGCCATGCTCTTTTTAATGCACCCCAGTAAGCCATTGGCCTTTTTGGCCACGAGGGCACACTGCTGGCTCATGGCCAACCTGTCATCCACCAGGACATCCAGGTCCCTCTCTGCAGAGCTCCGCTCCAGCAGCTCATCCCCCAGCCTGTATTGGTGCATGCAATTATCCCTCCCCAGATGCAAGACTCTACACTTGCTTTTGTTAAACCTCATCTGGTTTCTTACTGCCCAGCTCTCCAGCCTATCCAGGTCTCACTGAATGGCAGCACAGCCTTCAGGCGTGTCAGCCAATCCTCCCAACTTCGTATCATCAGCAAACTTGCTGAGGGGTGGCCACTATCCCCTCATCAGGGTCATTGATGAAGATGTTGAACAAGACTGGACCAAGCACAGACCCCTGAGGAACACCGCTAGTTACAGGTCTCCAGCCAGACTCTGCACCACCAATGGCGACACTCTGTGCTCTGCCAGTCAGCCAGTTTTCAACCCACCTCACTGTCCACTTGTCTATCCCATGCTTCCTCAGCTTTGTTATAAGGATGTTGTGGGAGACAGTATCAAATGCCTTCCTAAAATCAAGGTAGACTACATCTACTGCTCTTCCCCCATCCACCCAGCTTGTGACAGCATCATAGAAGGCCACCAGGTTGGTCAAGCACGACCTCCCCCTTGTGAACCCGTGCTGACTACTCCTGATAACCTCCTCTTCTTCCAGTTGTCTGGAGATGACATCCAGCACGAGCTGTTCCATCACCTTTCCAGGGACAGAGGTGAGGCTGACAGGCCTATAATTACCCGGATCTTCCTTGCCCCTTTTGAAGACTGGAGTAACATTGGCTATCCTCCAGTCTTCAGGGACTTCCCCCATTATCCAAGACATCTCAAAGATGATGGAGGGAGGTTCGCCAATGACTTCTGCCAGCTCCCTCAGCACAGGTGGATGCACCCTATCAGATCCCATGGACTTGTGGACCTAATTACTGCCTAGGCGCTCACACACCACCTCTTTCCTGACTAAAGGGAAGTCTCCTATTCCCCAGACCCTCTCACTAACCTCCAGGGTGTGGGAAACCTGAGGGAGAGCCTTTTCACTGAAGATGGAAGTAAAGAAGGCATTCAGTATCTCTACCTTCTCAGCATCCCCTGTTACCAGAACCCCCCCACCTCCTCACTTAGTAAGGGGCCCACATTCTCTCTAGTTTTCCTCTTGCTGTTAACATACTTGAAGAAGCCTTTTTTATTATCCTTTATCACGTTAGCCAGATTCAATTCCAGGCGGGCTTTAGCCTTCCTCGTTTCATCCCTGCAGGCCCTGACTACATTCCTATATTCTTCCTAGGTGGTCAAACCCTTTTTCCACATTTCATGGACCTTCTTTCCTTTAAGCTTGTGCATGAGCTCCTTGCTCATCCACACAGGTCTCCTGCCTGATTTTCCCAATAGATACAGGTTGTGCAGAGAATGGCTTGAGAGCACCCCTGAGAAGAAGGATTTGAGGGTTTCAGTTGATGATTCAATACGCACTTGCAGTTCAGAAGGCCAACTGTATCCTGTATTGCATCAAGAGGAGTGTGACTAGCAGGTCAAGGGAAGTGATTTTGCCCCTCTGCTCTCATGAGAGCCCTCCTGAAGTACTGCATCCAGTTTCTGGGCATGCCAACATAAGGATATTGAACTGTTGGAGCAGATCCAGAGGAAAGCTACGAAGATAACCAGAGGGCTGCAACACCTCCCCTGTAGGGACAGGCTGAGATAGCTGGGGCTCTTCAGTTTGGAGAAGAGAAGGCTCTGGGTGGGCCTAACAGCAGCCTTCCAGTACCTGAAGGGTGCCTACAGGAAAGCTGGGGATGGACTTTTTTTTAAAGGGCATGCATCAATAGGATGAGGAGAAATGTTTTTTTTTTTTTTAACTGAAAAAGATTTATGCTAGATGTTAGGAAGAAATTCTTTACTGTGAGATTGGTGAGACACTGGAACAGGTTGCCCAGTGAGGCTGTGGATGCCCCCTCCCTGGAAGCACTGAAGGCCAGGCTGGATGGGGCTTTGAGCAACCTGGTCTAGAGGGAGGTTTCCCTGACTATAGCAGGGGGTTGGAACTAGGTGATTTTAAAGGCCCCTTCCAACCCAAACCATTCCATGATTCTATGAAATTTCCCATCTCACTGAGATGCTCACAGCCTGGATTCTGAATTCTGTAGCCATGGGATGGTGCAAATAATGAAGATGTAAGTTAAAAGTCCCAGTTCTGCTGTTCTCCCTGGGTTCAAATTCATGATTGGTGATGAGCAATAGGGAGGCAACTTAGGTCACTGGGGTACAGGGGTGTTGTGATCTCTGTGTGGGGAAAGATGTAAATGTGAGCAGTCACCAAACAGTTTATCACACTCCTTGATAGACCCAATCACTGTGAAACCTCAGGAGTCTGGAGTGTAAGAGAGAACAAATGGTATCTGTTTGTGTCTAAGGGTAAACAGGAGGTTCTGTTTGTATGCATTAATCTTATCATACTTAAGAAATCTTTCATCCTTTATCACTGTTGTTTGGGAGAAGCTAGGCCAGTGAACTGATTAGAGGGAGAGGAATTTCTTGCTTGTAAGTGAACAGTATATAAGATCTATGTTGAACGCAATAAAGCAGAACTATTCTGAGAACTATTCTGATGCTACAAGAAACTATGGGACTTCTCCAACTCGACCAAGCGCCGACATCTCTGAATGGGCTGGAGTTGTGGAATAAATTAAAAAGGTAGCAGAATAAGGGAAAACCAGGGGTTGACACAGGCAAAGTTGTCCAAAGAGGAGCAGTGGAGGGAAGGCCCCAGAATCATTGAGTAAAACTGGGAAAGGTTGGAGGCTGAAGGGCTAGGGAAGTTACAGGGTAAACACCCTCCTCAGCACCACAAAACTAGTATTCCAAGCAGCTATAGATACCATTAAACTGGTAAGAGTAGTAGCAGAGCACTGTTGAACTGCGCTCAACTCCCTCCTCCAACAGCTTCCTAATGCACTAATGGCAAGGTCTGATTTTTTTGTTGTTGTTGTTGTACTGCCAGATTTTGTCTCATCCTTTGTACACCTCCAGATACTCCTTTCTTTGTCTTAAGGAATATCTTTGCTGCTTATCACAGTTACTTTAAAGTTTCCTTATTTGTAACAGACCATTCTTTCTTAAAGTGAGATTCTAGCCTACGTGAGGGAACAGCCACTTCCTTCTCTCCCATAATCACCCAATAGCTGCAACCAGTAGCCAGTCTCAGAATATTCACATTTCTTTCCCTTAAATATCTGGGAAAACAGAGATTACTCATGGTTGCCAAAGTTATGTTTTTAATAGCTGAGAGCTCAATAATTGACTTCCTCGAAATTTTCACCAGCTTCTTGTTGCTTCTGAAGTTTCGGACCACAAGACAGACAAAAACAGAATACATACACATTCTTTTTAAAGCTTGGCATAATACAGGAACTTTTTTTTCCCAGCTCATAACTGGAAAGATAGGCACAACCAGAACTCGCTGTTGGTGGCACTGTGCAGCAAGCACCAGGCAGGTTATCCTCAGTCTGAACATCAGCTCCTTGCACCTTTCCATTTTACACAAGCTCAGTTTCTCCAGGTCTTTGTGCAAGCCACAACATTCTCCCCACAAAAGTCAGTCTCTTTAGCTCAAAACAGACCTGAGGATGCCTACATTCTGGCCTGAAAGATTCAAGATGGCTTTTTTGTTTATAGATCTCTAATTATGAACAAGACTCACACAATTTCTTGCTTTCTTTTTCACATCTCTCCTCTTCGAGATGAGACAATCCTACTCCTTTAAGTCTAACTCTCAGTGGCACTGTTCGTGGAACATAATGTACAACGTACACAAAGGGCTGGTCACTAAAACAAAAGAAAGAAAAAGCCTTGGAGCAACTACAAACTGCTTTCTATTTTCATCTTTCCTGTACAGAGAGCCCATAAAGACTTCAATACGGTATTGCTCCATGATAAAAACATTTTTTTTCAGCCATTTAAGATGCCAGACTCAAGATTTCCTGCTGCAGAACACTTCTCTCTCCTTTCTAATAATGTGTTTCCCAACTGTTCCTGAATGGGACACCTTGGAGACTGCTGGCACAGCTGGTTTACATTTCCTTGGGGCTTTGAACCAGGTAGGAGGTAAAGCACCAGTCTAACTTCGCAATTCAAAAGTGACTTGGAATAAGTGCTATGGTGCATTGCATTTGAAAACAGATACTGCAGATTCAGACTGTGATGATTATGGGCTTTTGAGATGTATTTCTGCCTGGAGTTGATGCAGAAAGATTCAACAGCCCATATTTCAAAAGGGATTGGAGGAGAGGGAAAGAAGCCGAATGAAACCCATATATTTGGAAACTTTCCCAACAACTGCAATATATAAAGCAGTTTGCTTCCTAGAATTGAGATTCTGGGCTAAAAGTTGATAATGCTACAGTGGTGTTATTCAATAGCAATTAGATGAACAATCCAGTAAACTGTTTTGTTTTCTTGGTCTAATGCAAGCCACTTATCTTCTGATAAACACCATCACAAAAGAAAAACAACAAAGCATGAATCGCATAAGGGCAAACATGAGGTGAGTGCCTGCATTTTGTCAGAGTTGCAGTTACATTTTTGTAAAGGAGTTCTAAGTTTTTACCCTGATCCAATCTTTTTTCTGGTTTACAAGTGTCCACATATATCCTATAAGTTGTTCTAATCCACTGGCTCAATTCAACCCCAGTCTGTCACAAATGCAGAAAGTTTGAAGGTAAGAGTCCACGCATTTTATAGTGTAAGGACAGAAGGCAAAAAAAAAACCAGCATCTAGGCAAAGATCTGAAACTTGGAGTCAGGATGGAGGGGAACACCAACACACATAACCACAAGAAAAGTATTGAAAACTTGCAGTTAGCTAAGGGCCTAGATCTGTGTGACAAGATCTCATCTGCTTTAGCATTTATGGTAACCTTTCATTAAACGCACTCCATTACTTAATGGTAAGCTCCAGAAGTGCGTACATCAATCAGACCAGGAACTTCAGGAAGTAACACTTCAGCACAGCAGAGGCAATAAGCAGCTTAGCTTCCTAAACCTGCACAGACCCAGTTCTGCATGCTTCAGAAGCAATGGTTGGTCAAAAAAAAGACAGTAAATTATAAGTAGTGCTATGGAGAGCCTCAGTTTATAAGGATGTCATTTTAGCTTTGCATCCTGCTGGAGCACTGGGATTTAAGATAAGTACACTTCCTTTGTCCATTTTGATGACAGAAATGCAAACAAACTCAGAAGTTCTAATCAGAGTTAGAAAATGTGATGCGGAGGATTAGGCTGCTCTAGATGTGTGCGTTTTGACATGCACCATTTGCCTGTGGCTTTTTATTGCTAGAACAGCATCATTAAGCCTTACCTAAGCACTGACAGGAAAGAATAATGCAAAGATGGGGAGTATTATGATTCCAGATAGTAAGTTTTCACTTCTGACTGCTGTACATGATCACCTCGTTAAGGGAAAACAAATGCAATAACAGGCTGTGCTGTGGAAAGTTGGAGCCTCTTATGACTGGAGCTTGTACAGCTTACATGACAGTCTTGAGAAGATATATTGGCAGAAACACTAAATTTAACTTTAAATTTTTATGGCATTGGATTATTTGCAACAGAGAGACTTAAGCAACTTGCAAAATATAGAGGCTGACTATCTTCCAAATGTACCCAAGAGCAACTCGAGATTTCATTCAAGGAAAGCAGTGAAAAACAATTGTCCTAGAAAACAGGGTGTGTTGGAATGGAAAGAGGCATGGCACTTGACAGCGGAGAACAGCATTGACAGACCACCAGGGCAGCACAGCAGAAAATGAAGAAATAAGAGATCTTTGTAGGCAAGCAAGACCGTGGTCAGGTCAGTCAGGTAAACAGGACAGAAGTCACAACTTTCTTTAATGTCATAAATCGTGCATGCATGCATGGATGCATTATTTCAGTGTATGAAATAGGGTCTCTCAGTAAAGTACACACAAAGGAAAAGCATGGGAGAAACAAAAGTGACAGCCATTCAAGTGGGCAAAAACTGTAGAAAATTCTAATCAAGTTTTTGCAGGAAGAAGGAAATACAACAAGGCGGCACATTATTCCACCAGGGTTTATAGCACCAATAAAACAAGGATAATGGAATAGAATGAATATTGCCAATGTTTCCCTTTTTTTATTTTTTTATTTTTTTGTAAATAGAGAAAAAATCAAGCAACATAGAAATCCTGTAGATACTTTCATAGTAATCTTAAATTATTATTAATACTTAAAGTATTATTTTGCTGTTGAGAGAACTGTATTCTTCATTAGGAAGCCAATGTTACTCACAAAATTACCTCTAAAATTACTTTCCTTTATATCTCACTTACATGGAGCAAAATAAATTCTCTGCTACCAGATGAGAAAATGAAGTCAACACCCAAGTTGTTACCTAGCTGCTGATTTGAGAAACTGTATTAGATCTATTGAATAGGTAGAGGTATATGATTTAAAAAAAAAAAAAATGCACAGTAAAGTGATATGGGGACAAACATAACATTCTACATTGCAAAAGACTGTTACGTGTTAGTCTCTGGATGATCTCTACCTTAAATAAAAAGTGTCTGTTGCAAACATTTTAACTGAGGGGAGCAACAGACTGATCTGACACATCTGAAGTTGGAACAGTGAGGAACTCTTCAATATGACTGAGTCACAAAAATCCCAGATACAATGGAATGCATTACTTAATCGTGTAATAGCTGATGCTCATTTAACAACACTGTTATTGGTAAAGAAAGTTTGTTCAGTGATAGCATAAAATACAAGAGGAACAATTAATAGGTTTTGCTTTTCCCTCTAGGGCAAGACATGCAAGTTTTGGAAAGCGTGGATGTCCAACCCTTTGGCTTGTCTAGGCCAAAATGAGTAAAGAGGAATAGTATTGAGCTGCACATACACACGTTGTTCAGAAAGAAATGCCTCCTATTTATTTCCGTGGGCTCTGCGCACATTCAGCAAGAGTCGATGAATGTGAATGGGCGCCTTATTTTTCTGCATGGAGAAATTCAATTCCACACTTTTGCTCCATCCACGTTTCCATGTCAGATGCCATTGTGTCAGACTGCCCCTCTGCTGACATCTGTCTTATGACAACAAAATGTAATGGGATATTGGTGGGAAGGCTCAACCTCTACTGCCATATCAACATCCATTTCAGACGTCATGGTCTAACATCATAAAATAGGATGCATTGTTATTGAAGCAGCCATCTTAAAAGACATAATATCATTAATATATTTAAGTAACAAAACATTTTAAGCATTTTTCTAAAAACATTAAAAAAGAGAGGAACAAACTCATATAACTAGTGGGATATTCGACGCTGTTTTGTGAAACTAATGCATCGGTCTTCCTCAGCAGTAGTGGCTGCAATTCTCAGTGAGCTCTCAAGGTGTTCAGAGATCTTTGATGAAATTTTATTCTTCTTGTACTTTATCCTCGACAACCGTTCACAAACATGCAGCCAAAAAAACAATAACATGAATGAGGTGTGGTTGTGAAGTGAAAGGTATTTTTCTCTTCTAAGAGATGTCTCTCTACTAGACTTTTGTAAGACACTACCAGATTTTTGAGTTGAATATCTCATTGCAGCTCTATACATTGCATTTGGAAATTTGCAGGTAATGTATTTATATCAACTGAAAACGGTGCCACAAACAAATTCATGATTTTTTTTGCTATCTTGAAATCTATTCTCAAACTCCTTTATAAAAACAGAAAGCATGACTGTGTATTCTTTGCTTAGCCAGTGTATCAAAACACATACAATTATTTGTCATCATTTGAGTCCGTGCTGCTCAGCACAGCCCTCCCTGTGTTCCAGTTCACACAGTGTTACTAATGATGGGTGCATGCTCAGGGTCACTCCACAGGGAAGAGCCACCACCCTTACAGAGCAGAGCAAGGCAGGGCGCGCTGCACTGCTAGTCATGCCAGTCTGCATGCAGCCAGTGGATTGGACATGCCTGTTCTATAGCCAGCTGGTCTAAGACTTGGACAGGTACTATAATAAACACTCTGAAGGCTATCAGGGAGAGATGTGTAGTCAATTCTGATCTCTGGTTAACTGCAGATGCTGAAACAGTGCCAGCACTGACAGGCTAACTGACAGTTGCATTTAATAATAAGGTGTTTCAAACAATTCCATACTCCACTTTCAACCCAAGCATGCAAGAACCCAACTATTGGCTGCCTCCCACCAACTCCAGACTCACAGTGAACAAAGAGATCTCCTTAACCTTCTTCTATGCCATATCCCACACCTCCTATCCCTGATCTCCAGGACATTCACCAATCAAAATATATAAATACTTCACATTTCCCAGAAGTGCAGAATTAGAAAAATATTTCCAGTTATCAAAGTTGTTTTAATAAGTTATATTTCAGACGTTTCACTTTCCACAGCAGAAAACAATTCAAAAACAAGATTAAAAAATGCTGAAAAAGTGTTGCGAATTAATTTCGCACAGACAGGCCTGCTGTCTCTGTTAAAGAGCAAATCTGTTGACATTGAATATTTTAACACAGTGATCAGCTCCACAACTTGCAAGCTGCAACCACTCGCTGTTTTTCTGATCATTATGTCCAGCTCTGCCCTCACGATGTCTCCAGCACAAACGTTTCACAGCAAGAGCATGGCTTTGGCTGCAACAAAAAGAAATCCATACATAACTGCAAAATGTCAAGCACAGCTGGGTATGTGAATGTTAACATCAACATTTATATAATTAGTACACTTAACTCTACCAACTGAGGAAAAGCTGACTTGTGATAATCAGCAGGTATGAAGATCTTAAAAATAAGTAGGGCCATTAATGCCAGTGACATTTTATCTTCATGGTCATCAATTATTTAAACAGTTATTGATTTGAAGTTTTGTCATGTTAGGCTGAAGATCTAGAATCTCAGTTACCAAGATAGGACAGATTTTTGGGTTTTAGTATGTCATTTCCTGTCATTTGGCATCCCTTTCAAATTCACTACAAGTACACAGGCCAAAGTCACCATCAACTTTCATTTCTGATACTATCCATGTCAATACATAGCGAAAGAATCTAAGAAAATGTTCCAAATTAAATATTCAAAGTCTCTCTGTAGAGTTTCTCTTATTGTCACCATAGCAGCACCATATTCAACTTACAATTCCTTTAGTTTTTGCTATAAGCTGCTCTTTAAAACTTTGTCATCTACTTCAAAATTCTTTGCAAATGTATACAGACAGTTATTCAGTGATTCTTTCCCCCAGCATTCAGTATTTTCTACCATCTTGTTCTCTGGTTAACACTAAAAAAGCTTTATTTTTTATTTTCAGACTATGATAAAAGACATCCGCAGGTTTCCAGGGATCAGTCTTTTCCTAAAAGGATATCAAATTTGTATGAAAATAAAGCAGTTTCATATCATTTTATAACATAAGAAAAAAATTCCAGTACTATCAGTCTTGGTAAGAACACTTAATTGCTCCTAAAATGCTTCAAAAGATATACCTGTTATCCATCTCAACACACTTGGTCCAGTCAGCTGCTGATGGTTCTTGCCCACTCTGCTTCCATGTGTAAAAGTTAATCTTCCCATTCTCTAAGCCTATTGCGACAATATACCTATAAAGAGAACAACTGCATTAATTCTAAAAGAACTGCAGAATTCTAAGCACTCAAACAAAGCATTGCAACTCAGCCTTCAAAATATTATACACTTTTTCATGAAAAAAAAAAAAATCAGTATAAATCAAAGCACCTCCATAAAAATGAACATAACAGGAATCTGTAAACTCATTTGGTTAGAATAAAAAATATAATACTCATAAGCAGGTTATTACAGCATCAGTCCAGACAACATTATCATAAGAACAAATGTGTCTCAGATGCATTAACCCACTCTGTCATCCTCTCCCCAGACCCTCTCCCCCCCCCACCGAAAATAGGTTAAGGAAAGAAAAAAGAATTCAAGTAGTCAAATGCTTGACAGCTACATGTTAAGAGCTGTTAAGCCACACAAAATTACTAAAGGGGAAAAACATATTGATTTCAAGATGAATTCAGAATGGCACTACATAAGTCAGCAATACCTTCCATCAGGAGTAAGCACACGGCTGATACTAACGGCAGTAACAGAATCTCCAGCATCCAGTACTGTTGAACAAGGTTTGATTGAATCCAACACACTGCCTTCAGTAGTAACAGATAAATCACACTGACCCCAGATGATGACCTGTGAAAAAGAGAATCGTCTAGGAATCCCTCCGTTAAAATACTCCCAGAGCACAGAACAAAGGCGATGACCCCTAAAAGTTTCTACCTACAAAGATTCGACTGCTTAGAAAGTCTGCTTGACTGCATTAAATATATTAATGACAAATACAGATTATATTATGAAAATCCAATAAAACCTGAAGTAGATACCCATGACAGTTTGTGACATATGCTTATCTCACTGCGCAAAGTTGAGACGCAGTCTTGTACACACATATTTGAGCATTTTATCCGCCATATGAAAGTCTCCCTGATTTCTGTGGTAACATACACTATTGTCTCTTAGTGCTTATAGACCATGAGTCCATTAGAATACAGCACTTGCTAATCTTAAATATACTTAAAATGATTCTGGGCTTTTAAAATTCCTTTTACATTAATTACCTTTTTGTCCCGACTGCCAGTAACAAAATATTTGCTATCTGGCATCCAATCACAAGACCAAATGATTCGACTGTGAACAGCTGTATTTTTGTCTGTGTGTGCACAGCAACTGAAAACTGGTCCTGGAATAAAACAAAGAAAAAACCTTTACTTCAACTACTTTGTTTGCTAGAAGTACTTAGAATAATTAAGAATAATATGAACAGCAGGAATAATTGGACGCCGTTACACTCATCTTTAAAGCACTTCGGAGGTACTTAGTAATAGTATCAGGAGTACTTAGTATTTTTTCCCAACATTAATCAATTGAACATAATTAGTACTGATCCAAGACCACACCACTCAGTCCTTACAGCATGAAAACTGGGAACAGT
Organism: Lagopus muta; assembly: GCF_023343835.1. NCBI lineage: Eukaryota > Metazoa > Chordata > Aves > Galliformes > Phasianidae > Lagopus > Lagopus muta. The sequence continues at coordinate 60,084,715 of NC_064435.1, read as the reverse complement.
TTCCTTTATACGCTTACCTGTTTCACAAGAAATGAATTTCAAGCATTACATATCAAGGTTCCATACAAGTTTTTAATAAAAACACTGACTTCAAAAGCTTTAGTATAGTGCAGTTTTTACCATGTGTACACATACAGCCCAGCAACCCACTACAGTTTCTAGTTGTTACCAGTAAAGGCCCAAGAGCTGAAGTCACAATGATCCAATCCCAAAGCTTAATCTGCTCCCAACAAGATAAGCTGCAGTTTCACCACGCATAAAATCAGGCAGCAAATCTGATTAGCAGACAGCAAAGCTTTGGGAATGCTTTTCCTAATTAGAAAGAACTGTCATTTCAGAACATAGAAGTTGAATAACTGCATTTATTGGGATGCCAATACAAGTAGTCTTGCTTTATACTAATAACAATGTTTTGTAGATGGAGAAGTTTGTGATGAATAGATGAAAAGGGCTTCCTCTGCTTTCTATATGAATTCATACTCTTTAAACCAAAATATTAACTACTCTGGACAATATGCCAGGCTTTAAAATAAAAGTCTGAGCAGAACAGAATCTCAAGCCAGAACGCAGACACTGTGTGACAGGGTGAAAACTCACTGCCAAGTCTGTGAGAAAACTCTATAGAGCTCAGTAACCTTGTAGCACATAAACACTACTGGGCTCTTACTAAGTCAATGGTGCAATGATAATTGTTTTCAGCATAAGCATCTGTTCAAGGAATCCATTCATGTTCAACAGCAATTTCCTTACGATTTTGCAAGGCTTAAAGTCCTAATGAGAAAGTCAACTGAATCTTTACCATCAGTTCTATTTTACAGGCAGAGACAGCGAGCCAAATTAATCAATTGCGTAGGATTATAAGAAAGCCACACCAAAGACAGAAATTAATCCTGTCAAGAGCCTCAGAGCATCATGCCCTGCAAAAAGAGACAAGGCAGTACTATGCAGGACACAGCAATGTAATAATGAACCTTCTAATGTAGCTTGTGCAGAACACCAAGACAATGGTTTTGCATGACAGAAAACCAGTTTGAAATTCAGATGCTGTATTCCAGCTCATGTACTTATTTCAGTACATTTGTAATGTACAGCCACAAGTAAAAGGCAGGAAGACTTCAATCAAACAGTATTTAATGCCTGATCATATCCTTTTCTACATTTTAACTCCCATTATAGTTTTTCTATGCACCATGAATTGCACTTCCTAAAGCTACAGGAACACATACCACTATTAAATACTTAATAGTTGTAAGGAAAGTGTCCATTTAAAATATTTTACCAATTATCTTCCAAATACTTTGAAGCCAAAAATAGCGAACAAATCTTAAAGTCTTCAAATGTGTAAATCCATCCCATGTACCTTACCTGACTCTGATGAAGCTTCTTCCCTCCACAGTGACCAATTTCTGTCTCTGGACACTGCTAATAGAAGTTTGTCATTAGGTGAAAATGCCAGCTGAGTAACAGTCAGATTGTGAAATGGCAAACTCTGTATTTTCTTCCAAGAAGAAGTGCTCCACAAAATAATTGCTGCATGTTCTTTTTTGGAAGCCTGTGGAGAAAAAAATAAAAAAAAATAAATTAAAAAACCTAGTGTGAATTAAATAAGGCAAATATAAAAATCACACATTTCAATATACCGAAATGTTAAGGGGCTTTTTTTTTTCATGAGTTACAGTCCAGCTCCTTTTACAAAGTTTCAAGATTGTTTCACTGCATTCTACCAGCAATGACAATGTGTCAGAAAAATGTTACAAATAACTGTTTGTCAGAATTCCTCTTACTAAGAACTTTCAACAAATCACAGAATTATTTCTGAATAACAACATCTCTGTATTCAATCTCACCTTTGCAAGGCAACTGGCATTTATAAGAAATCTTTCATGTTAACTTAAAGAGCAGATACAGTACAGTACAAACTGAATTCTGACATCTCTTCTGTCAGCCCTGGAAATATGACAGCACTTTTCACTAGATGGTGCTAGAATCTTTTCTTACCTTACACGCTGAGGCAATTACAGTGTTTGAATTATTGCAAGCAACACAAAAAATTTCATATCCATGTCCATACCTGAAATAAATTTCAAAAGCTATTTATCACAGCACAGACATTTCTGCAGTATGCATTAGGGTTTTTATATTAACTTAAATCCCTTTGCAAAAATGAAAGATACATACTAGGAGCATCTTTCAACAAACAACACTTTCTGTTTCGCATTCCAAACAAATCCTGATAATACTCTGCATTCAATTCAAACATCTGCATAAACTCTTTCATGTTTAGGAACTGACTACAGACGAACCACTCCAGCACATTTCATAGTCCTAAATCATCAGCAATGCAAAACCTACTGCAATTACTAACAAAAAGCAGACAGCATTTAATGTACTCTTGTTTTCTTGTAAAACAAATTTAACGCTATCAATAAAAATTAGAAGCCACATATTTTAAAATCACAAAAGAAAAACAAAAGCTAACAAACTACTATCAGTCAGAGATCAGAAGCAGAATAAAGTTGGCAACATCTTGAAACAGTAGAAAAATATCAGCTAAATACCAGCTGCTGGAGGGATTTATAGTACCAAAGCAAGCATTTCACTTTCTGTTCAAAGCAAAGCCGTAAGAATTCTGGATGAAACCTAGGCCACATAACTCACTTATCTAATCAGACACACAGGAATATTTAAGGAATAACACAGAAATCCTCATGGACAAAGTTAAACAATCTCTGCATGAGGCCAACCTTACTTGGAATCACCTCCCTGTTTTCCAGCTTTCCCATCACTCCTGAACAATGACAACATAAGGACACTGTTTTGAGTGCCATGAAGTACAGAGGTATCAGGGCTTGTTTATTACTCCTTGTGACCTTATGCTCAGACACCATTTACTTGATTACCCCTTGTTCTGTATGACAGGGGTAACAACACTGAACTGCAAACAACAACAGGCACAGAAAGGGCATTGTCTCTTCTACTACAAAATTTGCTGGGAGGGCTCTTTACATCAGAGACAATGCATTTTCTGACCTCTGTGAGAAAAGGTATCAAGAGAATTGCAATTTTACATTGGCTCAAACAGGACTCCACAAGTAAATGGAAGAAAAAAACAGTGAGTGTTGCTGAAACATAATAAAAACACATATTCAGCTTCAGAAGCTCCTGAGCTGAAAACAGTGAATGCTGCAGGGAACCATCTTCCTTGGGGTGTCTGCTTACACAGAATTTTCTTCTTCATAAGACAGCACAATTGCTCCTACCCCCAAATCATGTAATCCAGTCTGCCATGCTGTAGGAAACAGCTGGACTCACCACAGCCACAGAGCAGGGAGTCAGCCTCAGCCTAGGCAACACATCACACTGCCTTCCCTGACAGCCACTTCATTTGCAGTTGTTTTTTCTTGGATGTTGTTGCTTGGACTAACTGAAGCAAGGATCTCATATCTTTGAAAACAAATGTCCTATTGCCATTATAGTCCCTGGGCATAACACTGGTCTCTAGAGGCTCTTGGTCTGACCAATGCTTGTGTGACTTTGTAAAAGATGCTGTCTTAGGTCTTGTTTTCATTTGAGGAGGAGTATTTTAATGCTTCTATTTAATAAGAGCAAAAGTTGCATAGAGAAAATCAAAATGTTGCTGTTAAACCCTCTGCAGTATTACATTATATGAGATAAAAACAAAGTAACCGAAGACTTGTTTCACAAGTTATTCCACAAGCTGTTTCTCCTTTACTGAATTTCACTGAAAGCACACCTTGAATGGAATATTTTCAGTTTTAAAAACTTGACTTTCAATAGTTTCCAATATAAGGCAACTTTCAGAAATCTACTTTTAAAGTAAACATTATGATGACAACCCTTCTGGGAAGGGTGAGGGGAAGACACAAATTAATAGCTTCACCATTATAAGACACAATTAAATTTGCAAATTAATGTTCCAATTAAGCAGCCACCCAGTCTCTCTCTTCCCAGAAGGCCTGTACACACTCTTCATGAAGTGCCAGCACGTCCCCAAACTTTAGACATGAATGTGGGAGTCTGTCTGTGGGAAATGCCCAGCAGTTACTCTATTCTACAGACACAGACAGTAATTTGCCACTTAAACAGATGGCTGTTTGGGCTGTAAGTAAAATCCCATGAACATCAGTCCCATATAACAAAGTCTTTGCAATACTGTTGACCAGAGGAGTTTATCTGGAGAACTGCTCATCTCTTCAGAGCTACATCAGAACAGAGTTCTGATCAAGAAGAAGGTGCCTCCCTCCCACACAATGATGGGCCATCCTCAGCTACAACTTCGCTCCGCAGGAACAATCCCCAAAGCTTCGAGCAACATCCAGAACAAGTGACAATTTGTGCCAATAAGCTTCATGCAAATCCTGGAAAGCCCAAGAAGATATAAACTCTCCCTCTACCCCCCACCCAAAAAACAAACTGAACTATAATATGCATCTGTACAAGCAGGGACTCACTGAGGTGTGACTTCATTAAAGATGAAGACAGCAAGTCCCAGTCACAAGCCCTCCCTCCACTCATACACATTCAATCCCATCCCCTCGTTACATAATGCAGCACAAAAAAGGCTTCACAATGGAGAGCAAAGCAACTGTATGAATGAATAATGAAATGACATTTCCAGCCACAAGCCATTTTGCCCTAGCAATGTGTAATTCATAACATTTTCTTATGCGCAGGTGAGCCGAATGGACGTTTAAAGTTTCCAGGCAAATGATTACTGTAATTTTCTAGTGTCAAAAACGATGTCTCAGGACTTCCAAGTGTATTACATAAAGCATACATATTGCATATATACATTCTATGGTAATTTTCCAAGAGGATAAGGATTAGCATATTCTCATAGGATTTATCATATTTTTATCTTAAAGTTATTAGATTATGTAAAAAATTCAGCAAGTTCTTCATGCTAAAACCCACTCAACCAAATAGTTATCAAAACTGAACACTAATCCTTCAAAATTTGGTGCTGAGCTAGAGCTGGGAATACACAAATGTCAATAACAAAGAGGCTATTTTTGGCAAGTCAGTTCCTCATGCTGTTTTTCTGCTGCCATGGTAACTTGAAATCTGCATTATGCAATTTCATGTTACTTCTTTCAAGATTATCCTGAACAAAAAAAGAAAATCTGAAAGACAGCTTGCATCTTGTTTCTTTCACACAAAGGAATCTCTATCATTAACAGTTTCTCTAACTACAGAAAAAACTGCTGATAAGTCACCTGAGAGCCATCATAAAATAAAGGATATTTTACTAAACGAGGCTTGATTAGCAGTACTCCCGTAGCAGAATATCAACAATAAACACTGAGAAATGTTAAGACAAACAAAGGAAAATTTTGGCCTTGGCCCCTTTTCACTACTTATGATCACCACCAAACTACTTAAATAAAGCAGATGCATTAGCAGCCGTTGTGTGCACAGGAGAAGCATTTAATGTAATCGTTGGTAATTACAAAACATACAGACACAGTCTAGTTCCTGCCAGCTTCCCTGGTGTAAAAGCATTTTAAAGTATTCAAAGAAGATTAACTGCCCAGCTGAACCATAAAGATGAGTTCCCAACAAAACCTCCTACTCAGCCAAATGAAAGCAATTTGGAAGCAGCTTTCCTAAAATGTTGGGGTTTTTGTTGTTGTTGTGTTTTAAATATTTCCTCTTCCATCTCCTCTCCCCAAACAGAGCCATAAAATTGTAAATGTAGTCATCGAAGACTCAACATTCTTGCTTCTGCCCGAGACTATTGTTTCAGGAGATTCATGTTAGAAAATATATAAGAACTTGAAATGACTAATTCCTTTGCATATTCAAGATCAGAAATGAGAATGCTGCCCAACATACGTAGATAATCAGTTTCCTACTCACAGCTCTGCTTCGAGAGCAGCACTGTTACCTAAACTGACTTAAAACAGCCATGCAAAATCTACAGTTAAGACTTTTTTCCATTATCCCCTCCATTTCCTATCAACTCCCTGGTACTGCCATTTGCAAACACTCTGAGAGGTTCAAAGAGCCGATCTAATAGACAGTGAGTCAAGAAAACAAATTTTGGCTAAGGTTAGCATGCAACAGCTTGTAACTAAGACCAGCTCTTTTGAGTGAAGCTCACGAAAACTTTGAAGCTTGAGCAATTGCAGCCTAATGTTACTGAGACCCTGAGGGAACAAATACATTAGAAACTTCATTTGCAAATTATTATGAAATTAATACTTTGAATGAATCACAGAAAAAGAAGGAACAAAACACAGTAGAAGAATTCTAAAACTCTGCAACCTCAACAATTATTTGCATGACCTATTACGTTTGTGAACCATAACTTATTTTGTTAGCATTCAATACCCAAACTGGGTCTGCAACCATCTTAACCCACAGTCACCTCCTTGCTCTACCACCAACCACAGCTTGTTTCAGCTGCTGCTTCCATCTATTGCATCTGACAACTTCCTTGGGCTTTGAGAGGAAGTTACTTATTTGCCCCATCAGCCTTGAGTAGCAGCACTACTTCCAGTGCAGAAAGACAGACGTGATCTGCACAGTCTGCCAAAAAGCAAAAGAAAACAAAAATTCCTGCCCTTTTCTTCAGGCTCTTACCTTTGTGATACATATATTTATTTTACAAGATATATGCTGCACAGGATCATATCAGGTAGTAAGTCAGGTAGAGTTATGAGACCAGACTACATTAATATTGCAATAGCTTTAGGGAAAGAAAAAAAAAAAACTTACAACTTCTGAATTTCAGGCCACAATGTATTCTGCAGCAAGTGATCCTCTTGAGGAGGTTCTAAAAGACATTTGTATAACATATTTAAATTTGGCAGTAGATAATCTAAAATCAGCTAAATTACGCTTCTAAGATAATACCCAATAAACCTAATTCTCTACTTCATACAACAGAAAATAATCTCATACCTGTAAGGATCAGGGGTTGAAAATATGTCTCAGGATACTGATTAGAAATAGTATTAAACGTTTCTTCATCCTCAGCTACTTGAGCAGATATATCTCCTATTCAAAATAAGGACTTTATTAGCTGTAGAGAACATATTTGATATAAAAGAAAATATAAGCATGTACTACACAAGGGAAAACCCTCCATTATTTTGAAAATCCAAGCAACATTAATACAAACATCAGAATCCAGTGATTCTGATGCACATAACACTGAGAAGACTTTCGAAAAAAAAACAACAACAAAGACATAAGAACAATCCAATCTTTGAACTAGTTCCACTCTGGGATTAACCTCTTCACTATCAGAGTCTCCTTCAGAGATTCCCAAAGAGACTTTGATATATCAAAGAATCAGTCAATAGGAGCTGAAACTGTTGCGTCCCCAGTGTGAAATCATTTTCCTCCTTGAAAATTTAAATAAAAAAAATCCAAAGAAATAAAGTTCAATTTCATATCATGTAGACACCTACATGAAAAGTCATGCTTGAAGAAGTCTACATAGTTTGCAAACTTCAGCAAACCTGCCAAGTGCTCAGCCTTCGTAGCTGTAGGCAAACATACTAACTGAAATTATTCAGTTACATTAAAATTCAACTCTATCATTCACTTTGAAAGAAATATTTAAGATATCAAGTTGGGGTAAAGTGCCGTTTTGTGAAATGCAAATTTTGAATATAGCTGTTTAAAAAAGTAGGTAGAGAACTCAGCAGAACAGCAAGACTATTTTGTTATCCATCCTGCCTTCTTTCTCCTTGAAAAATAAAGAAAAGAAAAATCAGTCGCATGTATCTAACTTGAGATACTTCCTCATGGCTGTTCACTGTAAGATTCCTCTGTAGAGTAAGCAAAAACAACGTTCTATGGGACTTAACTTAAGCTATCAGTGCTGATAGCATTTGGTGGACAATAATGGACAACACAAAAATTTGACAGCTTTTCTACTATAGTGCTATTGCTGGGTATGGCACATGAAATCAACTGAACTTTATTGCTGTCTGTGTGGCGATACTCTAGAAGATGGAACTTATTTCCCTCTGTTAGTGGAAGGTCTTATGAAAGAGCAGGAAAAAAAAGATTTTTGCCAAAATAAATTATGTCATGTACAACAAGGATATTTTTCCTCTCAATTAGGTTTTAGGACAATTTAGCTATATTAACATTAAAGATCCTGAAAGATAAAATCTAATTCACATACTTTCTTTATTAATTCATACCTTCTGATAAAAGTTTAGGCAGAAAAAAACTAATCTGTAGATTTCAATTAAAATACATTTTTACCACATGCTTTATCAAACACCAGATTTCCCATTTCCAAACCTAATCTCAAGATATGGCTCAGTTACAGTTATCACTCCAAACAATTACCCGCCCTGGTATCCCCACCACCTCTCTAAGAATATGATCTGGTGTCTGCCTTTACTGAAAGAACATTTCTTCATGTTAGAGAAATAGTTCTCCAATGTTTTCACAAAGTGTCATTTACCCAGAAAAGGTCTATGTCTACTCTTACAGGAAAAGAATACAAAATGTGTGCAATTCCACTTAAAACTGCAGTATTTCTACAACCTCTACAGGGGTGTTAAAGTCCAAGGAGCATGTGAACAAGACTCCAGAATACAGCTTAGAAGGTCAAGGATACTGGTATTTTACAGAAGAACAAAGAAAAGCAGTGGACAGCCCTGATTTAATAATGTGGAATTCAATTTTATTTAATAATACTCAATTATTTTTTGCTAGAAGTTGTCAGCAATCTGATTGAAGGAACAACGAGGAGCATAGAGAAAACATAAGAACAACTGCAGTTTGGGGAATCTGAGTAACACCGTGCCCCAGATATTTCCAGGTCCACCTCAGGCATGCAGCCAGCCTCACATCTAGGTGGAGACAACAAGGAGAGGCCTTGGGTCCTACAGAATGTGGGTCACAGTGTGGGAGGCAAGGAATGAGCATTTGGGGTTCACATAAGGTTTACTACAGGATATTTAGGAGAGGAGCCAAAAGCACATAAAGGGCTGAATCAAGAAAGCATTCTCACTTGTTCTCACTGTATTTGTTAAGTGCCATATTTAAGTGCTGCCAGACAAAATAAACACATTGTACAACTTTACTTCTAGCTTAGAAACTTAGTCAAGTTCACTATGAGACCAAGCAAAAAGACAAACATTGATGAAATTATTTAAAAAAAAAAACAAAAAACTTTACATGTGAAGCACCATCACTTCTCATTATTATTTCTTATTAGCCATACCTTCAAAAACAGCCTTATTGGATAAACCCAATGCTGGCACAGTTGCACCTTCTGGAAGGTCAGAAGATTGCTGAATTTGAAAAGAGAGAGAAAAGTTTCACAAATTGTCATGTGGGGATCAGGTTTTAAAGGCCATAGATTAATGAATCCCTGTAAGAACAGGGACTTTGCTAGAGAAAAGTGAAGGGGGGGCTTTGGAAAACTCCCAACTCACCCCACAGCACACCTGAGACAATATGAGACAATATGAGACAATATGAGGAACAAGAAAAAAAAAAAAAGCTTTATTTAAGGCCTCAGCACAAAAGTTCTGTTGTAAAGCATGTATCTTCATTCCTACATTCCGGTTTTCAGCTATAATTTTATTTAGGACACACACGATAAGGCTCAGCTGAGAGCACTGCAGTCAGTAATGCAATAGGACTGGGAAGTAGTCTGTTCTGAGGTGAATTAAGGGAGTGTCTCTGTCCATGGCTTCCAACACAATCTAGCACATAACACAGAGATGTGGCTGGAATACATGGCCAAAAATTAGACAGGTAAGTGAGCTTCAGGACCTTCGTGCAGAGATAGAAAAGTTTTAGATCTAACAGCTGTAAAATTCCTTTGTTCAAGGGTTTGAAAAGTTTGAACGAAGACTGGACTTAAAATTTAGGTGATGGCCTAGAATAAGATGTTACTTATTTAAATATTCATAACTAGATCAGAAAATGACACTGACGTATAAGTAGCTTTTAAAACAAAAATGCTTCTTGTTTATAATGTAAGGTATAACACAAGCCAATAGGCTTGAACTGCATGTAATCCTGCTCCTCTTCTTGTTTGAATATAAAGCTGGCCTTTTTGGTTTGGCACTTTCTTAGGGAAGGCATTTGAATACAGTTAAGACAAAGCTTACACACTAATGTATTAGTATGTGTATTAATGTATTCACACAAAACTATTTCAATTAAGCTGTTTAAGAGTATCTGTATCATTACAGCTTGTGAAGCCTTCCTCTTTAGACAGTCTGTAAGACATTTTGTGATATCATAGATCAAAACACAGCACTCAGAGGAAGAGCTGATAAGGAAAGTCTACATAAAAGTAAAATAATGACATCTGCCAGTATTATAAAAGCACAGTGTTATTTGCACAACGTCATCAGTACCAATGCTTACAACAACTTAACACAATTAGCAGATATCTACTTATGTAACTTCTTGCCACTAAAAATTAATAGATTTCCTTCCTACGTATTTCAACTGTTAAACAAAATGGAAGGGCTAATCTGTCTTTGAGAATCTACGCAGAAAACACTGCTTTTAAGCCAGGAATGCAAAGAGGTAACAATTCTGAAAGAGGGCTGCTCTACAAGATGCAAAGAAAATCAGAATTAGTTCCTGAAGTGAATGAGTAGCAAAAAAAGGATAGCAATGCTGCAAGTCTTATCTTTCCACCAAGCAGGAACACTCACTTGTATACAACAGCTATAGGCTTACAAGAACTGAAATGTCCTAGCCTCACAAGAAGATTTCCACAGCCAAGAGGAAATAAAGCATGAGCAAATACCTATTTATAAATATTTATCTAGAACTACCAACAGCAGTGCTGAAAGCTTGGTGCTATTTCCAAATATATGATTAAAAAAAAATAAAACGCAAAACAATGCAAAACCACACAATAATAATTACATACAAAGAAGACTACTACACCCTCAAATTAAGAAGAAGCACATTGTCAGGCATTAGTGTTTGTTTTCAAATCATCAAATATATACACTAGTCTACTTGGGCTGATTTTTTCTTTTTCTTTTTTAATTTACCCATATTCTTCAGACAACATGTCTTGTTTTATTTCAAGTACTCAGTGGACATGGTGGTGGATAGGTTGACAGTTGGACTGGATGACCTTAGTGGTCTTTTCCAACTTTAGTGGTTCTATGACAACATCATGAAATATATTTGAAAAAGCACACAGAGAAACTAGCGTAAGAGGAAGGAGAAATGAAGGTTCAGAATTGTTATATTATTTGGTGTAAGTTAATGCATTTGATGCTTTCTAAAGCATTGATGTCATTTACATGGAAAAGGGCGGCTTCATTTATAACTGCTTTAGAATACTTACGTGGGAACACAGCTTCTCCATTGGAATACCAGTGATGTTACTGAAATTTTCTATAAAATTCTTGGGAGCACAAAAAACTCGAAGCACTTTTTCATCTGCTCCTGACACAAACTGAAAGCGGCCAACCATTGCCAGACAACGCATGTCATACCCATGTACTTGAGGCCGGGCTATTTCATGCCAGGTTACCTACACAAACAGAAATGCAGTTAAAATACAATTCTTAATCAGAGAAGCAGTAAGATTTTGAGATGTAAAAAAGCATTAATAAATTCCTTGATGACTTTATTGACATGAAGGAAAGCTAATAACCTTCTATTAATGTTTATAAAACTGGTGTATGCTCACATACATCAGCTAACTCCCATTCTTCCACCAAAGACTCTTGCAATTAGTGAATGGAGTCACTTCTCAGGTTTCCTAGGGCATTTGCTTACCTTTGTGCCAAACTAGTCACCAAAACTTCTTCATGCTATACCTTACAAAAGGCATGAGTTGCTTCAAAAAAAAGGAGGACTGTATGCTATTTATTGCTTTCAAAAACATAGCTCTGAAAGACCTAAGAAGGTAGCAAGAAGTACCTACTTCCTTCATCTGCCTTTCCTGAATCATGACAGCATTGCTGTCAGGAGGCTCCTACTTCCTGTATTTTCTCTATAACTAAAATAAGCAAAATCACTTTGTAGAAGCTGTACAAGAACTGAAAAGACCAAAATAGCTCCTTATTGCAAAAACAATTGGAAAACCCTGATGATTTAAGAAACATTTTCATTGGAAACAGTTTTTTTAGTTTCCTCATACTTTAATCCAAAAAAGAAAATCAACAGCTAACCAAAAATTGAATGGGTAAGATCTTTTTTTTAATTGTAACACAAAGCAAAGAATAATAGCAAGAATACATTAAATTGTTCACATTGGTTTCCTAAAAAATAGTATTTATTCTACATATGAAAGTAAAAATTCTTAAAAAAAACAAACTCGTTTTCTAGCAAATGCAGTGTCATGAAAAAACTTTTAGGGAGAATCATTTGTTGTTATTTATATACTATATTTCAGCTGGTGTGTATTTCTGAATTAATTTTTGTTCTGCTAGTTGTAACTTTATTCACTCAGAATTTATACTACCTCAGTATTAAAGTCCCTGAAAAACTGCAGTCAAACAATTTATATTATACCAGGTATTACACAAACAGGCATTATGGTGACTAAATTTCCTGTGTTACACCAAAAATTCATTCAAATCTCATTTTTAAACTTTCTATACAACATGAATGGAATCTTACAGAGAACCAAAACAGCACAGTATTTTCCAATTAGAAAAAAAATACTCAATTACAAAAAAAAAACAGCTAATGGTGCAATAAATTGGAATAAACCCTCCTTTCCCTACAGTGGGTGCATCTTTGCTTACTTTAAAATACAGTACATAAAATTAAAAACAAACAAAAACAAACAAAAAAACACCAAAGCAGAAGGAGGGTTGTGCAAGTTTGTGCAATAATCTTCTCCCAGTAAATTTCAAGAGTAAGTCTGCATGACAAATTGAAGTTATGTATTATTCCTTATTTCTGACGTGTGAACACATCACTGTATCAGAACTGAAGTTTTAAGGGATAATAATTTGCATTTAGCACTATGTACTCTTCAGTAAAAAAGCTCAATATTTATTTAACTTTTAATAGATATCTGAATCATCCAGACAAATATCAGATGTTACCTATTGTAATTCTTCAGATGCTAAACTCAGTATAGCAAGGAAAGGCTGGCATTTTAAAAGCCTGCATTGCCTAGTGCCCCAGACCCCTTCACATGACCCATTTCTACTACAGCTCGACACCTCACCCCACCTACAGGTTACTACAGCTTTCTCCTACAGCAAAAAGTATTGGTGTCACTTGACTTTACACGTGGTCTATCCAGCCAGATGGCTGCTGTTTGTCAGATCAGGAAGAAGTACAATAATTCAGTTCACCTAGATAAGAACACTGCCATCATTCTGCTAAATCAGTTCATTAATTCTAAAATTTCAGAGATAACAGGAACAGCTGCATAGGTAAAGATCAGTTCTTCCAGACAAATATTTAGCAAACAGTATACATAATGAAAAGTGGTGCTTCAGTAGGTCACAGAGAATATGCTATTGACAACTATTTTGAATGCTGTCAACTTACATAACATGCTAGTTCTGGACTTAGTTTCCATATGCCAAATCCAGCATTCTATCTTTTCCACAGAGCTGTTGCACCTGCCAGCTTGGAGACAAGGGAAAAGCAGCAGAGAAACAAACTGGAGCTGCTCTTCATAAAATACAATGCAAAGCTTACAGATTGATCTGGGATTGCTACCACTTCTGTGTAGTCTGGAAGAAGGAAAACAAGGAACTGTTTATGCTAGTGACTTAGCTAAGCTTCTGTGGTAACAGTTACCCTTTACCTCCCCCCATTGCTAGCACAGGATCTCACATGACTTCAGTGCTCTAGTTTCTGGAAGTTTCCTGAATGGAATGTTCTGTCAGAAAACAAAAACAAAACAACACAACCCTGTGTTTGCAAACTAGCAAAATGAATGATCAATGAGAAACTGCAACTGCAGCATTCCCAGACAGGGTTTCCCTACAACAAAATTTAGACTTCTTTTGGAAGACAGTTATTCAGGAGCTGCAGGAATAAGTGCCAAATGCAGTTCAGTGGTGGGTAATCATTCTGGTAAAAGTCACATTCACAAACAAAATAATATAAAAATAGATAAATAAATAAAATAGAAATACAGTGAGAAATTTGCATGGGGGAAAAGAACAAGGTTGAGTATCTTTATGGTCATCCTCCACAGTGCTTAGCTAAGCATGAAACAAGAGCAATAGATGATTACTAGAATCAGGCATGTACTCTTGCACCACTTATTTCAGAGCTAGTTTCTTTGTTGTTTTCTTTTTTTAAAGCCCAGAAGAACATTAACTGAAGGTAACTCAGAGGTGAACTCAGGAGTTAAACAGCAATCATTCATGTGATTACTAAAACTTGCAACTAGTATTTTTAAATTGAAAACAACACATACTGAATAACTAAGCCAAACATTTACACAAGCAGTTTTGAATATCGTGGTTTGAGGATATTGAAGATAAGAACTAAACTCAAAGGACTTATTCCAAACTCAGGAAAGGCAAGCCTTTACCAACCCCACAAATTCTTTTTGAAGATCATACCTGTGTCTCATGTTTTCTTTTCCATGGAGCAAATAGTCTAGTAGTTTGATCAGAACCAACGCTAATGATAAATTCTCCTTCTGGGTCCCACTGTACATCCTCAACACTGTTAAAATGTCCTGAAATCACAACTTCTGGAGTCCATTCTTTCTATTTAAAATATTAAAGAAAGATATGTAAGAACCAATATGTTTTCAACTGACCGATCAGCATACTGTAACAAAAGTAAGTGATTAGGAAGAAAAAAAAAAGACATTTGAAAATAGCATATTATTAGATCTCAACGTAACTACACGGACACCAATACTGATTTATTGTCACAACTTAAAAGAAAATAGTGTAAGTGGTCCAGGTACCATTTCTGAGGAAAGCACAACTACAGATGTGCTCAAATTGCTCCAATGACTGTGGATCCTACACAGAGGCAGGAGCTTTACATTGTGGTTAATTCCAGCCTCTTCCCTATGCAAGAGTGAGGCTTCTGCAGAATATTATACTCATAGCCAATTCTATCGTTAATTTTAAGCTGTAGTGTTACACCTGGTATTTTCTATTAACCATACAACTGCATGACAAGAGCTAGTAAATGATAAGAACTAATAATAATAAAAAAACAAATAACATACCTTATTAACTGAAGCCTGTTTCCAAAGGTGGAATGCTCCATGAAAAGCATGAGCAATGATCATTGAACCATCTGGACTAAACTGGCAGTCAAAAAATCCAAGGGTATTGCCACCCACTTCACCTACCCGCACCTGAATTAATGAGCAGAAATGAAATACCCATGAAAATGGCCTTCAGTTAACATGAACTCATCCTAATCTCACAAGATGCAAATCAGTTATAGGCAAGAGTTTGTATTATATAACACTCTTTCAACATTTTGGATAACTGCAAAATTAAGCACTAATGTATCATAGGAATTAAAGCTGCAGGTCATTTTAACAGTCTTCCTTCACAAGCACCTCAGAAGGGGGATCGTGCAATCTGAGGTCCAACCAATGCAAATGGAAAGTAAAAAAAAGTAACAACTTAGTACAAGTTTTATGGCACAATTACTTTTTTGAAATTTGTAAATTTAGGCATAACTATAACAACAATCAGCATCTCTATATGATTACCCACTTTTGTACTACTTCGTACTTCAGATAGAAAGGCTTCTCAATGGAACAGAGGAAAAATTGTAATTACTACTGTACTTCTTTTCCCCAGGAGAGCATAAGAACTTCCTTTGTGACAGGAAAAGTCATAAACAATGGTTGGCATAACGCAACACAAACAAATGCAGCGGAACTACTGCAATACATTTCTAGCTGATCTGCTTTTCCACAGACATCTACCAAAGCATTAGATAAATCTGGGTTTTATTACTTGTTTATTTAAGATGACCCACATTAGAAAAGCATTCAACATAATGCACTAAAACACGAGTATTCAGCTCAAATGGAGGAAAAACCTAACATCAATACCCATGAAAAAGTTACTGTGATTAAAACAGGGCTTGTGAATCATGTGTTAGCTGCTCTGCAGGAACTGCTTGGGTCCATGTTCCCACAGGGATTAACTATAAATATTTCTGGGTGGTTTCTTCCTCTACTTACCATGAGTGTGTTACTACGCTGCACCTGACTTGCTCTTCTACAAATAATAATAGTTAAGCAGAAACTATTCTGACAAACTTCCTAATATCATAATAAGCAAGTAATAAAAGCTATGCTGCATCACATCATTTTTGACAAGTATGTTTTATTTGCAGCACAGCATTAGAATGCGTATTCTGTAAGAAAAAGTTGCTATCTTTCTTTAGCATAATTTTATAGTTTTAGTTGCCTCTATTACACACACAGTGCTGGAAAGGCAGTTTTAATACAGTTTGTATTGTGGAAAAGACTGACACTTGCCTGTTCTAGCCAAACTCCAGACTCCTTATCAGGTTCCCAGATGATCACAGTTTTGTCCATTGATGCAGACAATATCCTCATTGGTTGTTGCATGCTGCCACCTACTGTACAAGGAAAAAGATTACTCTACAATCTAAGAATGCTTTACTAAAAGAATTTGTTCATACTGGAATCCAAACACACTCAAATTCAGCAGAAGAGACATACAACGCAACACTCAGAGGCCACAGTTAATAGGTATTACATTCTTACTAAGTGTTCATTAATAGGCACTGTATTTTTCAACCACAATATCCAAAAGGAAATGCAAAACACAAACAAGAGAACAACTACATTCTACTGTTTATTCACTCCAAACTGACACTGGAGAAAATGTTATTTGGAGGAAGAGCTAGAGCTTCTAGAGAGACCACAGAGTTTATGGTTCTGTTCCTCAACTTCTTACTGAATTTCCAGCTTCAAACAAAATAATAATCTTGATCATAATAATAATCATAATAATAATATGCCAATAATAATAATCGTCATCATCTCTATTCACCATGCTGTGTTGGTTTTCTTTTGTTTGTTTGTTTGTTTTCCACTTCGAACTCAGCTTTAGATTCATGGACACAGTCAGAGCGGAAAGGCGCTGGGTAAGCGCCTAGGAGAACTGTTTGAGGAGCCTAAAGACATTCTGGACATCTTCTGAGGCAGTATCTTATATCAGCACCGCATCTTCTGTGTTCTACATTGAGAAGCGATAAGCAGTGCCCAAAATATGTCTCTCCAATCAGCCTGCCTCTAGCGAACATGAAGATCTATTTCAGAGTACCCATGACTAGGAAGGGCCACACAAGCAGTGGTATGTATGCAGAAGCTTGACACAAGGTATCTGGAAAACATCATCTAACAATAAAACATTTTTTTGATTGCAAGGCAAGATTTACAGGCCTACGTTTTGCATAAATCTTGATTTAAGAGGCAAATTCTTATACTGCTTTCCAAAAGAAAAAAAATAAATAAGGGATATAACTAACTAAAGAAAAGAAAAAGCAGGTCTGTGAACAACAAATCCACAAGGGCCTTCTGATAGTGCAAACCATCCAAAGAACATACATTTCAAATGTATGTAACAAAAGAAAACATTAGAGCTGCTAATGCATGATGATAAATTATTTATTATTACGTAAATAGGAAATCAACCACAATAAAACAAGTACACCTCTGTTACTTCATTCACAAAAGAAGTCGTAAGTGAAAGACAACATTAGGCAACAGAGAGATCCTGTGCATAAGATTGCTACTGTAGCACATTCAGTCAAAACACTTGACTGAATATTTACTTGTAAAATATACTTACTTGTAAAACATCAGTTGAAAAATTTAAACATTTTTGTAGTCCACAGTGACAAGTGAACATGCAAACACAATAAACAGATGTGACTGTACTTCACATATATAATGCTTAGCATAACTGCTAGGGTGCTCGGTAACAGCTCACCTTTGGCAAAGGAAGGCTGCCAGTGGACTGCATACACCCAGTTTTCATGGCCAGCCAGCACAGACTCCAAAGTAATTCCGTATGTTGTATCAGTATCTACCACAAATCAGAGAAAAGCACATTTCTTTCTAAAAGCCAAGAAAAAAAAACAGACCATTTCTGATATCTTCAATGACAAATCAACTGCTTTCATCATTTATCACCATCTCAATAGCCTGTTGGCATTGAAAAGATCCTTGAAAACGTACTTTGCCACAAGGCCTGCATATCATGTTGACAGTAACAGGACATCTATTGCCTCGCAGTGGCATCGCAGAACTCCTGGAGAGCTCTCAAGGAACTCTGAAATAAATCGTCCAATATCAGCTGTGCCCATATACTTAGACATATTTGTATCTCCAAATTATTGCAAAGGCAACAATGAATTAGGATTTGTATCAAGTCTCATCAGCAATCTCTACACACATCATCCTACAAACAGTGTTATACTTCCTAATGTCAAAACTGCAAGCTTATGACTTTAGAGCGCTCTAAATGTATGTTAAATAAACACAAAGTAAACCTGCACACATTTATCTGTTCTCTCCAATCCTTTGCTAAGGTTTAAGTATTCAATGCTTTTAAAGCATTGAATTTAACATGTGTTATTAAGCTGGAGGGGAGCTACATAACAGCATATCTCCCACAAACAAATGTATCTCATGACTATATACTGCATTTAGAATACATGTAACAATACAGGTTGATATTAAGTTTTCTCACCACTCCATCATTTTGGGAACATATTGTTAACTTTTTACATATTTGCTGTTTTAAAACAGAAACTCAACTTTTTCTAATAACTGAACAAAATAATGCAGTTAAACTGGTCTCTGATTATTTTAAATACAAGAAACAAAAGAAATGACACAGTAATCCTCTTGACAACCCTCCCAAAACCACTACCAGATACACAACCAATTGATACACAACCAATTGTAAAAGAGAATTTTACAGCTTTTACCTACCTTTAACAGTAAAAACATTCTCTTTCAGTCTGATAGAATCATCCTCAATTTCTGAACACTGCTTTGATTTTGTACACACTTTCCAAATTCTTATCAAACAATCCTGAGCACAGCTTGCTAAGAACAGATCATCACCTATTTGGTTAAAAAAAAAAATAATCTAAAAAAAGCCATATTTTCTCTGCATTAAATAAATACCATGACTAACTTATCACAGAATCACAGAATTGTAGGGATTGGAAGGGACCTCCAGATATCATCGAGTCCAACCCCCAATCATCTCTCCAAATATTCATTACAATATTACCCTCATTCTTTCCATTGCGCAAGTATCAACACTGCTGGTTAATTTCAATGTCAACTTATCTTAACATTTCAAGCTCTCCACTAGTTTAGATCATACTGACAATGAACATTTCCCTGCCTGTTAGAAACATTGTGCTAAATACCAGATATGTTTCTCTATTACTTGTGGCCTTTGTTATCCTAATTTCTGATAATGAGCAATCTAATACTTATAAGAACTTCTTTCCTCCCTTTCTTCTTTCAGGATTATAGATTCCTCTAATGCTTTCTATTTTATTTTGTCCACCTACATAGGTTCTCCTCAATCTCCTATCTTACAGAAAAAAAAAAAAAGCTACACTAGGAGAAAGAAGAAAAGTACTACTTTTTTGTCCTCAACAAGAGGCAAACTATTTCTTACTCAGACACAGATATTGTCGTTCTGAGGACAAATTGCTGAAGCTCCTATTTGCATTAGGCAGCAGTTAGGTAAACAGGCTTGAAGTGATCACAATAAAAATGAGAGATGTAAACTCAAGTATGTTCTGTATCAATCTTACTGTATGGCAATTCTGATAACTTGATAAGTAATTGTGGTATTGGTTCAACAATTCTTACGTTTTTAATAAGATACAAAATTCTACCTTGATTTTTAACATTTGTGTCATCACCTCAGGAAAAAAAACGCATAACCACACGAGCTTAGAAGCCACAGTGTGCCAAAAACATCAGCTGGGGTGGTAAAACAGCAGCAGTACTAAATCAGTATTTTACTTCATTCATCTTTCATACTGACCACAGATCGCCCATTCAACGCCTCTTATCCAATCTTCGTGGCCAGGGAGTATTACTGTTTTCTGAAACTGAATGAAAATGCCTGTTACATCATACAGAAGTGTACTCAATTACTATGCACACAAGGTCAATTAGCTTTCAAATTTGTTTACATTTACAGTTTCTATTATTTGAAATTGGAAAGAAAAAAAAAAAGCTGCTATTAAATATTGTTATTTACTGACATATTCTAAATGGGCTTTTCTATTTTGTTATCATTGCATGAACACATTCCATTATGCCACTTCCCATACACCAGCAGGAAAGCATGAGAATTGAAGGAGTTCACCTCCAAGATGCTACAGACTTTCTATGATATTGATTGCATGTTATTTATTTTAAATAAATCATGCTTATAGTGGTAAACAAACACAATAAAACAATGCAGATGACACAGTAAATAATGATGCAAAGCAGATGCAGCTTCAGATGATGTAAAAAAATGAATATAGGTAAAAATTGAGCATAAAAAGTACAGATGCCAAATTTATTTCCATAATTAACTTTGAATATGATACCATAAGAATGACATAAGGGACCAGAAACATTCCCTACCTCTCAAGTTTATTAACTAAGTTTCAAAGGGTGCTGTACATGAAGAACTGTATCTGTGGATAGATACCTCTTCATAAACATAACCTCAACACTTGAGATTCACAGTGACAATAACATAGTCCAGATTGCCCTTTGACAAATTTCATTAGTAGTATACTTCTATTTGTAACAGGTGGAATATTCCATTTTACAGACTGGAGGAAAGGGCTGACAGATACCTCAAGAATGTCAAAAAGGAAAAGTGCAAAGTCTGGAGAGGAATAACCCCAGGTTCCAGAATGAGCTTAACCAGAAAGGACCTGGGGATCCTGGTGGATACCAAATGAACATGAATTACCAGTATGCCCTTGTCTCTAAGAAAGCTAATGGTATTCTGGACTGCATTAAGCAAAGTATGGTGAGCAGATTCACAGGGGTGATCCTTCCCCTCAGTACCAGTGAAGCTAGACCTGGAGAAATATGTCCAGTTCTGAGCTCCTAAGTACAAGAGAGACATGGAACTCCTAGAGAAAGCCCAACAACAGATGACAAAGATGATTAAGGGACTGGTGCACCTCTTCAGCAAGGAAGGGCCGAGAGAGCTGGGACAGAACAGGAGGCTCAAAGAAACCTCAGTTGTATACAAGTACCATAAGGGAGGGTGCAAAGAAGATGAGGGCAGCCTCTTTTCAGTGGTGCCCAGTGATAGTATAAGAGGCTGCAGAGGTCCAAGTCTTTCTTTGCCAGACAGTAGATGTGATTTACCTCCTCTATCCAGCTGACAATCTTCTCAGAATTAGAAAGAGGCCAAATTATCTTTGGTTCTCTTACTTTGCTTTTCAACCAAAGCAAATTACTTGAGGGAAATCACTAAATATACACAACCAAATTTTCTTACAACCGCCAAGCTCAACATATGGGCATCGTTTTAAAGCTCTATTTTGATAGTATGGTTTGCTTTGCTTCCCCTTCACAGGACCATAACATCTCAAGCAGGAAGACATAAAATTATTTCTTAGAGATTTTTCCCTAAGTACTTTTATAAATCAGTAGCCTCTTTCAGGAACACAGAAAAGCAAAGAGACTGTTTACTTTCTACTAAACACTCTAAGGGATGTCCAAATAGAGGATCATCCACTCCATTTCAAAAATCAAGCAGTTTTACAAATAGTGATATTTCAGCTGTCAAATTCATGGGATTACCCAAAAAGCAGCCTGACTCAACTAAAAAAAATAACCTGAAGATATCTCGCCCTTCCTCTGACTACAACAATGCCATCAGAGTTTCATTAGTACGTCCCATTGCCAACTCACATTCTACCTCTGTACTCATAGTCTTACTTAGATCTCTAAAAATTAATAGAGCTGAGCTATGGGACCTTACCAGCAAAGGAAGAATGGAGAAGTTCAGGTTCTAACTTCTCCCCAACATCAAGTTCTGCTGAAAAGTGGCAGGACAATAACAACACTTCCTTCAAATAACTTTAAAAAAAAGAGCTATAGCAGCCATAAAAGATGTCAGCAAATCTGAGAGAATCTGACTGAAGAGGAGAATCTCCTTTTAGCAGCCAGGAAGGAATTTATGGCAGGAAACTCCAAGGATGTTTTCATTCTGTTAATAGCTGTAGTGTACCATACATGCATTTTTAATCTAAATGGAATCAAATATGTGCTTTTCACTTTTCACTTCACAGTCACATTTCAGGAAGTTAAGACAGAACCAAACAGAAGCCTCACCTCACTGAGAGAGAGGGCCAGGGTGAATGGGATGAGGATTAACAAGGCCAAGTGTTGGGTCCTGCACTTTGGCCACAACAACCCCATGCAGCACTATAGGCTTGGGGCTGAGTGGCTGGATGACTGCGAGGAGGAAAGGGACCTGAGGGTGTTGGTTGATGCTTGGCTGAACATGAGCCAGCAGTGTGCCCAGGTGGCCAAGAGGGCCAACGGCATCCTGGCCTGCAGTAGAAATAGTGTGGCCAGCAGGAGCAGGGAGGTGATCGTCCCCCTGTACTCAGCACTGGTGAGGCTGCACCTTGAGTACTGTGTTCAGTTTTGGGCCCCTCACTACAAGAAAGACATTGAGGCCCTGGAACATGTCCAGAGAAGGGCAACAAAACTGGAGAGGGGTCTGGAGCACAAATCTTATGAGGAGCGGCTGAGGGAGCTGGGATTGTTCAGTCTGGAGAAGAGGAGGCTCAGGGGAGACCTCATTGCTCTCTATAACTTCCTGAAGGGAGGTTGTGGTGTAAAAGGGTCTGGCCTCTTCTCCCAGGCAAATAGTAGGACCCGAGGAAACGGCCAGAAGTTATACCAGAGGAGGCTTAGGTTGGATATTAGGAGGAACTTTTTCTCTCAGAGGTGGTCAGGCACTGGAATGGCTGCCCAGGTAGGTGGTGGAGTCGCCGTCCCTGGCAGTGTTTAAGACGCACCTGGATGAGGAACTATGAGATATGGTTTAGTGGCTTGTGGTACTAATAGGAATGGGAGGGTGGTTGGACTAGATGATCTTGAAGGTTGTTTCCAACCTTACGATTCTGTGATTGTGTGATTCTGTGTGACAGAGACTGACCCTAAATACCATCTCTGCCAAGGTAGCTGGTATGTGAAAATACTTCATAGAATTGAAGGTGTGAGGGGAAAAAGAAAACAAAAAAGTCAATACAAAATTCCACACCTTTTTTACATGAATAATGTTTCCTACATCCAAAAATGACAGCAGTATAAACTTGCCTACATGAAGCTGGAGATTTAACTTATTTCAGTTACCTTCCTCGATCCATCCACAGACTGCAGTTAAGAATGCTGTTATCCTCAAAAGGCATACAGCAACTGGCAAAATAAGTTATGTATGTGTAAATATTTTGGACAGCTAAATTGCGTATTGTTTGCTAATCTGAGCCATACAAAAAAAAAAAAAAAAACAAGATGCAAATTGTAAATACAAAAATTAGCTGCACAACACCTGATGTACGTATCTTTCTTTAGCACTACTACACACTGAGAATCATGAGTGCTAGTTCTTAGAGAATGTCATTAAACTGATTTAACTCACAAGCTACACGCTGGGGAAAAAAAGAAAAGAAAAAACTTAGAAACTGACTCCATTTTCCTAGTTAGCAGTGAAGATATCACTGAACACAAGAAATAAAAGGATGAAGCATTTCTTTTATTGACAAAAAGTCTTCTTGTATATGACTACCTGAATATGCAGAATAACCTATAGGAAGCTTAATCTTTCTTAAAAGGCCTATTCTTCAAAAATCCTGGGAGACTGTATTTGAGCAGAAAGTGAGTGGTTCCCATTTATGTTGGTTTCAGTTAAGGTTTTTGATTGGTAAATTCATTTGTGCTTTGGAGGAGGGTCCCTGGTTGTTCAACTTCTTTTAAAGGGACCGAAAAGAAAGAAGTGTCACTGACCTCTGGTGTGGAAGACAGTTATGGAACACATTCTTTAGGGTCTAACAAAGCTGCTGAACAGACGCAAGAGGATAATTTATTTGCAGTGCACCAGAAGGAACACTTAACCATATGGAAGACTAAGTATTGTCAGCTTCCAAGTAATACATGAAAAATGCGTATGCCAAGAGAATATCAGATATCGTTTCAAATACTCGTTTAGTCATTCAGAAACATCCAGCACAAACAGCATACTTAACAACAAAAATACAATTCTACAGATGAAAATATCAGTTTTACTGCAACAATTCACAGACTGAAAAAAAAAAAAAAAAAAAAAAAAAAAAAAACCCTCGTCATTTCCATATGAAACACTCAGCACATGGATACTGAGTAATCAGGGACAGTCATAACTATTCCTTGTCAGTGGGAACAAAAACTACAGGCTTCTTCACATAGGGAAATATTAGGAGGAATAACACTTCTACTGGATCCGGGTTGAACATTCTGTATAAGAATTTCATCATTACCTAGAAAATGAATGAATTATTTGAACAGAGGTGGATGTGTGCGATTGTTATCTGGAAACAGATAATAATTACTGAAGAAATTAAAAAAAAAAAAAAGATACATATGAGAAGCACCACTGTGTAATGTTCAAAGCAAGAGACAAAAAGCTGTAATTACCTGACCATTCTGCTGTATAAACAAGTTTATTTTGCAGTCATCACCACCACAAGCCAGTACTGGTACTGAAAATGAGGGAAAAAAAGCCTTCATTACTAAATTTACAAAATTTAGTGTTCTATAATATGAGAAATAACAAATAAGAAAAAGCAATAAAACAATACAAATGTATAGTGGGCCAAGATACCACTGCTTTAACATATTCTAAATCAGATAATTAATATTGTATGAACGAAAATTTGGTATTTCAGGAACATAAAGCTCAGAAGTTCTTTTGGCACCTAAGTAATATCTACAGATGTTTAATTTGAGGTAGTTTTCTTCATGCTAACGCATCTCCAAGGAAGCTCAAGCACCAGAGATTTGTGTTGATAGCAATAAAATTAATACAAATAAACTGCATTTCCTCTAAATACAAAAGGAGCGAATAGCAAAACAAAATGACTCACAACTAAAACAGTTTGAGTTCTTGATCAACTGAAATGAGTATATGGATGGACACAGTTATACAGCAAATAAGAATGAAGACAGACTTACTACATGCAAGAATATGAAAGCAGTTAATATTGTTGCACAATATATAGTAGACAGCTCGTAGAAACTATCTAGGAATCAGGCAAAAAACACTGGTCTGTTGACTTGAGCAAAACAAAGTTAAGACTGAGGGAAAAACACGAGAAGGTAGGTAGAAGATGCTGAAGAAAAATAGTTAACACTCGCTCCAGTCCTTTTAGATCTAAAGATGAAGCAGTATTGCAAGGGACTGGAATAGTAAAAAAAAAAAAAAAAAAAAAAAAAAATGGAACAAATTAAAGAATTATGAAGAAATAGTTACCAAGGCTAGACAATTTATTTCTCAAGTAAGGGCAGATTACAAAACGCTGAGTTTCACTGAAGTCAGTTACTTCATTTTAAAAAAGTCATTAACGTGAATTTTGAGAACCACTTTGAAAATGCCACAGTCAGACAGAATTATTCAAATTGCCTAGAAAAATTCAGCTGAAGTCTTTGAGTACAGGCAGAAGTTTAGGCTAATTCCCTAGGAAACAAAATATATGGCGTAGGAGTCTGAAGTTGGTTAAATGAAAACCTGCTACACATGGGAAATTTTAGATTTTATTTTTTCCTGCACTGATATTCAAGATATGCTGCTCTACTTACTCACCATTGCTGCCAGGCAAGAAGGATAAGGAAACATCCATAACAAATCCATTTCCAAATTGCAGAACTTCAATGCATTTAACTGAAAAATGAGAACAGACACTGTTGAACTCATTCATCGTACCACAGTTACATTGCCATCTCTTTTTATATTACGTAGTTAAAATTTCCTGTTCAATTTTATTTTAAAGAGCTGCAAGACTATTTTTTAAAAGCCATTGATTTTCAGAGGGAAAATTACCCTCAATTTCATTTTCTGTGGGCTCATGGCAATCCATCCAGAGTTAGCCAAATTACAACATAAGTCACTATTCTCCATCAAGTACTAAAACTGTACAGCTCCCTCCAGTAATAAATCAGAAGCAATAAATATTTCAAATTACATCCAGTGGCAAAAGCATTCACTACAAGGAAAGCAAAAACTGAATTCTTTGCTACAAAAGCAGATAAAGATAGGAGCAAATCCAGCCTTCCTCTCTTCATCCTTGAGATCCTAGGAAGCGATTAAACTGGTGAGCCACCGAGATCAGAGTAACAAACAGGATGGCAGAACAACTTTCCTACAGAAGTAGAATTAAAAAGGAATTGTTTTTTCTGCTTCTGAAACCCACAACAGCAAGACCAAAAGGAAAGGATAGGACGTCAGGGTGTCCTCTGGGAGCATGAGAAATGCCTTCTAGAACATGGGGCTGAAGACTGGCAACTCCCAACTACTTATCTCACTCAACAAGCCAACGGGAAATCCTCAGTACACCAGATAGCAAAGAAAGTAGGGAGAGATGTAGTCAACACAACTTGACAAGTCACACTTGATATCTAGATTATCCATCCTAATTATTCTCTTTGATCACAACATAGGCTAGTTCAAAAGAAGACCTGCTATCCTATATTTCATTGGACTCAAGTCAGTAGTAACAAGTGATTAGTTTAACTTCACTTTTCTCATTCCAGCTTCATTTTACACAGTAATTTTATTTCACATAAGCAAACACAGAGCTAGCTTGTCCCACGTTACAAGGAAAAATGATGATCAGATTCTGAATGCAAATCAAAAAGAGGCTCTTAAGTTCAGCCAACTCATCTGATAAAAAACAGAAATAAGTCATTCTGAGGAACAAATTTGACCCAAAACTGCTAAGCTTCTATAGCCCCCAGCTTTCAAAAAAACAATGTAGTTAAGACAAAGCTTGAAGGGAAATCAGCGTGGTTGCATTAGAAGATGTTAGTATTTAGCCAAGTACTTCAATGGATGAATATCATCATTTTTATTAAGCCAGTATGTTGTCTTTCAATTAAAAAACAAAACATTGTCCCTAAATTTAAAAGAAAAAAAACAAAAAACACCCTACCTTCTGAATCATGTCGAGACCAAATTCTCACAGTAGAGTCAGATGCTGCAGAAGCTATTAACAGATTTAAATCAGGTTCATCTGACTGGTAGACAGCATCCACAGCACAAACAGCTTCAGTATGGCCTTCGAGAGGAACGCTTTTCACAAGCTGAAAACATAAGAAAGTTTTATAGAGTCAAAAAAAAAAAAAAGTCAAGCACAATTAAACTCCAGCAAATTATCCATGAGAACTTTTAAAAACATTTTAAGGAAAAAAGGGGAAAAAAAGAAACAACAACCCTTAGTACTGAAAACAAATTGTATGTTTATGGTGGTGGAGCTTCTGCCAAGCTATGCTTAAGCTATAACACATTCTATAAAAAACAGAAAAGGGATACAGCAGTAATGAGCATGAACTTGACAAGTTCTCTTGTGTGCACTAGAAAAACTTCACCTTTCCTTGAGGCTGCCTGGATATATGATAGCAGTTAGGTTAGGATGAGCAGTTTTTCTTCCTTTTTCTCATTCACGTGCCCCTACCTGTACAGGACATCTCCCAAAAGTACAGAGAACCTTAGCAATTTAGGCAAAATAGAGAACACAATGGAATAAGTAGCAGCTACAGCAGCTCTGTTCTGTGGGCTTTCACAAATCAAAGATTTCTTTAAAATACTGACAAAACCCAAATCTCTGAATTTAGACTTCAGTTTCTTAGGGAATTGATATTTTGTAATCCACTCCTCATAAATACAAATAGCAAAACGAGAAGCTTTTAATTCTCAAACTAGAAGAAGTCTAGCTTTTATCCAAATTGTCATCACTTTCCAAAAGATAGCTTAGAAAGCCCTAGTAACATTTCTAATTGGTTCAATTCAGAACTTTGCTTGTTTAACATACACTTGTATAGAACAGTCATTTAAATGTGCAAATTTAGTCACATTCTTTTTCAAAGGTTTTAATGAGGCTGTGCAAATTAATGGAAGAAGTTACTAAATAAATCTGTACATTATTTTACATCAATATGTTAAAAGTTACAACAGATGAAAAACAGAAATTACTCGTTTCCAAGAACATTCCTCCAATAAACAAGACTGATAATGATCACTATATGGATACTTTCCCCCAGTGTGTTACTATGTTCATGCATTTTAAAACATAGTCAAAAGTAGTATGAGATAGCCTCTGAAATAGGTTATCTACACAGCATTCACAAGCAGTGCTTAATATTTTAAAAACAAGTTACATAACACACCTTTTCCTACATTTCAGTCCATTCTGAAGTCTGTTATGTCATACTTCATCTTCTTCCTTCCATTTTTACAGTATGAGCAATAAATAAGCAAGTCTTTTTCCTTGTCTCAACATTTTTGACTGAAATCAACTGTTGCAGAAGTGCTTTTTTAAATACCTATCCTACCTCGTGTATCATCCTTGTCAGACTGCCTGTGTATAAAACACTGTCATGCAGATTGAAACCACTAAAAAAATCAATGTAAAGAAATTAGAAAGAAGGATACATAAAACACATACTAAAAATGAACTTCAGAGTATCAAGATATTAAGGCAGTTTAAAGAAAAGTTGGAGAGGAGAAAGTTGAAAACTCATAATCAGACAAATAGGATATTTTAGACAAGCTAGACAAATCCACATGATGACTGGTTGGCTGATCTCAAAAAAGATTAACTACAGAAGAGAAGAAACAACATCTAGGTCAAATCATAGCATGATATAGTATCAGCAGTCTAGAGGAGATGCACATGGAGCTTCAACTGTCATAGTGCAATAAAGAGGCACAAGAACTACAGGCAAAACAAATAACTTGATTTGAGGTATACAATAAAAAAAAAAAAAACAAACAAGGAAAAAGGGGGGAGAGGGAGGAGGGAAGCTTTAAAAGGAGGATATTTCTACTTACCTGATCATTCCAAACTCCTGTCCCATTCCACTCCCAGAGAATGAGCTTTTTGTCAGATGCACCAGAAACTAACTCAGTTTCAGTTGCTAAAAAACATATTCCACAACTATTGTGAGCTCTTACTTTGTAACAGCGGTCAGCAACACAAAGCACTTAAATTGTTTACTCCTTACATAAGTAACTACTTACCACAGTTATCAATTATACACAAAGTTCTCATTAAAATAAAGTATGAGCCATGAAAGTTGCACAGTACATGAGAACTCAAGAGCAAAGTAATTACTCAAAATAACAGGTAGAGAAGAATTACAGAAATACTCAACACTTCATATGAATATGATGGATATCTTTCTAAAAAGATTCTCAAATGCAACAGAGTAATTTAATATGTTTGTCTTTTTGAGGAACAGGAAAAAAGAAACAAATAAATAAAACAACAAGAAAGCAAGAAAATTATGACTCCACAGAACATGAACCTTCACATGAAAACTTAATTTCAGGCTGCATGAGCTTTAACAAGACCAAGTGCCAAGTCGTGCACTTTGCTCTCAACAATTCCACGCAATACTGCAGGCTTGGGGCAGGTGGCTAGAAAGCTGCACAAAGGAAAAGGATCAGGGGGTACTGGTCTATACTCAGCTGAACATGAGCCAGAAGCATGCTCAGGTGGCCAAGAAGGCCAATGGCATCCTGACTTGTGTCAGAAATAGTGCAGCCAGCAGGAGCAGGGAGGTGATCATCCCTCCCTCTACTCAGCTCTGATGAGATTGCACCTTGAGTACTGCATTTAGTTTTGGGCCCCTCACTACAAGAAAGACACCAAGGCCCTGGAACGTGTTCAAAGAAGGGCAACAAAGCTGTTGTGGAGTCCAGAGCACAAGTCTTATGGGGAGCAGCTAAGGGAACTGGGATTGTCCAGCCTAGAGAAAAGGATGCTCAGGGGAGACCTTATCACCTTTTATGACAAGAAAGGAGGTGGCAGCAAGCTGGGGGTCAGCATCTTCTCCTGCATAACTGGTGATAGGACAAGAGGGAATAGCCTCAAGTTGCACCTGGAAAGGTTCAGATTGGACATCAGGGAAAATTTCTTCTCAAAAAGAATGGTAAGGCAGTGGCACAGGCTGCCCAGGGAGGCAGTGGAGTCACCATCCATGGAGGTGTTCAAAGAACATGAAGATGGAGCACTGAAGGACAAGGGCAGTGGGCATGGTGGGGATGGGCTGAAAGCTGGACTAAATTATCTTAGAGTTCTCTTCTAACCTTTATAACTATATGTTGCCAAGTTCTCAGAAAACAATTTGTTTTACTTAAAAACCACACAACAAGAAAAGACACACACACAGGCACAAAAAAATAGTATTAATATAGAAAGAAAAAAAAAAGTACTTGCGAAGAAAACACGTAAGTGTAACCATTTGAAAGGATGCCAGTTTATATCATTATTAAAGAGGAATGGCTTCACCTCAGTGCTTAGCAACACTCCCCTCCAAAACAAACATGGGCACAATATAATAAGAGTCTGATAAGCAGCCCCACTCCCTTTCCTCAAGAAGCTTAAGGACAGGAACACGTGCCTTCAAGAACTGCACTCAGTAACTTTAAAACCTGGAATTACCACAAGGGCCCCGCAGGCCTCCCACCCCACCTACTCACCACCGTCCCGTCGCCGTGCCCAGCGCACGCAGTTCACCCTGCCGCCGTGCCCGCGGAGCGCTGCTACCGTCCGCCTGGCCTGTGGGACGAGGAGAAACACCCGGTGTTAGGCCGCGCCGCCGCCAGGCCGGCCCCACCACGCCTCCCCACCCCGCTCACCGCCGGCTGGTAAAGTATGACGTCCCGGCAGCTGCCGAAGGCGAGGAGTCCCTCGCGGCCCCAGGATACGGCCCCGCCGCCCACCCGGTTGGCGCAGCAGGCGACATGGCATACGGAGACGGGCGCCGCCATCTTTCCTCGCCGGCCACGTGCGCAGCATGGCGCAGTTCCTATAGCAACGACCAGTCACCATGCTGCTGTGGCCTCTCCGAGCCTGCGCGGATGGCGGCGCTGGCGTTGCGGCCGTGGAGCCGAGCCGAGCCGAGCCGGCGTTCCTCGTAGGGCTGGCCGATTGCTGGGTCCTTCCCGGTCAGTTTGGCGGCAGGCACGGAAATGAGGCATAAACACAAGGGAAAAGGAAGTTCTTTTTGTTTTCTGTGCATGTCTTCAAACACTCGCTTGTTCCTGCTGCATTGTGAGAGTTTAAAACTTTTCTAGGTTCGTTTCTGTTTGCTTTCGACTGTGTGCATCCAGGTGCTGTGGCTGCCTGTACACCGAAACAAGTGCACAGATATGCGAAAAGGATTTGCTGGGGCTGAAGGCTTTCGTTCAATAAATGCAAACGTTTCTTACAGACAGAAGATAGCTACGTTAATCACAGATGGGATTGAGTGCAAGGAGGGCTGAGGTTTCTTTTTTTTTTCTTGTTTGGCAATTTGTTTATGAGCTTGCCGTCTTCTGTTTACACCTCTCAGAATGATTTCAGATGCTTTTGTGAAGTATCCACCCAATATTTCACATTTTGGATGTTAGAAGTCGCTTCCTGTTACTCAAGAATTCTAGATCTTTTTGTCCTTGGGGATGGATGTTAATATGATTGAACCTGTCATATGTGAGAATAGAATCACAAAATCATAGAACCACTGAGGTTGGAAAAGACCTCTAAGACCATCTAGTTCAACATCAGCCCACCTCCACCATGCCCATTGACCACATACCTCAGTGCCAAATCCGCATGGTTCTGAACGCATCCAGGGACGGTAACCCCACCACCTCCCTGGGCAGCCTGTTCCAAATATATCACTGCTCTTTCAGAGCAGAGATTTTCCCCAATATCCAACCTGAACCTCTCCTGGCACAGCTTGAGGCTGTTATCTCTTGTCTTATTGCTGTTATCTGGGAAAAGAGGCCAACCCCCCCCCCACCTCCTTTCAGGCAGTTGCAGAGAGCCATCAGGTCTCTCCTGAACTTCTCCAGACTGAACAATCCCAATTCCCTCAGCTGCTCCTCATAAGACTTGTATTCCAGATCCTTCACCAGCTTTGTTGCTCATCTCTGAACACACCCCAGAGATACATCTGTCCAAGAAAGAATTACAAGGCTAAGTCACTGCCTGCGGACTGTGTTTAATATTCCAGATTATTATGATGTTCTGGATAACTGCCATAGAAATCAGAGGAATCTGCAACTAAGCAACAGCGGAAGTACAATGGGCTGATTTGAATGTGTCTGAGTATGCCTATTTTTCAAGACAGAAGACAGATCATAGCAGATTAGAGAACTCCATCCATTACATTTTTCTTTTGTGATTTATTCACGTATTTATTGCCCTTTCTGCCCAGGAGATTGAAACCAAATCAAGACAGATCAAAAGACAAAAAATCAAACAAGCAAAAAAAAAAAAACAACCCTGTCTAAAATTGTAGTGTTATTTGCGTGGTATCTGTCCTAAATAAATGGAAAGATTGGAGCTTGATATAAATGTATTACTTTGAAACAGAAAATGAGAAAATAGCTGTGGGACAAGGGGGGGGGGGGGGGGGGGAGGGGAGCTTTAAACTATAAGGGGAAATTTAGGTTAGATTTTAGGAAAAAATAATATTTCCTCAGAGGGTGGTGAGGCGCTGGCACAGCTGCCCAGAGAAGCTGTGGTGCCCCATCCTGGAGGCACTCAAGGCCAGGTTGGATGGGACCCTGGGCAGCTGAGCTGCGGGGGGGGGAGTCAGCCCTGCCCACAGCACAGGATGGGGATGGGTGGGCTTTGAGGGCCCTTCCAACCCAAACCATTCTGTAATTCTGTGACTGCTTACAGATGTCCTGTGCCTCCTATCCCCAGGGAGTGCCTGCAATATTCTGGAATAATTAAAGCTGCTCTGAAAAAGCAAAGCTGAGAAGCCTGTGGTGGAGGGAGCAGACAGCTCTCCTGGCTGTGCAGTGAGAAGTTGAGTGGGAAAAGAAGCAGCAGAAGGCAAAGAAGCAGGTGTGCAGAGGAAGCAGCCTCTGCACTGCACACCAAATCCTCTGGACCTTAAACCGTTCCTGCACAGCATTTCTCTCCCAGTATGCCTGCATGTTAATGGGTACTGGCTGGCAGCAGCATGGCAACCTGACAAAAATGTTGCAGCTGGGCACAGCTTTTCCCAGTGGGTGCAAGAGGAAGGACGCTGTGCCTGATCAGGAGCAAGATACAACAAGAAATGTTGGCTGCTAAGAGAATAAATGTCTGTACAAAATGCATGGATCCAGTCATCAAAGCATACTTTAATGGACAAGTGCCATCTGGAGAATGGTTACACAGCAGCCAAGTTGCACAGCAGCCCCCTTTCAGTGTGCTCTGACAAGGTTGAAGTAAGGGCTCTGGCAGGAGGAGGTCAGACTTTGCCAAAAAGCTGAAGTTATGTTTGCAGTTGTAGGAATGAAGCTGGGTCTGGCTGCACTTGTGGACATAGACGTAATGTTTTCCAAGACACCTTTGGGTTGGGGATTCCTCTGTGACATGAAAAGTTTCCTGCTGATGATGTCCCCTAAATGGAATAAGTCAGCACAGAATTTGGTCTTGCAAGTCCTGTGGGGAGTACTGTAACAGGACTGCAGAGTAATGGCTAAATAGCAATGCAAGCTGAGGCCATTCAGTTCAGATCAGCCTAAACATGCCCATTCTCTTCCATACTTTCAGTAATTCATATATATGACCAAGTCCTCATTCTCGCTAGTTTTTGAGCCTTTTGTCTAAACCAAGAAGCTTTTGTGTGTGTGTGTGTGTGTATTCCTAAGTTAAAGGGTCTTCTCTTACGCCTGAATACTGAAACATCTATAAAATAGCATATGAGAAATTTAGAGTGACTTATAACTGTAGCAGAGCCAATATGCATTTAGGAACATATACTTTGTAGGGAAGTAGTGCTGGCAGTCAGAAATGTTACAAGGGAGGAAAAGGATGTATTCTAGGCTTGTTATCAACTGCCACTCTTCATTCATATCAGTTTCCCTACTGAATCCAAATCTACCCTTGCTGTTTTCCTTCCCAGAAAATAACTTCCTCACATTTCAGAAATATATATAAAAATATTTTTTTCTTTCCCACTCCTCCCCACCCCTCTTTGGTGTAAATCTTCTGGCATGATTCTTAACTGAATACATATTGAGAAGAAATCTGGTTTTCAGTAGATTAAACTGAAGTTGGTACAAAGCCACGTCTAATAAGACAGGTAATTCTGCAAGATACTGTGTAAAGCAGCAATCATGTTAGGTTTAAAGTTTATATTATATGCAGTCTAATTCTACATATTTAAGCATTATTAGACTAGCAAAGCCAAGTACTTTTCAGCTAGCAGCCTAGTTGTTCTTGTGGTTGTTGAACTTAACCTGTCTTTGTTTGTCTTCATTGTATACATGCCTTACGAAGTAATCATTAACAGAGTTACTTCATACTCAAATTACTGCTTGCTATTTTTACCATAGTTTGCTTCTGTCCAATAGCAACCTGGGTGAACAGTACTTGGTGAATGAGGCAGCTCTTCACCAAGCTCTTCACTCTTCACATTTCATTTTCTCATCGTTAGTTATACTGCGGCAATAGGCCTCGTTTTGATTTCAACTACCAGAGTGTCTGAATGTCAGGAAAACTGCATGTATTATAATTTTCTTTACAATATCACTGTTTGGCAGAAGGGTGTTATTATATTCCTCTTCCAAACTGCAATTTCTTCCCACGGCACGATTTCCTATCAGAAGTGCAGTACTTTTTCAGTGAGGAAGTGACCAATGTGGAAGATGTATGTGGTTTCCAGGAGGGTGGGCTAACCACTCCCAGCACCTGTCAGCTTTGGCTGTGACTGCAAGTGTTTAGAACTTTTGGAAATTGGATTCCACGGTTGGGGCACTTCTAATGGCTCTTCCAAGGGATTCAATTGAGGGATCAGAGCCAGAGCACTGCCAAAATAAATAAGAAACAATAACCAAATATGAACATATTTTTAAATTATTTGGCATCTTCACAGGTGATACCTACGCAACACCTAGTAACAGTTTGGTTGCCAGATAGATCTTAAGTACAAATTCAGACTTTTCCTTCTTTTCCATCTATGTTATCTACTTCTGAAGGAACTTCAGTGCATGTGGAATGCTAATTCTTGGGCTTACTAACCAACTTCTTAATGGGATTGCTTTCCCTTGAACCTACATGTATCAGACTCAGTGCCAAAAATGTGATAAAGCGTAAGTGTAATTCCTGACGTTTCTGAATGGATCCATTACAATTCTGTGTTTAGACTTCATTTTCCTAAAATTCATGTTTAACTGCTGTTGACTGATTCTGGAATTGTTGGTCCTACATTCAACAAAAGTTAAGTTTGCCACTGTATCTTGAGTATAATGTAAGCCCGTGGCATCCTTTTCAAATTCAAATCTCAAGATAAAAAAAAAGTAGATGTTATCAGTTGAATAGAGTTCATATTAAATGTTTGGAATAAGTTTTTAGACATAATTTCTCCTTTAATTTATCTTGTTGAAGACTGAAAGTTGAATGATTCTGGTGAAAGATACTGAACTGAACAAATGTTAATGATAGCTATTTCCTGTTTTCTTGAAGAATGTGTTTTAAATATTCTATAAATGCCTTACATTCCCACTGCTTAAATATATTTCTGATTTTCTGAAGAAAAAGGAAACTAATTATTTAGAAATATCATCAAAATTAGCTCTTCAAACAATGAATGTAATTGCTTGCTGAAAGAAATTCCACTGAAAATATTTCTGATTTTTTTTAAAAGGAAGATGTAATGCAAACACAACCTAGAAAATTGCCTGCCAAAAAAAAAAAAAAAAGAGATGAAACAGCGTGTCACATAATGAAACTGATTATGTATTATGTTTTTGAAGCAGAAGCTCAACAAGAAGATGTTATATTAAGCATATATTCCAGAAAAAAAAAAAAAAGAGAAAAGGAATAACCCAGAATACTCAGAAGTGCAATTTGGATTAGTAAAAATCCTATTCTATACTCAAATTCTGTGTTAACTTGTATAGGAAATAGTTCCACATTATTGAAAAACATCTTGCAAATACTTATTGTATTTATGTAGCATTTCCCTGACACGTCTCTCCTTCCTCATTTGGAAGAAGAGAACAACAACCACACAATGAGGTAAGTATTACTTAAAAAAATATATAAGTCTGAATAGTAATAATTGATGAAAAAAATATTTAGAAAAGAATCATACTGACTAAACATGAGGAAAAAACAGTCCCAGTGGTAAGTCAAAGTATTTCAGATACAGAAAACTCCAGTGTACAGAACATGAATTTTTGGTATGTGTTCAGATTTAAGGTGATAAATTCTGCTTTGTATTCAAAGCTGGAATTCAGTCGTACTCTTGTGCTTGAAAGTTCTGAAAAACATGCACTTTGAACACTAATCAAATGCTTTACTATGAAGAATCAATCAATACATTTCATGTCGACATTCTTCTTTGTGCAAAATATGAGATTGCACAGATGTTTTTCACATGTAAATGTACACAGCTAAAAGAACATCAAACAGACATAATAGACCTCAAATATCAGAAATAATCATTAAACAGGTACATTTCCTTATTTTATTATTCCTGTTTTCTACCTTTTAAATGCAGAAAGCCACAAACCATGCATTTCAGTCTGTTACCATCGCATGAGAGGAAAACTGGCTGATTTGTCTAAACAGCTGCTGAGGAAGTGAAGAGAAATGTTAAGACCAAGGTCTAAATCACCAAAAATGGCTTAGGAACGTAATTTCTATTCATTTGCCTAAGTACTTCTGAGGATTCGTGCCTGCCTTGTTCAGCTTAATCTGCAAGTGACACAGTTAATTTGAATCACTGGATGAAAGAGAGAAAAAAATGAAAAAGTTTGCATCAGGAAAACACCATGAAATGGGGAAAGTATGAAGGAATGTATTGTAGGAACCGTGAAAGAAGTATCTGGTTAGTCATTTGGCCAATTGCATGCAAAATAAATCAAGCTGGCATTATAAGCTAATATGTTTTTATGCAAGTTATTTTGTTTCATTTTTCCTTACATTTCCAGTGAAGAGTATAAAGAAATAGAATACTGAAGCAGGAGTGTATAGAAAATGAGAGAAATGTCTGTGCCAGTATTCTGCATGTGGCTTTTTATTGAAGAACCAAGCAAAAGAAGTGTATGCCAACAAAACCCTGTAGTTCGCACTGAAATTCACTCGTGAGAAGCAATATGAGGCAAACTTTTGCCCAGACAGCAGTAATAGTTTGTAAGGAGCCTGTTGTGCTGCATTAACTGTCAACATAACCAAAATTAGGCAAGCTTGCAGTGAATCTTTACCTTATTTTAAGTACACGAAATGATGTCATTTCACATAGGAATACTGGCAAATTAGACCCTAATATTCTTCATAGTTACAGCCCCAGTTTTCATGTTTCTTCCATTCCCATATAAAGTGCAACAACAAAACTTTTGTTTTGATTCAGACCATCTTGTGCAGATGAGGAATCCTGCATCACACCCTCTGTTCCTGTCCCTTATTTGCACCAGATTTGGATTCATCTTCACATAGGCCAACTCCCTGGTCCAGAAGAGCAATACTACCTCACATTTACTTTTCTCAGACTATACCAACTTTCCTAAATGGTATAAGCTAGTTGTGTTTCTATAAGAGGGGGAAGAAAATAATTGACAGATGTGAGCCAAAGACTTGCATATATACTTCATACAGAACCCAGCTATGCTGAGCTGGGGAGCTGTGCATTACAGACATCCCTTTATAATTTCTGTCAAGTCACCCCAAAATAGATATAAATCAAGAAACAAAGATGAGTTGCTAAGATAACTTTTCTGTTTCTTGTTTAGTATTTTGTTAGAATGGCTTTACATTATTCTGTTCCCAAAGGCATTTTGCCTAATGTTTTGCCTGTTGTTACTCATTACCTGACTTGTACTGGAAGTATTCAGAACCCTGGGAAGCCAAGACATTTTAGTTCAGCTGTTTCCACAAGATGTAAGACAGACGGTGCAACCTTATTCTTAATGAGGATGTCTTTCCTTTTTTTGTAACCACAACTCTCCAGCAGAGGAATGCTCTGTAAGACTGAAAGGAACCCAAGGTCACCAAGGTTTGGCAACGTGTAGGCAAAAAGGAAAAGTGCAGACCCCAAGATGCCTGTAATAGTGTGCACACATTGCAGGCTTAATACACTATGTTGTCACCTGTAGCACAGTTCTGCCTTTTGAATACCAGGGCATAATAATAAGAGCAAGAAAGGACGAGACTTTAGCCTCAAGGAAAAGTGAAAAAGAAACTGGCACATTTGTTCTGGAGCTAATACCACTTTGTGCTGTTTACTTGGACTTTTATCACAGCCTGCATCTAACTGCAACACAGATTAGTCATCTTTACAGAGCTTTTAGTCAAAAGAATGACTAACTTAAAAAAAAAAAACAAAAAACCACACACACACAAGAAAACCAACCAACTAACATTTTACTTTATAATATGGTATAAAAACAACTAGAGTACTTGTTGGTAAATTATAAAACCACAGAGCCAGATTGACCATTTACATCTTCTGCAGGCTTGCTTCTAGGCTGTGAGAAAGAAAATGGCGTTTTATTTCTATCTTGAACAAGTGTTCAGTATTCCTGGTAAACTATGACATCATTCAGTTTTGATATTTTCCTGTAGCCAGGAATTTTCCTGTATGATCTGCCTTTTCCAATGCTGCAGTTTTAAAAACAAATGGCATAATGGCACATAT
The DNA here is from genome assembly GCF_023343835.1 of Lagopus muta. Taxonomy (NCBI): domain Eukaryota; kingdom Metazoa; phylum Chordata; class Aves; order Galliformes; family Phasianidae; genus Lagopus; species Lagopus muta. Next base: position 60,045,852 of record NC_064435.1, on the reverse strand, counting down.
TTTAGGTGGGTGTTCACAAAATATGAAGAATGGATAGGATGCCTCATTAGCTGAGCTTTTCCTTTCTGTATTTTTTTGGGGGGGGCCCTTCCCTTCCCTTCCCTTCCCTTCCCTTCCCTTCCCTTCCCTTCCCTTCCCTTCCCTTCCCTTCCCTTCCCTTCCCTTCCCTTCCCTTCCCTTCCCTTCCCTTCCCTTCCCTTCCCTTCCCTTCCCTTCCCTTCCCTTCCCTTCCCTTCCCTTCCCTTCCCTTCCCTTCCCTTCCCTTCCCTTCCCTTCCCTTCCCTTCCCTTCCCTTCCCTTCCCTCCCCTCCCCTCCCCTCCCCTTCCCCTTCCCCTTCCCCTTCCCCTTCCCCTTCCCCTTCCCCTTCCCCTTCCCCTTCCCCTTCCCCTTCCCCTTCCCCTTCCCCTTCCTCTTCCTTTTGTGACAAATAATTGCATCCAGATCTTTCCAAACACCAGAGACAGATCATCTTCTTCTGGGTAAAACACCCGTGTTTTTTTCCTGCTTTCTTCAACAATATCATTTCACATATTGCTGTTTCCTGTTGTCCAGAATGCTATTCTTTTTTTGAAGAGGGATCATTAGATGCAATTTGACAATATGATGGAAGAAACTTTAGCAAATAAAGAATGACTAACAGAGCTTTTACATTATTTCACATCACTGCTTTCTTCTAAGTGAAAACGTTATTGAAGTTATTTGCATGAACAGCCTATTTGTTTGAATACACAGGGTAGGGTTGGCACTTGTGGTTTTGTCCATACTTCTTATGTTGTAGTTTCATTTCTTTCCTTCTAGTTACTTTATGTCCTACCTTGATTCTTACAAATACCTTATCACATAAATATTCTGCTTTTAGCTTGATTCATATTTGGGCCTTTCAAAACTTCAAAATTACTTTGCTGTCTAATTACATATGTAGTGTGCATTTTGCATTACTGACAACCTGCTTCATTTTGAGTGCAACTGAAAGCTAAAAAACATCCACCAGCAAAACAAATCTTACGCGTGGCTTCAAAATACATTAACCTTCATAACTGAGCAATATGGCAATCTTTAGTCATAAAAGGAGAATCACATTTCAGCTCAGAAGTCCTCTTGAATCTTGGAGTCTGAGTTAATCTGTTTCAAGATTTACATTTTGTGCCTCAGTTAGTTTATGTTTCTTCTGACAAGAAGGTGTCTGATAAACTGTCTTTTGAGTTACAGGACAGGCGTGTTGAAGAGGTTTGAAGTTTTCACAACTTTGAAACATGAAGCCAGGTTCCAAGTCCAAGTCAAGCATCATAAACCAGGGGTGACCTCCCTTGCAAAGGTGCTGAGTTGTTGGACATGGGCTGTTGTTTCCACATTAGATGTTTTTCAGGGCAATTCCTTTGTCACACTTCCCTGCAGAAATCCTCATTACTTGTTCTCTCTGCTCTCTGTTACATATGGCATGTCTTCTCTGATCATCTATTCTTTCACACGGTTCTCTTTCCTCAAATTTTGATTCCAAACCTCTCTTCTCCTTAAAATCCTTCGACAAAACTCTCTGTATCCTTATATATCACTTTAAATTCCATGCAGAATTTTGAAAGGTGAGACACCAAGTAAAGTATAACTGTGACCTATTCTTTATATTCTGCTCTGTGGTAGCCTCAATTTTTTCCATGATATAGTATTTATTTCGTCATCTCCTATCCTACTTACTTTGTTTTTTAAAAATATTCCCATTTTGACTTCTTTACAGACAATAATTTATTCCAGATTATCAACTTTTTTTTATGCCTGAGCAAATACTTGGTTAATCTCTTGCTTCTATCAGTCCATGACAAATGCTTTCCATCTTGAAAATCTGGCTGAGTTTGGTTCTGTTACCAAACAGCATTTTGTATTTACCGAGAGAACAAAAGCTCACTCTAAAATATTTTGATGAGTTGCATTCCTCAGAGATTGGTGTTGAAAATGCTATCCTGGAAGAGGGTGGATTAAAACTACATATTAGGAAGAAATTATTTACTGTGAGGGTGGTGGGACATGGAACAGGTTGCCCAGTGAGGTTGTGGAGGCCCCTCCCTGGAAGTGTTGAAGGCCAGGCTGGATAGGCTTTGAGTGACCTGGCCTATAGCAGGGGGTTGGAACTAGGTGATCTTAAAGGTCCATTCCAACCCAAACAATTCTATGATTCTATGAAAGCAAGGAACCCTCCAAATTATCTGTGTTGCTTAACACCCCAGCATCCCATGGTGGCAGCTTTAATGAGATCCAACTTCTCCAGATACTTTCCAGTTCCTACCCCTGTAAATTATTCTCCTTTTTGCTTTTCCGAGATGCCAACATTTCTAACCCTTGAGAATTATTTGTGATTCTTTTTAAACTAAAAAATTTAGATTCGATGTAAAGAAGACATTCTTTCCTGTGAGGTTGGTGAAGCTGGAACAGGTTCTCCAGGGAAGTTATGGATGCCCCATCCCTGCTGTAGTTCCTGGACATCTCCCAATTTCCTTTCTGTAGAAATGGGATCACAGTGGAAGATTTTGCATTTCTGATTTCTGCTTCACCTGCTACAAATTGCTGTCCTCCTGTGGAGCCAGGGATATGCACACTATCCCATGAGACACTAAGTGACCTGAAGTCCAACAGCATAATGCAGCTTAAGATTGGCATAATGCAGCGTAAGATTGCAGTCTCTGCTCCAAATTTCTGATCAAACCCTTCTGCCCTGTCAGCTTAGCATGAGAGCTGATGCCTGTAGCTGTAAAGTAGGTTGGTACATTTTTTTATTGTTTAAATTGCTGTAGAAAGTTTTGCCTGAGTTTTCTGATCAATCCCCTAAGCCTAGAAAACTAATATAATAACCAAGCCAAGACACAACATTCATAAATGAGGAAGCTCCTTATCTGTCAGACATGTTATTGTCTGTAATGATTTCTTCACGTAATAAGATCCAGAATTTCATATCTGGCATCTTTTATCACGAGATGTTGTGCTATTCCCACATCTAGTACGTGAGAGGTAGTTAAAAAGTTCCTCTGAGGCTAGCTGCAGTTGTGTTTTTCCTTAAAGCACAAGATCACATATTTGTTTGCATTCCCATTTCATTGACAGTTGATGGATGTGAAGCATTTACAATGTATTAAGGCCTGGTTTGCATTCAGTGGTCCAGATATTTGAGTGCTTATCACACAGTGGTGCTGAATGGCCCCTGTGTCATTGTGTCTCTGAATCTTCTCATGCCTAATACAAATTTGCACCATCATGTCAAGCTCTCAGAAGTAGCTCCACGCTTTCAATTTAATTTTTTTCAAGTAGTCACTGATTTCTGTCATTATACACACACAAAGCAGGTGGTATCTGTGACACCAGTGTTCTCCAGTTTCTAAGCAGTGAGATGTTTGATCTGTTTGAGTAAGTGCCCCCTTACACAAAGACATGTGAAGATGCAATTCTGAGCTGCTCTGCCTGGACACTTACTGCTCTGACAGAAAGGCATTGTGGGTCTAGTAAATATTTTTACATTTAACACTGACACCTCTAATAAAAAGCACTGTCTTCATAGGAGTCATTTTGGTGGCACTTAAGAAGTGCAGGTTTTGTTCTGTTTTTGTTCGAGTGTAGTTTGGTTTAAAATAAACTTGGTTTGTTGAGCTAAGTATCATTTATATAGGCCTGGAAGGAGGCAATAAAGATGTCTTATGTGTTATACTCTGAACAATGAATCTGCTGGTGTGGCCAATATATAAACTAAACCATATCCCATGTATACAGTGGCATATGTGGTAACTTTCCTCATGGCTTTTACTGAGGTGGCACACTGAGGCACACTGACGTGTAAGTTTGCTAGTGACAAAATTTAACTGCATTTAAAGTCCAAAGTAGAAGTTAAATCCTACTTGTTTAAGTGTTGGGATTTCAGGAGTCCTGGGACCAGTCCTCGGTGTTATCAGCTATGTAAAACCAACTCATCCAATGCTGTGTGATACATCCTAGAAACTTTCCAGAGCTCCTTCTGAATAGTCAACACTGCCTCTGGCCTCCCATTCATAGGCTGGTCAAAACTCTACATGGGTAATTTTCTTAAAACTTGGCAAGAGGATCTCCTTATTTCTTCACATCGAGAAGAGCTGCTGCCCAGCAGTTTGCTTTTTGCTGTGCTACAAAGGCACACATATTCTCTGCTAATGAAGAATGATAGCCTTTCTGTTCTTTGCCCTACTCTTTGATTTTTCTTCCTTATTACTACTCAGCTGATGCAAGGATTTTCAAATCTTTTGGGAAAAAAAAAATAATGAGAAAGAATTTTTGCATGGCTCATCCTCCCTCCCACTCACAGAAGTTGTTGCCATTTTCTCCTGTTATGTGAGGCACTAATATTTCTAAAGAGGTGTGACTTATGTGGAAAAATATTACTTGAAAAAAAGGTTCCTCCTCACACTCCTGTTTCACAGGTCATCAGGTGGCATCAAGCTGAAATAACTAATCCTATGTCCAACTTGCCATCAGTAAGCCACATGTAACAACCTGAGATCATTGCTTTGAAGTCCAGCAGCAGACACAGGAGGGGTTCGATGACTCATATAAAAAAAGAAAAAAAAAAGGCTGGTGACTGTCAGGAACTCTTTTCTTGATCAGTTTGTAAAAGATTAAACAGAAAAAGTAGGGAAAAAAAAAAGAAAGAAAGGCTTGTCATAGCTTGAAATGCTGAAAACGTGGTTGAATGCAACAGCTTACAGAGGAAAAATTTTGTATAAAATGAAACAGCTCAAGAGTTCTTTCTGATGTCTCATATCTATGGAAGGATGATTAGGTACTGGCACAATTAAAAAGCAAATGGCATGCAATGCATTTTCCTCTATCAGATTTGTTTCTCTGTTCTAATTTGGCAGTAATTAATACTAACACAAATAGCTTTCTTCTAGAATAAACCCACAGATGTGTACTGGATTATGGTTTTAAATCATGCCTGTGATTCATTCGGACAATTTCTGTTAGGCTTAGGGAGAGTAACGCTTGTTATTTATTTGTGCAGGTACCCTGCAAATGGTAACCAGAGTGTAACACTGATAGTCATGCTTTGCTGCATGTGTGAAATTTAGAAAAGGGAATTAACAACTGAAACAAGTGCTCCCGCTTCAAGGATAATATTAAAGAAATCTAGCTTTAAGTCCTAACCTTCCTACCCACAATTCCTGCCAGGAGGCTTTGAAGTCTGATTCTAAAAAGGCTGTGAAGCTTTGAAACTGAAAACAGCATTTCACAGGTATTAGTATGATAATGAGGAATCTATGTTACACATAATTTTAATTTGAAAATTTAGATGACACTTTTCTTAATTATGTTGAGTGTTTGACATGAAAGTAAATTCATGGCAAATTGATTTCTACCATCTGTTACGATTAACACCAGGAAAATTTCAAATATTTTGTCTTTATTCATTTTTTATATTATTATTACCTAAAATAGATCTCCCTTTCTTTTTTCTTTTGTCTTTTTTTTTTTTTCTTTTTTCTTTGTTTTCTTTGTTGTTGTTGTTTTGCTGTTAGATTTGTCTGGTTGCATCTTTGTAAGAAATGGGACAATGCTTTTGCCAAACCTTTCTCTGGTGAAGAACAGAGAGGCCAAATCAGTTCTTTGGGGACATGGGAGAAATTCCTGGGACTTCAGGGGCAGAGGAAAGTTGGCTCTGCGTGTATTTGTGGTTCAGCTCATAACATGTAGCACAGTCACTGCTATGCTTTCAAAGTGTTAAGCACTGCAGACTGTGTGGAACATTTTGGGCGTAACTGTATGAGAAAGGGAGAGAATGCCACTCCATACACTAATCCTCTACAACAAAGAGAGAACTGAAAGCAAAGAGCATATGGATTCAAGTTTGTCATTACTCCCTACTGTTAGCCAAAGCCTTATGCATCCCAGCCTGAGATCAGTGCCAAGTATTAACATCCCACAGTTTCACAGACAGGTTAATGGAAAGACCCCTTAGAAATGTTCAACCTTTTTTTTGTGGTTGTGTTTTGTTGGTTGTTCTTGTTGTTGTTGTTTGGTTGGTTGTTTTAGTTGGACAGTTTGGTTTTGTTTTTTAATCCCACAATGAAAATTACTTGCCAATTTATGCATAGGAACCATTATCACTCTAATAACTTTCTTACGAGAAATACATAATTGGAAATTGCTTCCTCTTCTGAACAGCACAGCTTTCTATATAAAGTATACAATTCATATTCAACACAAAAGAAAGCAGTGAGAATGAGTTATGGCAGTAAAGCAGTGGGGCTATTTTAGAAAGTTAAAGTTTATTTGCTTTCACAATTTGAAAAAGTTGGACTAAGTCTGAGATATTTCAAAGACAAACACAATTTCCCATGTAGAGCTAACGCCCATTGTTATGTCTTCTGTCACTCAGTGGGTACACTTAATTGAAAACTTAGGACTCTATTGCACGCACCAAGCACATGCTATTTCTGGGAGTCAGTAAAAGTTAGGGCAGACTGTGCACACTTTGTTAAGGAGTGTTGATTTTAAAATATCCACATTCCTATGTCCGTAATAGGACATGTGGTACAGGTGGGTCAGGTATGGTGCTAGCTCATGGTAGCCCAGGCGTAAAATATACTGCCATGTTGTATTTCTTGAGATTGATGAGTACCTTAAGGACACTTCTTAATATGAATGCTCTAACAACACTGTTTTCTTTTTTCATTTTACTAAACAATGTAGAGAGCTATTATGCTTGAGCTGCCTTCTTTACATTTTCTTTGGCCAATGTTTTTCAGATCATTTGAGAGAGAATTATCTAAAAGAGATTCTTTTAGAGAACTTGCAGAAGAAATAGGCACTGCACAAAGGCAGAGCTGAAAGACCTGCAGCCAGCAGTGAGCAGGGCTCTTACTGCTGTCAGCCATTAGTGCTGTCCAAACAGACTTTGACAGTTTCTTCTTTCTCTTGTTCCATGGTACCTGAGCCTTCCCTCCAGAATTGCTGCCCAGGTCATAGTAGTAGGCAGCATTTGCAATCTACAGAAATGATAGAGTTTGGGATTTGTGGTTCTGTTGGATTCCAAATGGGATTCAGTTTAAGCCCCTAGGAAAATAAATTAAAAATGGAGCACAGTTTGTGAAGATAGATTTTTTCCCCAAAACCTCTAAGAACTGTGAGACATTATAAAGATATCACTTTTATGAAGGCATCAACTAGACTTGAGAATTTTCTTGGGAAGGTCATCCCTCAGTGCTCACTCAACAGCAAATTGTTTTCCACCTGTTTCTTCTCTTATCAACCCTGCTACCAGATTCATAATTGCAGTACTTGCTTCCTCACCTGCCATCAAATCTGGGGATCAGTTTTCCTCTTTAGCCTTTGAGCACCAGCAACCTCCCAGGCTTGTCTGACACTTCAGGCATCTTCTCTGTTCTGGGCACTCTTTAAACATATTAATAAATAACATCATTTTTAAAAAGTTTCCAGGCACACTCTTAAATCTCATTGCATCTTAACAATTATAAAATTTTATCTATTGCGTGAGCACAGATATTTGGTGTATACAGTGCCCTCAGGAGATATATATTAATGTCTTTGATTTATTCTGCAATGACAGTTTGAGCTACATGGACAGTAGGTTTATGTAGATTTGTGAAGAGAAAAATAGCAGCTTACAAATGGTGCTACATTGGATGACATCTTTCCAAACAAATTAATTTAGCTCTGCCAAACATCAGTGAAAAAAAAAATCAGGTGATCTCTTTATGAGAAATATCCTTAGCAACCTATTTCATTTCCAGATAGCTACTAAAAGTGGATATTACTTTCAGACCACTTTATGATTTATCATATCCACAAAATAAGAATTTTAAATTCCTTTTCCCTTGAAAGTCTCTCCAATTACGTAGGTGGAAAAATTGAATGAGGGAACCAGAAATAATTTCCATTTGTCTCTTTCCCATTTTTTTTCACATTTAATAAATGGATAATAGTTGTGCTTAGATAGAAAAATTAAAATGGTACTTATGAACTAATTTTCCCTATTATGAAAATCTCATGACTGATTTTACAGCAAGACAAAGAAAACAGGTTTAAATTCTATGATTAATTTTTTTTCTTTTTTTTTAGCATTATCTTGTAGTCTCTCCCTTGAATATATCCTTGCTGCTCACTAGCACATTGTATTAGGTGATACATTGATATAATTCTTGCATACACTCTCACGCTGCACAACAGAAGGGAGGTCTAGTGCCAGATAGCTTGGTCAAAACTTCAGGCAAAAAGGTCTGACCTTCTGAAATAGGCCCCAGGTTTCTGTTTGCCATCAAACACTGGAAGGACCTCCAGCAGGTAAACCAGGGGAATTCTCTTTGTTTTAACTTTATGACTTCATCTGTTACCACATTTAGATATATTTTTATTACTTCTTCAACAGACTGTTCTATGTTTTCCATCCTAATAACAGAACCATAGAATCACAGGATACTGCAAATTGAAAGGGACCCATAGGAGTCCAACTTCTCGCCCCACAAGCACCACCCAAAAATCAGTCCATATGTCTGGGAGCAGTATCCAAACTCTCCTTGAACTCCAGCCCTCGGGGCCGTGCCCACAGCCCTGTGCAGCCCGTTCCATGCCCACCGCCCTGTGGTGCAGCCCCTTTCCCTGACCCCCAGCTGCCCTCCCCTGACGCAGCTCCATGCCGTTCCCTGTCGCTGTCACACAGAGCAGAGCTCAGCGCTGCCCCTCCGCTCCCTGTGAGGAGCTGCAGCCGCCATCAGGCCTCCCCTCAGCTCCTCTGAGCTCCTCTGGGCTGAGCTGCTCCTCGTACATCCATCACTATTTTTGTTCCCTCTTTTGGACACTCTCTCATAGTTTTACATCCTTGTCATATTGTGGCACCTGAAGGATGCTTGAGGTGAAGCTGAGGAGCAGAGTGGGATAAACCTTTCCTCTGTGCCAGCCATCCTTTGTGATGACTTCTTCGTGAAACACCCACATCAGAGAATCCAGTCATGGCTTTGTAAATGATTAAAATTTTGACTGGATGATTATGTGAGAAAACATGGATCATGTTTTTATTCCCATAAAACTCAGGCAAAAACTGCTTTTAACAGAAGAAACAGATTTTCTGTGCTTGATTTCCATGGCAAGATTGGAATGCCTCCAGCCCAAACTGGGAGCTGCTGTGCATGTACAGTACATCTGCACAACATTTGTGATGTTCTGCTATGGGGTTTCCCTCTCCCAGACACATAGCATGCAATAAAAGACTGAAGGGATGACATCTAGAGACTTATTTTTGCAAGACTCGTTTGATGTCAAATTCTAGGGGGATAGTATTTGAAATGTTAGAAGTTGGCAGAAATTATGAACTGATTCTGCTTATCTACTTTGCATCTTTGGCATAAATATAGCTTATCTTTCCTACTTCAGAAAAGTAGAGAAGTAAAAAATGAAAGAAGATGCTTCCAGCCTCTTTTACAAAGTGACTTTAACCAGGATAGCATCTGAATTTTTATGACTGACTGCTCTGACCTCTATAAGCTACATAGAAACAGTCAAGGGAAAAACAAATCTTACTCTCCCAAGTCTATCTTTATGGGGAATTTAGATCATTATTCTCACTGGGACTTACTTTGTCTCTGGCAAGAGAAATAAGGAAAAGGCACAGCTACATTCAGGGTATATCTGCAAAATACTGCCAGGTCAGTAGCCATGTAAGGAAACACAGATTCATTTCCTTGGTAGTGATCTTCTGAATAAAAGATTATTCTATTTTACTCGCATTATACCTGTGTTTCAAAAAGGTTATCGGTCTTGACACTCAAGGTGGCCATCCAAGGCAAAGCTGTCATTTTTACTTACTGATTCTCTTGTCCAATAGTGCCATAATATCTGATTGAAATCCTTGAGGGAATAAAATATCCCAAAGATTAAAATTTATTGCTGAAATGATTTTTAATGTCCAAGAACCAACTGCAGTGGTCCACACTCCAAGTCCAAGTTTTTCTAGCAGTTGTTTTCATGTAAATTCAATACTGGAAGCTGAGATGTTCCTATTAAACTCATAGTTCTGTGAACATTTGTTGGGCTGACAGATATTTTGCCTGAATTTGGACTGGAAGCCATTTGATCTCATCAAGAAGGTGCAGTCATCGAAGTCATGATTTTGTAGAAGACTAGGTTTCTCAGCATCTAATAAAGTGTGAACCCTCAGGCAAGGGCACTGATGGCCTGTATTAGCAAACATCTGCAGACTATCAGTGCTGGATCTATGGAGAGAAGTATGACATCATAGTCTCTGCCATCCACATATCAGGGAGCATTCAGCAGCCTTTATTTTATTGCATGGACTGCATGACAATATATGACAGAAGTGCATGAGAAACATCCTTGGAGGATGGCTCCCTGTTCAGTTGCATCTGAGAGGAATCCCATTCATACATGTGAAGATGATTCCACAACATGAAGTCATACACAGCAAGAGTAGGAAAGTGAGGAATTTACTTCAAAAGTGCACTCAGAATGCCCCCCATACATGCAATCTCCCTCTTTTCTGAACATAATTCTACAAGCCTACAGGAAACACTCTTTTTTGAAACACACCTCCTTATTTTTTTTTTTTTTTTTTTTTTTTTTCAATTTTAGTTGAAAAATCCTGGCAGATACAGAGTCCTAGTCTGGCACTTGTGTTCAAAAGTTGCTAGAGGGAAAATGAGGCATGTATACAAAAAGTAATACCACATATTCTAAGTACATTAACAGGCAACTGTAGTGTTACGTAGGTTTTCTCGTCATACACACAAGCATAACGCAAATTAACTCCTAGGGCCAGGATGCCAACTTGTTTCATGTTGACTAACTTCAGAGCAGACATGGTGTTTTTTCCAGATCAGAGATTTGAACTCTTTTGTTTATGATGTGTGAACTCATTTAACTGAATTGATCTGAGAAAGACTCCCGATTAAAAAGATTTTGCTGGGGATAAGCTGTTTGTTATGCATACCCACAGCTTCCCACAGAAACTCATTCTCAGCACCCTGCCGTGGCAGAGATTAGTCGGTATGCTGTAAAGCTGCACTGCTGGGACCATATTTGCATTATTAAATGAATTAGAGTATTACTTCAGAAAAAGCAGTCACGGAGCTGTGATCACCACCCCAGAACCAAGTCTGATGTGTTCAGTGTACATCACAGGATGTCTCAGTGTTTGGAAAGAGGTGCATCCACAGGCACCTATTGCAGCCTTTCAGACTTGCGCTGGAGTCTACAAAATACAGTAAAAGAGAGCCCTCAGTAGAAAAATAACATTCATAGTCAAGTATTTGCTATGATAGTTGCTGTTTACAAAACTTTACCAAAGTAAGTTTTTAGTTTTTTCCCACTGCACAAAGTGTATGGCCAGTTCTTCAGAAAGTGGATTTGAACACAACTGTAGTAAGGTAACACACGTGACTTTGAGTCAATGTCAATCACATGTGTCTTTGAGCCTTCATAGGTTCAGCGAATTAGAAAAGTCATTGTCCACTTCTTCTCATCTCCTGACCTTTACCTTTGGGCCTCTATGCATGATTTACTCATTCAAGCCACGAAGCATGCAGAATGTAGCTCGTGGCCACCAATAGAAATGACAGCCTGGCCTCTTACCTCTGCTCTGAACCGCACTGCCAAGAGCATTTTGAGAACTAAGCTGGAGTAAGCTATGGTCTGAGGCTGGTAGTACAGCTGGGCAATGCATTAGGGCACATGCTTTCACCCAGGTGAATGTTCAACAGGTCAGGCATCACATGCTGTAATTCAGGCAGACCGATAAACCACGCGCAGAAAAACAGGAAAGTCAGCTGCAAGCACGTTGTGGGTGTGTGAAGGGGTTAAGAAATGGCTGGTGACCAAATGCAGCAAACTGCTAGGTTTTAGGGTACCAATTCTGAGTTCAGTGTCATCTCAGGGAAAAATAAAAAATAAATATTTAAATGACAGAATCCCACACTCTAGAAGTGCAAAGTCCCTGTCTGAAATAAAGACAGCTTTTACCCCTTATGGTACCTACTATTGCAAGCAGTGACAAACTTTGCTCGTATTTTCAAGGTTTTCATGATAATAATAATAATCCAGTAGACCCTAACGCAGTAATATCTAGATCCTAGCTATTGCCACACTCTGAAAAAGAACTAAATCAGCACCAAGACAAAAATGTAACAAAATACCAGGAGCCCATGTTTTGTTAAATTTAGGTCTAAATGCTTACACTATGGAGACTTTTGTCCATTGTCAATCAACTGCAGAGCACCAAAGGTCTGGCTGATCAAATAGGCAGTGCTGATACCACAGCTCAAGGAGCTGAGAGGAGCAGACATAAAATCAGAATGGTTTGAGTTGGAAAGGACCTTTAAAGGTTATGTAGTCCAACTCCCCTGCAGTGAACAGGGATACCTCCAGCTAGATCAGGTTTCTCAAAGCCCCATTCTACCTGACCTTGAGTGCCTACAGGGATGGGGCATCCACCACCTCTCTGGGCAGACTTGTTCCAGTGTTTCACAGACCTGCTCCCTCTCTTTCTCCTTCCTTTTGTCCTTCCTTTTGTCATTGGTGCCATCTTTCTAATCCTATGGTCCCAAGCTCTTCCCTGGGCTAGTGTGGAATTACGCGATCTTTAGAGTAGCCAGCTGAGTCCATTAAAGTGATAGAACTAAAAAGAGGAGGGGAGAGGAGAGGAGAGGAGAGGAGAGGAGAGGAGAGGAGAGGAGAGGAGAGGAGAGGAGAGGAGAGGAGAGGAGAGGAGAGGAGAGGAGAGGAGAGGAGAGGAGAGGAGAGGAGAGGAGAGGAGAGGAGATTGTTTTTTAACAATAGCAAAATATGAAGTCAGCTCAGCCACCTCATCTGATTGCATCTTTAGTCCTGCTGAATATACACTGGTAAAAAAAAATATGCTGAGTTTTTCAAACCATAATCTATGACAGTCAGAACTGTGCCTTTCTCACTCTTACAAGGTTGTATGAAGGTGCAGTAAAGTGTAGTCTGGCTCAAGACGCTTACAATCTCTTTTGCTAATTAAAAGTGGTTTTGCACCAGTGCCAGGTTTCAAGTTGGTTTTGAAGACAACTACAGTTTCTTACTTGAAGTGAAGGACCAATGGCTTAATATTTAACCTGTAGCTGTTGTCAGCTATTTAACCTTGTCCAGAAATGAATAGGTAATTCCTCCTTGCTAACAAAACTTTAGAAATTCTTAAAATGACCTTGTGCCAATTTTATGGTGGAAAGTCACAGTTCAGTAAAGCTACACAGCTAACAAGTGCTGACCTTTTGTTCCTAGCTACTCGAATACATTAAAATCTTACTGAAATACAATCATGCAATGTTAGACAAAAAGGGTAGGATTGGATAGATATTCTGAACTGAAACAAGGAGGAAAAACAAAAGGGCTGTAGTGAGCATCAGACAGACACAGTCAGAGGGAGCTAAGCCCTGTTTTTGTGGCAGGCCTGAGAAAGAACAGTTCTAATTTTATCTCACTGATTCTTGGCTGGTTGTAACATTTTTGTTATCAGAACAGACTTTATTTGGACAAAGAGTGACTAAGAAGGGGTGATTTATTCACATTAACAGACGGTCACTACTAATGACTCATTAACAAATGATCAGAGAGGGTTTGTAACCCTGCAGACCTGTGAGGATTCGCAGAACAACCAACCACAAGTCTGCCTTTAAAAATTTGTTTTAGGAAAGCAAGTCAGATAAGGAGATTGTTAGTTATTAAACACCTAGAAGGAATAGTGGAGATGCCTATTCAAGGAATGTGAAGATTGAGATTTCTCAACCTCTTTGAAGTCATATTAAATGTGAGACTGTGCTGCAAATCATGGGCAAAGGACCTTGCATGGTCCTCAGCCCTTAACAGCTTGGAGGTGCCAGCCTCACTACTCGTGCATCCAAAAGAAATAAATGAGATTTTCTGAAATGCATTCCACATACCACAAAATCTGTCTGTGACACTGAAGACTGTACCCTGTGAAAGCTATAAGGAATAATCTTTTTAGCACAATGCTCTCCTACATCCTCACAGTAGTTTTAACACAGTTGGGCTTATCTGGGCAAGAAATCCCACTTCTTGCATCTCCTGGTACTGCAGCCCTCCTGGTTTCCACCAAATGCCATCTGTGCAAAACCATGCCACTCTCTTTAGAGAAGCAGAAAGAAGCTGCACAGATCCTTGCAGAGAAAACTTCATTGCCTTCTGACTCATCATGAAACAAGATTTGCTCTTATGCAGAATCGTTCTTGAGAGCACATAATCAGGTGGGATTTGAAATTTTGGTGCAGCATTATCCACTGGGAACAGCTTACAGTCTCAGCCATAATTTTGTTTCGGAATGTTTAATTTCATTATACTTCTCTGTATCTCTGGACTGAATTAGGTCCAATTGAGCTCCTGTCCTCTTCTTCTGTAACCATATAGGCATCACATCTGCCTTAACCAGAGCACAGGCTCTGTATTTTGAAAGATGTGAATCTAGCTTTGATCTCCTAGCTCTTGTAAGTGCTAGTCTTCAGAGTCTCTTCGTAAGTCTCTAGGAGCTTCTGTAAAACACAAAGTGTCTGAATGTTTCTTCTGATCAAATGCTGAAAACAATGCAGCTCACGAATTCTGCTGGAACAGATGTCTTCCATCTTCCTGTTTACCCTTCTTAGGGCTAACAGTCTAGTCATTAATTCTAAAAAAGAATTGAGACTGTTATAGGGCTCTTTAATTTGCACCCAGCTCCTTATAATCCAAAATAATTGTTCCAGAAACCAAAAATAACTGACGCACATATCCAGCTGTCCTTTTGTTTTACCAGGGGTGACCTCAACACTAGTGGAGACAGAAGAATGCAGCACTATTTTTTGCTAAATCACAGTGTCCCATCATATTCCCTCCCCAGTTATAAAATTTGCTTTGTCTGGCCACCTGGAATGAGTACCCAGCAGTGGTCGGAGCACATTTCACATGGTTTAGTTTAGTTTCATCCAAAAGGAAGCTGCTCTTATGAACCTTGGGAAGACCCAGTTCATAACACTCCAAAATATCTCTGTGATGCAAATAAAAATGTAGTAAATGGGCACAACCAGGAAGATCATTTCAAAAACATAATTCTGATCTGAGCTGTAGCATTAGTGACAACATATTTTGAGTGAGTCTGCTTCTGTCTGGGCTTAGCGAAGCAGAAATAGGTTTAAATGATATTTAAAAAAGGGAAAATTCTGATGCAGTCTAGTCTTTGATGGACGATGAGAACTTAAAAGTGCCAGCACTCCCTCCTGGCAGAAATTTTTTTCTCACTGTGAATACACTCTGTTCTTAGTTTTAAGGGACTTTTTTTTTTATTTCATTCACTTGTCAGAAGGCCATGGAGAAATCTGAACCAAAAACTTTAATAAAAAACTACTGGGATGAGCTTGGCCAAGCAATACCAACCAACCAAATTGCTGACTAAAGCTTGTTTTAGACTGGAGATCTGCCTGACAGAATGAAATCTTGTAAAAATATCTGAAGGCAAAGTCTAGGAAAGAATACCTTTTTCTGTTTTTCTGTGCCTACTCTGAACTGCGTGTTTGAAATATAAGGTCACGGGTGTGGAGTTGTATCTATATGAGCCATTGCCTATTAAAGACTGATGCTCTCCCACACTTTTATTTCTGCATTTGTAATACAGTGAGGGAAATGACATGCAAGAAAGAAACCTTTCAAAGGCTTCATGTAGAGCTACATGAACAGAAAAGTTACGCTATTTGAAGTCAGTATGTTTTATTGCAAACATGCAGTGTACTGTGGGAAGGGTAGAAACAAACCAGCCCTTCTGGTTTCTATAATTCAAGCTTTGACTTTTCAAGAACTTTATGGAAATTTCATAGCAGGCTCAGCATTCTAAAAATAACGGAGAACTTCAGTCACTGAGGGGCTCTACTTTGTCAGTGATGTATTCTCCCCCACAAACTACACAGAGAATTATGGCCTTTTGAGAGAACCGAAAGATCTGGGATCCTTCTGAGCCAGGACAAAGACTGAGATTCAGAGACAGCAGAGGTAAAGCACTTTTTGCAAAAAAACTCCAAAATGGAAACTCCTTCTCTTTTCTAAAGACTAAAAATAACTGAGAGATGTATAATGAGTGCTTACTCCTACACAGATTTCCAAGTGTTTGAATCCTGAACCCCAAATTTCATTCATTTCGTAGCAAACTTCATATGGAAAGAATTTCAGCTGCTGCTGAAAAGAAGATGTATTAGCTGTCTCCCAGAAAAGCTCTGCTCTATTTCCATGACCTTCAGATAAAGTTAATCTCTATAAAGATTTTGCTATTCTGTTTAAAATTTCAAATATATCTATACGTGATGCCCTTCCATCTAATGGAATTGTATACAGGCACTAAAGAGGTGAGTTAGGGATGGCGCTTTCCCTCAAGTATTTGTTTTGTTGAATTATATACATATATGCATGATGGTAAAGACTTTAAAAATGATTCAAGCTTCTCATTAGCAAAAGAACTCATATTTAATACATGCTTACAAGCAGAATATTCTAGTATCTGTCTGAATAAATTCAATACTTCCATCTAACTGCTCAGATCAGATGCTGTGCAGTACAACAAAGTATGTAACTGATAACTCTTACAACAAAGTATGTAACTGATTACTCTTGATATGAAAGTTACATAATAAAAAATTCTTGTAAACCAGAAAGTCTAGAAATTTCAGGATGTGTTTCCCCTTGTTGTGAGAGTACACAGATATTCTGAGTTTATTCACAGTGTGCAATGACACTGAAAGGAGACTAAAAACTTGTCTGTTTTCTAGAATAACCTCTAGGTCTTAGGTGAAGATTTTTCCGATGTACTCTTTGAATTGTTTAAAGATGATGAAGGTGTGGATGATGGCAAATAGCCTTTGGTGACTGAACAACTGAACAGTTTGGGTTTTTTTTTACAGTATACTAAAAGACTTTTTATTGTGTAATCCTTCAGCAATTTCACTTTATATGCTGAGGTTTCTGCACCTGCACAGAAGTGCTTCCTGGTGTTCAGATGAAATTTCTTGCATTCCAATTTGAGCCCATTGCCTCTTGTCCTTGCAAAAAGGACCAGTGAAAAGAACTTGCCTCCATACACACAGATGGTAATGACACACTGGAACAGGTTGCCCAAGGAGGTTGTGGATGCCCCACCCCTGGAGGCATTCAAGGCCAGGCTGGATGTGGCTCTGGGCAGCCTGGTCTGCTGGTTGGTGACCCTGCACACAGCAGGGGGGTTGGAACTAGATGATCATTGTAGTCTTTTTCAACCCAGGCCATTCTATGATTCTGCATCCTCCTGAATCTTCTTTGATAGTATCAATGACCAAGGGTCTTCCAAAAGTGCAATTTTACTTCTTTTACATATTTTGCGCAGTAAAGTCCTTGTTGTTTTTTTCTTAGCCAAGTGGAACTGCTCTCCAGTCAGCTCATTGCAAAAAACATGCAATCTTCTTGTCACTTGAGAGTGTTCATTCCATGCCCCAGACCCGGACGTGGCATTTTATTGTGAGAAACTGTTCATAAGTACCACAAAAATAAAAGGATGCGTATGAAAAAGAAAAAAGACATGAGACAGCTGTAAAAAATAATTCTGCAGCTGTTCATCACAATTTCCAGCTCCACCATTTCCCCCTACTTCACAACAGCTGCTGCATAAACCTTGTGGCAGATTTCCAGAATCTTCAACAGAAGCTGTTTTACCCTGCGAAAAAAATTGACATTTCATTTTTCCAGCTTTCAGAAGAAAACATCATCAGCTTCTGCTAGATTTAACCCACAGTGTCCTAATCCTGAGAAGGCTCACTAAAATTCACCTGGAATTTGCCACACAGAGAGCTGCGCTAGAAGTTCAGCACAGCCGCCACTGCATAACCCAAACAGTGAGGAGAAGGGTCAGTGGTAGTAAAATTAGTAATATTTAAGTTTTGAGAGGTCTAGTGAAAAGTTTAGCCTAACCAAAAGCACATTCCTTCCAAAGTCTATCATCCTGTGACTCCTCCTCATACATCTCGCCCTCAAGATCCTTCCCCATCTTTGTAGCCCTTTCCTATTCTCTTGTACTTCAGTCTGTTCACACAGTGTGAATTATAAGCTATGTCATCACAAACATTTTCTTTCATGTAAACGATAGGAATTGCTGGAAGCTGTCAAGAGTAGAAGAGTGGGATACCTGGACAGACGTAAGCAAACTGTCACAGATGCTGAGTGGTCACATCAAGATGTGGCTGCCTCTAGCTGCTCTGCTCTGTCTGCATGATGTTATTGGCCTATCTGTCATAGTAGCTGTTCATTTTGCTCTTCCCCATTCTCTCCATAAATGAAAAGAATCTTTCAAGATACCTGTGTTTTAACATCAGTGAGAATGGAGCAGTAGTTATGGTATTCAGCACAGCAAAACTTCAGTACTCTTTGTGTCTCTTAGTCCTCTGATTAGTTGAAGTTAATTTCAGAAACGTCAAAAATAAGGGTGGGCTCTTTGGTAATCATTCCCCAGAAATCTGAAGGATCTTGTGTCACATCCAGAGTATTAGATAGCTACAAGAAATATGTTTGAAAAGAATTCAGGACAGTACCCTGGTCACTGTATGGTCACATCATTTCCTATTCTGTCTTCCCATGCCGTGTTATCCCTTGTTTTGGGGGAAATTCTGTTTAAATCCACAGAAACATTTACATGGTGGAAGAAAAGGAAGTGAGTAAATTTTTTCAATGTGCTTGCAGAGAGTTACCTATCAGAAGCAAATTATGCTCCTGTGAAATATCACTACATTTCATGTAGTGAAAAGTGGCTGGGAAAAATACTCTTGGACACTAGCGAAGAAATAACAACAAAATGGGAAGAATAGTGAATGTAAAATTAAACCAGTCAACCAGCAGCACACACACCCTTACATGAAAACAAAGGCAGCTTGTCTCCTTCCAGCACACTCTGCCAGTTCCTAATGTCATGGTTGGTTTGGACCGCTCACATTTACAAAACAACGTACTCTGTAAACCAAAATTGAGTTTGTGAGCTCATTAGATAAAATTCAAACAAGGACTCAGTCTGCTTTTAATGAACTGATCTAACTTGTTAAGACTCTAATTCACTACCTCATTAACTCACTAATTCACAAATTCACCGAGACGTTCTTCCGTGCTTGTGGGTAAGGTGTTTCCCCAGCCAAGTGCTCATCCCTCATGGTGTGGGCATCCCCTGTATTGCACTAGGGAATGTGAAGGAGCCTCAGCAGCACTGGATCCACCCCAAAGCCTTTCCAGATGAGCTGCCATACCTTGTAGCATGGACCTTGGGCCTGTCTTCTGCTGAAAGTCAGCATACTTAGAAGAAATTGCTCATGGGGACTGTTGCAATCACACAGGAGATGATGGCTGCAGGAGATATCAGCTGCAGGGGATAAGGGCTGCAGGATGGCCCTTATCTCTTCCTTCCTCTGGTGTCACCTGGGGAAAGTGTTGTTCCACAGTGACAGCACTGCTCCAGCATACACCAGGCCGTAGCACAATATTTGTGTTAGGTTAAACCAGGGCAAAAGAGTGAACAGCCAAACTTACCCATAGAGATGCATCAAAATCCCCACTGCTCTTCCAGTGACCTTGAGGTTTTAATATTTCTGAAGAACACTAAAAGGTGTTTTTATCTATATTTGAATACTTTTTTCCCTGCAACCCATTTCTATGCTGAGCTTCATTCTATCTAACTTATTCATGCTTTTTCATGTTATTCATGTTTTTATCCCTCCTTTCCAAAACTCCTCACTAGCTCTGTTTCTTTCCATGACAAGTATCTTGATACCCAGTTGGTTATGCACTCTCTTCTGTCATCCCAATTTGCCCTTCCTCCTTTCTTTTTTACTTTCTCCCGGCCTACCACAAGAATTTCCTTCCTTTTCTCTCCTCTCTCTGATGTCTGGCTTGCTTGTTCTTTCCCAGCACACTGCATTCCCAAAGCCAACACATGCCTTCTACTCCAGGCTCTTAATACTTTTTCTTATCAACTTGCCCAGAAGTTGCGTCTCCTCTTCACCTATCCTCTCTCTTTGGCAATGATGCATGAGACCTTCCCGAGGCTTATCCCAGTCAGCCCCTCAACAGTTCCATTATCTTTTCGTCTCTCTTTGGAACCTGGGAAAGTGTCAATCACCTTTCACCACCCAAGTCTTATGAAAAACACAGATAATTCAAAGAGAAAGGAAGTCAATGTCTCACATCCAAGAGTAAGAGTTTGTTAACATCCTGTCCTTCACAGAAACAGAAACCATTGCCCTTGGAAATAAAAATGACAGATTATATCAGACAAGAGCACGTCTATGTGGAGACTGTGCAAGACAGTGATGGGAAGACAGTGATTCTTAATAGTGACTTTGGTCTTGTTTAAGAAGAGGAATCTGAAGGGTTATGCTGATTGGAAACAAGGAAAACAAAATGTGATTCAGTGAGGGATTAGACAGCTGTCATTAATAGCATAAATACATATTTGAAAGTGAAATACTCAGAAATATCACTGAGCTGAGAAGCGTAATTCTTCTACGTAGCATTTCATTCATATATATTAAAGCTTTTGCTATTTTGTATTACATGCACTGTTCTGATTCTGTATGAGCAGAATATACACAAACCAAAATGTAAATGCTCTAAAGTTTCACAGAGTACTGATTACTCTACTACAGAAAAAATACAGAAATGAGAAAGCCTTGGAAGAAGATGAAGAAAGCTGTAGGGGCTAAATTTTGAAGTAGTATCCTCAAACAAGATAAATTATTTTCATACGATTTTTTTTGCTTGTAGCAACAACTGAACTTCTTTGCTGATGATTCCTAAGTTCTCTGAGGCCCTCTGGGACCTGCTGTATATGGAATACTGCTAGCTTCTTCCAACAAATGAGATGTGTGGACTGTCACTGCCTTGGATATGAAGTTTGTCTTTCTATGTGAGAATGTAGGCAGACATAAAACAGAGAGTGTAAAGCATGGTGTAAAGCAGTACACTAGGCCATAGGGGGTCAGAATTCTAGGTTTACCTTCCCAGGTTTGGCTGTTTGCTGTATTTCTAAGGCAAAATTGGAATGCAGAGCCTCTGTGGACTAGTCCACCGCTTTACATTTTGACCTCTATTACAGCAGCCTAATTTCCCATTTGAATACCCAAAATACAAAATACTGATTTATTAATTTTCAATTCAAAAATTTCAGCTTAGAAATGTAAAAACGTGTAATTCCGTCTTGACTTGAAATTAACTTGTCCCTTGGCCTTATCTCAATACCTCAGGTGCAAGCAGTATTCACATTCTTCCCAAAGATCTGAGCTTCCCAGGCAGATCGCCTTGGCTGTTGCCCATGGCTTCTGCTGTGCAAAGTGTCACCTTAATGAGAAGGGAGACTGTCTGACTCAAACTAATTTTCACTAACAAATAAAGTATTTCAAACCAAAATGTCTCAATTTAAGTCAACCACACCTGAAATTTCCTAATGAAAAATAAATTATTTTTTTTTGGCCTGGATAATGTAAGTAAAGAAAAGGAATCAAGCTGTTTTTAGTACAAGATGGTTTTTTAGATATGTTTTATTGTTGGAGTTTAACTGGAAAGTAGTTTGATCTGTGAATTGGTAGCATCTGATAACTGTCCTTTAATTTCTGCATTATTTTTCAAAAACATATCCAGAGCACTGATAATTTATACTATCACAATGGATATCTCCAGAGAAGAAAACTTGTGTCCAAAATTAGTGATTTAGAACAATCCCGTTAAGCAAAGGGAAAAGGATTTTATTTTAGCTTTCCACTTTTCAAGAAACAATGGAAATAAATAAAAATATGAGCTTTGGAGAGTACCATTATGATCACCTCCCTGTAAAGAGCAATTGGAGATAAGAAAGACTGGAATGAGGAAAGTGAGACCTCAGGAGGACTCATGGAGGAACAGGACAAAGGAAAAGGCAATGGTTTGGATTCAAGTAAGTGGAGGACAGCTACATAGTAATCCAAACTAATTTCAGAAACAGAGTGCTATTCCTGGGAACCACAGGATCTAGTTCTAATTGCAGCATTTTTTTCCAGTGCTTTGAGTATGAGGAAAACAGGAAGGATACAATTTGCAGAGGTAGAGCTCCAAATTACAGAACTTTGGGCCAGATGAAGAGATCTGCTACAGACCTAGATATGGTTCATATGAGTAGGAGACGTGACCTTCAGGCTGGTATGCAAATAAATAAACAAAAATTACATAGTTTTCTGCACAATAAAGAAATATAATGATTTAAAACTAATACTTAACTGTATTTGCTACTGGGACATAAAAATAGGTCATTGATTTCTTTCTTCAGTAGACAAGAAATGTTCTAAAGAAACATCACACTCTCTTATGCGACTACAGAGAAGTAAAGGAGGCATTATGGTGTCCTAACACAGTGTAGAGGGAAGCTTCCAAATAACGTTGTTATGGGGTTTTTTTTGGTCTTGCATATGTAAATTTCTTTTACTTTTTTTTTTTTTTTTTTTACTATACATCTGCTTTCCCTGACAAATTCATTTGCCTCTATGGAGAAACATATTTCTCTCTTTTCAGATACAGGCAACCTATTCTTTGATGCTTTCTCACAGCTTCTTTCCACTCTTAAAGCATGTTTGCCTGCCAAGTTTGCTCCCTGCCTTTTTTTCCCCATAGCATCTAGTTCACAATTCACAGATACAGATCTGTTCAAGATCTCATTAAGTCTCTGCCATTTAGCCAGGTGTGAGTTTTCTTCAGATTGTAATAGGAACAGTAAAAGTACTAGTAAAACTACCATGATACGTAGAATCAGAGAATCATAGAATGGGTTGAAAAGGAACTCAAAGATCATCTAGTTTCACCCCCCTGCCATGGGTAGGGTCGCCAACCACTAGACCAGGCTGAACATGTTCTTCTGTTTTAGTGTTGGTGATGATAGTGCGTTGTCCACTGTTCTTATTGAAGTCCTTTTTCATCCCAAGTGCTTTTTCAGGTAATGGTTTCAACTGCTGCCTTACGTCTTCTGCTGTGTGTTTTCCTAATCAAAGGAACATCACACCTTTTTTAGTTCCCCTAGCAGTCCATCAGCCTGAAGTCAAGGTTTTTTTATTCAACACATAACATCTTTTTCTTGCATCTCATATAACTCTTCCAGCAGAATTACATGCTACCATTATGCCTCCTACAACCAGCCACAGCAGAATATTTAGTTATCTGTGCACTAAAAGCAGGGTTCTTAGAAACACTGCACAAAAGAGAGGAGTGAATGAAAAGTAACCTCGGGAAGCAGAATATGGAGTGTTTTTTAAGTACCATTTCTTCATGGAAGAGATGTCATTGTAATTAAGGGGCTACTTACATGATTGGAGTATATTTAATAATATGAGAGGTAACCAAGCTACAGTGATGTTTAGTGACACAAAGGACTAGTACCACATCAGTAGCTGAACCCTTGATGCTTTACTAGACCTTAAAAATTAATTAAAGTATGGCTAATGAGAGTGTGTCCTTCAATTTAATTTGTTCCACAAATGAGTAGAAGTGAAAACCAGTAAACCAGAACTGAAGATCAAGTTTGGAAGGGCACACATAAAACCTTTTCTACACGTTCAGTCTCATCAACTATATTTGATACACTTAAGTGATATGTACACCTTTTCTGGCACACATAACAGAGAACATTTGAGATAAACTGAGCAGTAGTCTTTACTGTATTGAAACTGCTGAAAATGTGCCAAACAGTAACAGTATACTCACAAGAAGGATTAGTCAAATTAGTAACATTTCAACTTATTTCAAGAAGCAAAAACATCACCTAGAATGTCAACATTTGCACAAATATTTGGAGTCCTTTTGTTTCCAACACGGAAAAGTAAGGACTACCTGCTGTACTACATGAGGCAGGAAGGAGGTGGTGATGCTCTGGTCTAACCTTCCTGATGTGCCCAGAGAATGTAAAGAGCCTCATGGGTCAGTGGGTTGGGCTGCATGCCAGAGTTGGAGGGATGGAAGCAGACTGTGCCAAGGAAAAGGGTGGTGCAAACTGCTTCCCCTCTCAAACAAGGAGAACACGTGACACTGAGTCAGAGTTCCCAGGGTGGTTCAGCTACAGTTCTCCTTTATGTAGATTGAAAACCGGTGTTCTGGGTAGGATTTTTGTTTTGTTTTGTTTTTAGAGAGAAATCATTTTGTGAAAAATATCTGCGCTGGGTTTCTGTTGGTTTAGTGTAATAAAATCATGTTATTGTATTATGTGAGGATCTGAGCGGCTCCCCGTGAGATCCAACAACACAAGTGTTTGAAGAGAGCTTTTCCATTTAACGCTGAGTTACAATGAAGTGTAACTGTTATATTAGTCAACATTCAAATCTGCTTGGCAACTAGAAAACCCTGCCATTCTGTTCAGTCTCTATGCATCCGTCATCAGCATCGTTTGTCTCTGCTGTGATCCTTGTATTTTTTAACAAGACTTTATTAATAATGTCTACCATTTTTTAGGCTGGTATAGTTTCCCACTGCATAAATGGTAATACCAGTCAGCATAAAAGTAAGCCTGTAACATCTTTGTACCTTATTATAAATGCATATATTAAGGAACCATCTACTATACACAAACTATCTTTTTGTGCATGTAATGTGTTTGGCACATTTTGACTCTGCAGACAGAATTGTATTTTATTTATAAGTGATTCTTAGCTGCCTCTTATGTCGCCCTCAGGTCATCTTCCCTTAATCAATTTATTAGAATATCATAAGAGATTTTAGTTTAGTACAGGAGCATAATACAGACAATAATAAAAATGCTCTCTGATAGCAATAGAAGAAAATGGATGGGCTGCAAAAGAAAGGTACAGCCAAATAGATTCTGGATAGAGTAGATGATGAGTTGATGATGCCAGTTAAATATATCATATACCAATGACTCAGCTTCTACTTGGGCCACTTCCTAGCTATCCAGAATGTTATCTGTTAAAAAAACATGAGCTATTATATACATATCAATAAAACCACAGAGTGAATCTAATTGTTAGAACAGAAAACTGGAGAACAAAGACTTCTGCTTCTGCCTTGGTTGCAGATTTGTTGTAAACCAAACCTAAGTAAATCAAACTCTTCATGTTCCTGCAACTCAATCTGTAAACCAGAGACAGAAAAAAATATCTAGCTGTTCTGTACAACAAAAGTTTTGCCTTTAAGAAGTTAAAGGAAAAGCAAATTTCTCTAAGTTAGTCCTAAGTTACTAGTTCTTTTTGCTGTAGGTACTAGTTGCATCCTCCTTCTAAGAACTGCCAAAAATAATTTAAATTTCACTCTCTTCTAGAGGTTTTTTCCCTTTGAGGAGGAATGGAAAGGCACCAGTCACATAAAGGCATTCACTGTAGAACTGCAAATGAGTCTGCACAATGTTTTACCCTTCACTAGTCCTCTTTGTCTCCTTCTCTTCGGAACTCGGACTGCCTTCTTGGAACATCTTGTACATTAATTTATAAGACTTTTTGTTTTATTTCCACACTTTTAACTCCACAGGTCACCTTGCACCAGCCTGAGAAATTCGTTTAAAAGGAATGGAAAACTGTTATTTTGGTTAACAAAAAATCTAGCTAAAACTGAAAGCTATTTTTTTCCCTCACATCAGAATTTTAAAAAGGCATTACTTTGGCAGTAATGACATGAATGGTAACTGCAAAGTTGAATTGTGTAAAGACTGGAAGTGAAGTTTAACTGGAAAGTACAGGATACCTTATCATTTACAAGGACTCCCGAGCTTTACCTACATAAAATATGCTGAAGCCATCTCAATTTTCTTACAGTAAATAAATAAGCTTCATTTTCAACTTGACAACAGCCATAAATAAATGTAGTATACCTCTTCTGAAGTAGTTACAGTTAACATCAGCCAGAAATGTGTAGAACTTGAGCAATGTTTATATTAAAAACCAAGTTGGATGTTGAAAGCTGTGCCTGGAAGAGAGTAAGCACCAGAATCAGTTCATTGCAATGAGAATACAGCAGCACTCTACAGACAAGTTTCATCCCACTTCACATTGTAGCAGCACAGCTTATGGGCTGATAGTGATAGATTACCCAGTTATCTATCTGGTCATCCTGATCAGGGTATGGAAGGGAAACACCTGAGGCAAAGCTCCTCAAGCAGTCTTTTTACACCAGTTAATATTTCAGTTATGCTGAGTGAATTTCATTTCATGTAAAAACTGACAGAGAAATAATCTAAGAACAGAGATTTTATCAGCAAGCTTTTAGGTATTTCATATTGTGTTGTTGGGTGGCATGATCCATGAAAATATATTGAAAATAACAAAGACACTAAAAAGTAATGAAATTAAATTATGACAAAATGTTTGCATCATTCGGGTTTTGAGATAAATGTTGCCCATTACAGAAAATAAGTACAGAGAAAAAAACACAGATTAGATAAATAAGAGATTTAAAAATCTTTTTAGGGATAATTAATAAGGAAGGGAAGCTTAGGAGTTGTGGGCTTATACTTCTTGATGTAAAGATATGTTTCATTAACAAAGTCACTCCAATCTCTACTCAGAAGTGTTTGCAGGATTCATAATTTTTTATCAGAAAAAAATCTTTTGAATAGGGTATTGGAATGGTACTACATTTTTTCCCTGTAGATATCTAACTTTAAATTAATCTGATACATCCATTTTTATGCATTATTTTCTACACCTATTGATTCAAATAGTGCCATCTGTGATATGTTTGCATAAAATTAATTTCAGTCTCACTATGAAATGTTTGTTGAAAATAACCTTGAATTTACTTTGGAAAATGTTCACTGTGGAAATGTGATAAAAGATCAACCAAGTAAAAGAGACCTCCAAGGTGTCTATAAGCAACAAAGTCAGGCTGATTTTGAGCTTTCAAGAAGCTGAGTACAAGAAATTTGAGGAAATCTTGTTTAATATTTTCAAGTTGAGGCTACAGTGGAAAAAAAAAAAGAAAGAAATGTGTGACATTCACTGTGTCAGGCTGCTATCAATTACTTGATAGGCTGCCAGCAAAAAACACAAATGGTCTTCATAGTCTTCCTAAGATATCACAGGTACCTGTGCCATATCGCTGCTGCTACATAAGTAGGTGCAGCTGCACAAAGACACTTCAGATTTTAAAAGGCTGACTAGTTCGGATTTTCCTTTCCACAAATGTTACATAGTTTCTGAGTATTCCAGATGCTGTGGCATTTACATGAACCATCAGCTTTTAATTTAGTACTAGAAATAGTAACCTAACCCAATACCTCTTTGGTTTGTTGAACGAAGGTGTTGCGTACACGTTAACATTAAGATTCCTGTCCATGGACTATTGGGGAATGTAGCCTGCCACAGGATTCTGTTTGAATCAAATTTAATAATTCACTGCTTTCACAAAGTATTCAACTCCTAGGCTGGAAATGGTGATAGTGGAGGTTTCCTTTCTATGTGTTATTCATGAGCAACAAACTCCAGTCTATCCATATATATTCAAATTATAGTTTAGCTGAATGTTTTACAGATATTTTTTTCTAAAAAGAAAGGTTTGGATATTAAAATCTTTCTTAGGTTGTTTGTCTTGCATGTATATCCTCTGTTCTTTAGTGATGAAGAACAGGGGATGGTCAGTTATCTCTATTTGCTTATATTTTAAATGTGTCTGTGAAAAAACTGAATCCTTCCACTGAATAAATTAAATCTTGCTGAAGAATTCCTTCTCAGACTGTATGATTTACAATGAAATGGCTGAGGCTTAAGAGCTGCGTGGCTTAGGAAAGTATGAAAGGTTTAAATGTCCATTTTGAATCATACAGTTTTTGTTTTTTTTTTTTAAATATAGAAGTGTATCACTTAAAGTTTATGGCTTAGCATAAAGAAAAGCAAGTATCAACAATACAGCCTTGATCTCAGATAAAAATTTGAAAGGAAAGGAATGGGCTAAATTTAACTTTTCTATCATAATTCCCTCTATTGTCTTCTGCCAAGGCTGAATTTAATAGTCTTACCTTTTCAGCTAAAAACTCCTCTAAGTTTCCCTTCAATTACCAGTTTCAAAATCTTGTCTATCATCCATCAGAAAAGGATAAAATTATACACAGAAGCATGTCTCAACCAGAAATCATTAATGCACTTAGCTAAATCATGCATTTCATTCCTTTCTTGGAGTAGTGTGAGGTCATGTGTGACTCATGTGACTTCTGTCCTGGGATGCTCTCTGAGGCTGGAATCTATAGGAAGTAAATGCTGGAGAATTTAATACATCAATTCCTCTAACAGCTGACCAGAGAATAACTCAAAAAAATATGAGAAGTTATCAGATGATAGGAAGCTGAAAGAAGTTTCTGAAAGAGAGACTGTGAGACTAGAAGAGGCTATAGAATGTAGACATTAACAAAAAAGCCTTTTATTGGCCTGTGACTCTTCCCAGAGGGCTCATGAGATGACAATCAGCTGGCTTTCATGGGGACAGTTTTAGGATGATGACTGAAGCTCTCTTACCAAAGAGCTTCATTCAGTGGGATCCTAATGAAGAAACTGTAAGGTTTCAATACAGTTCATTGGGTTTTATTCTTCTTTGCTAGAGAACTGCAACCAAGTACAACAGCACCAACTAAAAGCAGGTTTGCCCTGTTAAAAATGAGGAAAACTGCTGATTCTAACCATATAAGCGTATTGCTCTGTATAACCTGGAAAATAAACTCCTTAGAGATAACACTCTCAAGATGTAAATTTCAACAGGAATAAAGAAGGAATATGAATAGATAAGTATCAGTATGAATAGATAAGTAACAGTATGATACAAGCTGCATAGCTATAATGAAATTTCATTATGTATATTAAGTCCATTGTAATTTGCCCAGATACACCAAATCTCTGTTAGAAGAGTGGTACTCATGCCTTTGGGAGCCTATAAACAGTACGGGAGTCAACTCTTTGAAAGAGTAAATAACAGCAGGACAAGGGGAAATGGTTTTAAGTTGAGGGAAGGAAGATTTGGGTTGGATGTCAAGGGGGAAGTTCTTTACTATGAGAGTGGTGAGGTGCTGGAACAGGCTGCCCAGAGAGGTTGTGGATGCCCCATCCCTAGAGGTGTTCAAGGCCAGGTTGGATGGGGCCCTGGGCAGCCTGGTCTGGTATTAAATGGGGAGGCTGGTGGCCCTGCCTCTGGCACGGGGTTGGAGATTCATGATCCTTGAGGTCCCTCCAACCCAAGCCATTCTATGATTCTGTGATTCTGTGAACGCTTTACTCTTTGAAACTCATATTTTGGATATGGCTTTTGAAGGGAAAGTTTTTAGAGAAGGAACTAAATGATGTATGAAGACAACAGTACATTTTCAATTTCCAATAGGAAGGTTTTTAAGGGGGAAGACCATGTATTAAACTATCTCCAGATACTGAAAAGAATATTAGGAGTAAAGAAAACCCGCACATTAATACTTACATTCTGATGTGGAACATATCAATTCTCAATTCTGCCATTTTTTTTGGAAGAAATGTAAACCTGCAGGAATATTAATCAACAAATTATGTGCTGCTCCACATCACATGTTATAGTTCCAATTCTACTCTATGTAAAAAAAAAAAAAAAGAAGAAGAAGCAAATCACAAGTATACAAGTAAAATATTGGTGCTGAAAATTTGATATTGAATCTCTTTTTTTCAAGAGTTAGGTAAGAATTGCAAGAATACAAGGATGTCTTTGTATCAGGGTGAAGAAAAAACCTGTCTCAGATTTCTTCAAAACAGGACACTACCCTGAAAATTTCCACAGCCAGACATACACATGGGAAGAGAGAATCTAGTTTCAAAGCCATCTTTTGAACTTGGCTTGGGTAGGGATTCAGTCTGCTTTTGAAGGCTGCATATGCGATTGGGATGCAGCCTTGCACTGGCCGGTGTGGATTTTTTCCCCTTGTCTCCTTGTATCTGCCTCACCCATTTCTTGGAATCCCAATCAGATTTCCTTCAAAGTTAAGAACAGGCTCTGCTAGAGCTAAAAGAAATATCATCCTATTTGCTGCATTCCCTCAGTCCTCACTTCTGAGGAGGCAGAGAAGTAGATAAAGCACAGCTGTAGCACAGGTCCTGCTGAAAGGGCTGGGATCCTTGTCCTGCATGTTAGTGTTAGAGCAGACAAAGAGCAGTTCAAATCAAAATGAATACCTCTATATATATGTAGGTAAAAACTCTGAATGAGTTCCTGGGAATCCAAAGGCCACTTGTGGACTGAATAGCAGCTGATGAGAAGTCTGGAGCTCTGAAAACAGAAACTGTTTCTTATTGACTGCTTTCTCTTGTCTTCAGAGAAGCAGGACTTTTACTACGATTGCAAATAATTGGGACCAAAGGAATATTTGGTTATAAAATTGCATTCTCCTCAACCAAAACATGCCACTTCACTTTCTAATCAATTGCTGGAAGAAATTAACTGTGAAGCAGGGGGGCTTGGACTCGGCAGTGATTTCCCTCTGTGTTTTGCAAACTTGCTCTTGTTATCAAACAGCAGTGTCTTGAGCAAATCTGAACGTACAGTCCTCATTTGCCAGTGCACTCATCTACATCAATGGAAGTGTTGCCAAGTAAGAGCTGACATTAGTAGTCCACAATCTACCACCCTACTGCTTAAATATCTCATTTCCCATTGAAAATTTTTGCCTACTAGGGCCTGACTATATTATGACAAGTTGAAATGTCACTAGCAATTCAGTATAAATGCCAAGTTATGTGAAATACTTTTAGCAGTGTTTTTTTGCTACTTACATTATCTGTTCTGGAACTTTTTGTATTTTGTATAAACTCATAGAATGAGTTCCCTTACCAAAATCCCTGTGTTCCCTTGGCAATAGCTTGCTGCTTCCTTTTCCATTTCAGCTGTACTTACAATTTTCTGCTCCAATTCTGATACTCCAGCATGTACTCTCCTGCTGCCAGAAACAGAATTGAGTCCTAGCAGCTGCCTGTAAGGGGCTAGGCTAGTGATTTCTCCAAATAGTAAAGTAG
Source organism: Lagopus muta (assembly GCF_023343835.1). Classification (NCBI taxonomy): domain Eukaryota; kingdom Metazoa; phylum Chordata; class Aves; order Galliformes; family Phasianidae; genus Lagopus; species Lagopus muta. Next base: position 60,014,841 of record NC_064435.1, on the reverse strand, counting down.
TCTAATTTAGGAATAATACATCATCTATCTTTAGGATTAAAAGTAGTTGGTTAGCAATGATTTTTAACAATGGCTTTGTTGGGCTAAAACTGGTTTGTAACTGAGAAATTACAGGCCATGTTTTAAAAATAACTGATATTGAAACAATATATTCAGCTTATCTTACCAGATCCAGGCTAATTTAACAGCATCACATGGGAAAAATTCCTTAACAAGAGGTCTGTGAGGTATGAGAGGCACAGTGTCCTTGGATATCCCTGGTTTCTTTCTTCTAAGAAAGAAAAAAAAAGGTAGGAAGACAGAGAAACTGGAATATCTGATATCCAGTGAAATGCATTCTTACACATGAGAGCAGTCTGAGCAGAATCCATGTGCATTGACATCTGTGTAATTTTTACTACTATCTCTTTAGCATCATAAAATGCAGATCAATGGGATCAATGGGATTCTGGTAGCCAGCCTGCTCGTGTATGTGGCACTTATGCTTCCTCTCATATTTTTCACATATTTTTCCTACATTCTAATGTACAAACTAACAGGATGTCTGTATTTTTGAATCCTGAACATTGAGAAAGAGTACATTTGAAATAATATGCAAATAATTCAAACTTCTCAAGGAATGCAATGTTTATTGCATGACTAAGCGGTAAATGCAAATTTGAAAAGAAAAGAGCTTCTAATCTAAGTATTCATTTGCTGATGAATTAAAATCACTAAGTTATTCAGCACAATTCCCAGTGAAAAAGCTGACATATCACTTATTGTAAAGCCCACTGTTATAATAGGAACGTCATTGTTTCCCTTTCTGCTGGTCTCACACATTCTTTTTAGTCTTGATTATTTGTCACCCTGTTAGGGACTTCTTATGGTAATGAAATCCCTTTGTCCGTGACGAAACCTGAGTCTTTTGCTGCGTTTTTCCTTCCTACATAGGTTACAGTTGTGGTTATAAGCAGTGTGGAGGTTTCTTCTGAATCACACAATCACTGATTGTTCTAAGCAGACACATGTTCCTTGCTGTTGCTAGGTGGCAAATTCTCTTAAAGATTTTGCAGGCTGGAGATTTCTTCAAGCCTTTAATCCGCTATATTTATTTTATAGCCCACAGGAATGGTTAAAAAAACACTCCATACTAGCATGATAAAAGACTTGAAACAGAGAAAAAAAAATTCTCTGGCAGATTCATCCAACCCTGAGCTATAGGTCAGCTTAAGAATTTCAAATGGGGTGATTGCACTGTATCGGGAGGCTGCTCGTACCTTCTTCTGCAATCAATGTCTTAGCTATTATTTAGAACAGGATCCTAGATGTAATCAGCCTCAGCTCTTGTCCTATGAAAAATGCAAATATATAAAAGAATAATCTCAGAGACTACAAGCAAACAAACAAAAAAAAGCACAAACTATGGTTTATTATCCAGGAACTGATCCAGTAACAGTAAGCATGGAGAGTCTTGAAATGTGCATTAACTGATAAGTCTATACAGTGGTCCTGTACTCCACCACTCCTGGGCCACTATTTTATAAAAATACATTGTAATTTCTACTCATATTTGAAGATGAAACTGTGTTTTTCAGATGTCCCTTTTGAAATAAGGCCAAATTCACAGCTGAAACTAAGCTGATGGGACTCTTAGTCTCCAAAAGCTGTCACACGAGTGTCAGTAAACATTAGGTTCAAGTCCATGTACCAGTAACATTTATAAAGGGCAACACGGGAAAACTATAAATAAAGGAAAAAATTACCACACTTAATTACAGAACTGATTCAACTTCTGCAGTATCTCATAAGTGTGGGAAAGCCAAAAGCCCCTGACTGTCAGACAGACAAGACTTGTGAAGGTAGTTCGTGCAGTTGGAGAATGCTAACATCTAGCACAGATTTGCTTCTTCTTGCACATCCCCCCTATTCTCACATCACTTGTTGTGCCCCCCTTCATCCTGCCTTTTTCTTTTTTTCCTGTACCTCACATCTGCCCTGCATGCTAAGCTCTGAAGAAATACTCTCTTCAGAGGGTTCAGAAAATTTAGTTGTCTCCAAATAAATTCTACAAAGTATCTCCAAACAAAGTCTTCAGTAAATTATCCTTCCATTAAATTTATGCAAAACTGTTCTGTAAGAGACTACAAAAAGGCATTTTCTTGGCTGTCCCATCCTGTTTACATCTATGTAAGCATTCCACCTTCTTGAGACAGTCTGGGTCTTTACCACAAAACAAGGGTAAGAATCATTCCATTATGACAAAGGCAAATTGCAAACCTTGCAATTTCTTCTGAAAATTAAATAATTTATGAGACAAACACCTGTCAGAGAACCACACCGAAGTTTTCAAATGTAGTACATTCATATAAAGCCAAAAGCATAGAACAATTACACTTACAGTGGACAATTTGTACAACTCTAGCAGTATCCACAGCTGTAGATCTTTCCCTGTCAATAAAGCCTCATAGAAACATTAAATAAAAACATGTTGTAGGTTTGGAAATTGTTCCTTTATTCTTCCCTGACTCAGACACACATCGACTTCAATTCCAAGTGGAAGAAACTTCAGTGAGAAGGTGATACATATTCTTCGAATCCTGATTTTAGCTATCTCCCTTTAATTCTGATCAGTCAACTGAAATTCTTGCATGCTTCACAGTCAGCTATGCCACAAGTAAGTTGTGCTGTATATATAGCCTCAAAAATGATCTGCTCATTGCAGGTAACTGGTGACAGGACAAGAGGGAATGGCCTTAAGTTACACCAGGAGAGCTTCAGGTTGGATATCAGGAAAAATTTCTTCTCAGAAATTGTGGTGAGGCAGTGGCACAGGCTGCCCACGGCGGTGGTGGAGTCACCATCCCTGGAGGTGTTCAGGAACTGTGTGGATGAGGCACTGAGTTTAATGGGGATGGTGGTGATGTCTTGGTGGTTGGACCTTATGATCTTAGGGGTCTTTCCCAACCTTAACATTTCTATGATTCTATTCTACACTAGGATTTATAATCAGCACTGAGTCCTTACACTTCTTTGAGATCAATCAGGAGTAACTGTATTCTCAGGTGCTGTGTAAAAGCAATAGTCAAGCTGTGGTGGGTTATTGATGGCTGCATGTTCAAACAAAAGGCATTTCTCTTGTGAGAGTCATAGCAAACAGAAGTGTTTCAGTAGGGTATCACATTTGGCAGAACAGCCAAATAACTTTTACTTGCTGAAGATTTTGGCAGCTACCGCATCATAAATGCAAAGAGAGCCTCAGTTTGAAATCACCCTCTGGCTGTATAGGCATGCAAGAATTCTGAATAAAAATAGACACTAACTGTAGTCCTTGGAATATTTCTACACATTATTTTTATATCTCCTTCTTCTTAACATTCCCTATAATAACTGTTACAGTCACACTGTTAAACTAGTAATTCACAAAATGACAAAAAATGTATAGTAAATATATAGTCACATAAAATAATTCTCCATTTACAAAAAAAAATCTCATTTTTTTGTAAAGTGAGGTATTTTTGTAAAGTGAGGTATTTTACTACAGGGTAGGAAGTAAACATAAGAGTTTTTTTGGTTTTATAAAGAAATGTAATGCATTTTGGAGTTTATATTACTAATATAAACTAATCAGGATTAGGCATTGCAAATGATTCTTGTCTTTTTTGTCTCTTGTCTCTTGACATTCCTCAAAAGCCAAAAAATTTCAGTCATCTTTAAAATGACTGATTTCACAACTTTGCTCTAAAGCATCTGCACTGAAATGAAAAGAAATATGACTTTGTCAAGTTATAAAGACAACTGGAGGCAACCAGGGGAAAAGTTTAATTTTAGAGAAGATTTCCAAATTTCATCTGGAAAGATGATTGAAGTGCTTTTCCTTCCCACACTGCTCTAACTTCATTCTCACCTGGAGGAAAAAGAAAAGGAGCTTAAGGTGAGCAATCTGACACTCAGCCCACTCAGCTCTGCCTTCCAGACAGCAACTGCAAGATAAGAAAGCAGTGGAGGCACTGCTTCCTCACCTCTGGATATTTGGGATCTTCTCCATGGGAGAATAAAGAGCAATTACCCTCATTTGGAATTCACCCTTAAAGTGTTATTAATTTAGATAATTTCTATGTGTTATCTCATTACTTGTAAGTATGAGTGGAAAAATGCTCATTATCAAAACTTACTGAAAAGTTTTCTGATCCCATCAGCTGGTCTTTGCCAGGATTTCCTTGTTTTCCCTGCAGTTTTTTGCCTACTGCTCCCTCTGGCCAGAAACTTTTAGGCTTCCCTTCACAAAATGCAGGTTCCAACCCGTCTGGACTGGTTAAATGGCATCTGCTCTGCTGCATGCTTTTGCAGTACTCTCACACCAAGGGTGACAACTTGTTTCCTAAGGGTTAGACACAAGGTTTCTTCCAATAGAAAAGGTTTTTGACCTCATCAAGACCTCAGAATGACCGGATCAGTAAAAACAGTTTAAACTGTTCCAGTGCAACAGATCTTACTTTGGGCAACATACATCTTAGCTGGAAGGTAGCAGCAGATTCATCACATTGGGGCTAACTAGAACCTCTCTGTACAAGCTGTAATGCAGGTGGAATAAGATAAGCTTTTGTGTTAGTAATTTCATGTAATTCCCAGCATCCGTAGTCAGATGCCTAACTGTGCATAAAGACTCAAAGCAGCCTTGCTTCTCAGGAGTACTGTCACTGTCGGGGTGTGGGGGATATCACTTTAGAGGAAAGACAGAGTTTTGGCTCAGCACTGTGCTACTGTGCTGGATATTAATCTTTCCTCCTACAAAAGTTGCTTCTGATAAATAGGGAAAAAAAATAAAAATATGAAAGGTTAGACTAGGGAAAACTATTTTAACCATTGTGGGGGAAACCTATGCTTGTGTGAGGTCATGGACAGAGAAGCAGAAGGTGTCACATCCTTGAGTGAAGTCTGGAAACAATATAAGGAGGAACAGATTACTGTGTTCATGCTATGAAAGTATGAATCACTTCCTTCCCTTTGATCACTAGCAGAGTTATGAAGTTAGAAGCATAGTCTAGGAGGTGCTACCATTGTCTTCTATTCTTATATTTCAAATGCCTTTCAGACGAAAAGTAGAGCTAAAAGGCAGTAGATGTGGGGAAAATGCTGTGGCCAAGTGGTACACCCCTTGCATATGGGAGTCAAGGACATTCTTTCTGGGCTGATGGACTGTTGCTTTCCTGAACCCATCACATGAAAACGATCATATGCAAAACATGCTAGTGCTCTGCAATGCAAATTCAGAGTACTCCTTCAGAAGTATGTGTTGGCATGCCAAAGGTGTGGTTGTAATTTATCACACTGGCTCATTCAAACTGTCTTAACATAATTAAAAAGCACAATTAGGCTTCAGGCTATCACGTTTGAAGATCTCCTCAAGATGCCTTCAAAGATGTTAGTCTGAGGCATGCTATAGCTATTCAATTGCATTCAGTTAGAACTATTGCAGCAGGCAGGATTCAGAAGCACAGTATGTAGTTTCCATATTTAATCTGGAAGTACTCAGAGAAAGAAAGTGGGAGAACTAGATAATGTAGTCATTAGCACGGCCTGCTAATGTTGCTTCCTTAGTGAAAACAAAATGAAAGCATGGATAGAGAGTTGTAGACTGGGAATAGGACCTCTGCCTGCTGAAAATCACTGCAAAGTTTCTATCATTTGTCCAAATAGTGTAGAAAATTATTTTTAAACTGCTATTTTGCTACTTTTTTAATACTAAACTTGTTTTCCTTTTCAATGTGAAGTTAAATATTTACAGTTAACCTCTGCTAATAACCTTGTTTTGAATTAAAAAAAAAAAAAAGTCTATCAGACATAAAAGGAAATCAAATGACCTGGAAAATAATGTGATAGTATGTAATACAATGAACAGTATTTGGGAGGAAACAACAACATCAACAAGAAATCTCAAGTGTGCTCTAACCCACTTTGATCTAACATGACTAGCATTTATTTCAAGTCAACACCATCATTTTGATGTTTTTCTACCATGGTAGATTTAAGTGTTTGGTTCTCTCCTATAACATTTAGTGTTATATAAGATGTCATTTTAGAAAATATGAGATCGTGCTGGAAAGCAATTTCCTGAAGTACTAGGAATAGGGTCAAATCTTTATCTAGGGTTGTACTTGCAGTTCTGGCAATTTTCTTTTTTAATAAATATGGATAACTCTGTAGGACAGCAAATGCTGTCCTTCATCTTATGTCGAGGTTTGAAAATTGGGTTGTGTGGAACAGGTTGGATATCTTCTTAAAGACAGAAGATGATACAAAGTTCTTGATCCAACAATGTAAAAAATCCAAAGACACATTTACGTGGTTGTGTCATCTGAACCGTGAGCAGTCAAACATAAATCACCAGTGCTGAGGAGGGAACTAAGGAGTCATCGTGATTTACCAGGCTGGACCTTAGGCAAACCTTGTTGACTTGTGCATAGCGCTGCATTAAGTTACCCTAGTGCTGAATGAGAGCTGCTTTGCATCTTGGTAGCTTGTGCCACAGAGCTCTTAAGCTTTCTGAATTTGTTTCCAGAAGTTTGCATAGACATAGAACCACAGAACATCCTGAGTTCATCAGAGATCATCAAGTCCAGCATCTGACCCCACAGAAGATTATCAAAAATTGAAAACCTATGTCTGAATATGGTGTCCAAACACTCCTTGAACTCCAGCAGCTTGGGACCCTGCCCACTGCCCTCGGGAGCCTGTTCCAGGGCCTGACCACTGACCACTCTCTCATTGAAGAACCTTTTCCTAATTCCTTCACAAGGAGCAGGGATGGGAGATGGGAAAGGAAGCCATCTCACAGGCAAGCCTACTGGATGTTAATGGATGGTCTCCCAGCTAATTCTAGCCATGGGGGTTGTGGAGCAGATAATGAGCTGGGTGCCTGGACCTTCAGTGTCGCTCCTGTGACCACACTGATGCGAGCCCTGGCACAATGGCATCATTCTAGGCCATCTGTCCTGGAGGCAGATCCACTTCCATTAGGTCTTCATCTGGAGGTGAAGGGCCTATGATGGCATTCCACCTGAGCCTAGCGCAGCAGACTAAAGAAGAAGGGTCTTGTTCTTCTATCTTCTGCCATATTGCTGGGGGATCTTTTAGGCTAGCTTGCAGGATGTCTATAGTTTACTCTTTCTGAGTTAATGGTGAGTGTAGGGTCTGTGGTTTGATTAGAGAGTTTGTCTCACTCTCCTGCAACTCCATTGCTGTGATCGCACTGCACAGAGCACAGAGAAGCTGAGGTGGTGCCAAATCATCTCTGTGGGAGATGGATCCATGGGCTGCTCAGCATTCCCCAGATGTTTGCATGTACTAATGTATATATTTTCTGACTGAAGTTTTTTCTTTCATTGCCTTTCTTCACTGGATGATGGGAAAACTTCAGGTTCACAGAATCACAGACAGTCCCAGTTGGAAGGGTCCAATGAAGATCATGGAGTCCAATCCCTGGCTTGACATAGGATCATCCAAAATTCAAACCCTGTCTGATAGCGGTGTCCAGACACTCCCTGAACTCCGGCACTCAGGGCCGTGCCCACCGCCCTGTGGTGCAGCCCCTTTCCCTGACCCCCAGCTGCCCTCCCCTGACGCAGCTCCATGCCATCCCTGTCGCTGTCACACAGAGCAGAGCTCAGCGCTGCCCCTCCGCTCCCTGTGAGGAGCTGCAGCCGCCATCAGGCCTCCCCTCAGCTCCTCTGAGCTCCTCTGGACTGAGCCAACACAGGGACCTCAGCCACTCCTCATGTCTCTTGCCCTCTGGAACCTTCACTGCCTTTGTAGCTCTCTTTTGGATAGCATCAAAAATTTATTGCACTTCTACATGCCTCATGCCAGGATGAGAAATGGCTGTAGCAAATATAGACCCAAATTAGAAAAGCAGGCATTTGTGAATTGATGATTTTTGAATACAGGTTATAAGCTGATGTTGGGAAGTGAGTTTAGCCCATTCCAAAACCAGAAAGGGGGGAAAAAAATAATAAAAGAACTTTTATTCCTTTAAAAGTACTTTTGCCTTCTCTGTGCTGATCGGCCACCCACAAGAGCTGCTTTCGCATGAAGGCTGTGTTTAGCAAGATCCAAACCGCAGCCGCTCTCTGGGCACAGCCCACGTTCAGGACATACATCCCTCGTCCCCGCGGCTGCCGCGGGGCAGTAAACCCCAAACCGCTCAGGATTCCCACAGCCGCACCGGGATCCCCTGCATCCCATCCCGACGGCCTCAGGGCACGGCTCTGTGCCCACGGGCGGCTGAGGGCCGCGGATGGGAAGGGCAGGGGGCGCAGACTGACCGGCGGGGCGCAAGAAGGAGGGGGGGGCCGAGTGCTGCCGCTTTAAATCCTATCCCCGGGGGCGGGGAAGGGGCCGCCGGGCGGGGGGGGGGTGGGGGGCCGAGCGCGCGTCCCGGCGGGCGGGGGAGGGGCGCGGCAGGGGGCGGGGCGGCGGCGTTCGGGGGCCGCCGAGAACGGGCGAGAGGGCGGCGGGAGCGGAGTTTGGCCGAGAGGGAGTTAGGGGCGATAGCAGGGAGCCGGAGGCTCCCGCCATGGCCACGTCCCCGTGCAGCAGCAGCGGCGTCTCCTCGTCGTCCTCGTCGGGGCTGGGGGCGGACGCGGGGCTGGAGATCCGCACGCGCTCGGTGGAGCAGACGCTGGTGCCGCTGGTGTCGCAGGTAGAAATGCGCTTTCCCGCCCTCCCGCTGCCCGGCCCCGCGCGGGCTGCGCGGCTCCGTCCCGCCGCGGGGGCCGGGGCGAGGGATGCTCCCCTCCCGCAGTCCGGCTCCCAGCAAGGTCGCGGGGCCGTTGCGTAACGCCTGGGCTCGGCTCCCCCGCCCCGCGGAGGGCTGAGGGGCGGCTGCGGGGCTCCCCCGCCGTCCGGACTGTCGCGCTCGGTTGTCCTGCCCGGCTTTGGCGCTCCGCTCCGGGTGTGTGGGCCGGGCGGCTTTTGGGAGCTGGCTGCGCGGGGCGGCATCGATCTGAGCTTTCATCGCACTGGGGGTAGCGCTTGAATGCTAAGAAGTTAAATAATGTGTTAACTGTGACCTCCGAACGTATCCCGCACGGTCCGGGCCGATCTCGAAGCAATAAATCGGGTTTTGAATGTTTGTATGCTAACAGCTTCGGTCGGTTTTGTTCATTTGGTCCTTAGTTGCAAAACTGAAGTTTGGAATGCCCAATAAAGCTGTTCTTGCTTGAAGAAACTGTGAATGAAAGTAACGTGTACAGTGTTTGCTTGATAGCGTTTTTGTACTTTGAACGTGGATTGTAAAAGTTAGTTAAACCGATCTGTGCGTCTGTGCAGAACCTTTTCGCAGCATGTAGCAGCAGTACAAAAACCCCATTAGTCGGAGTGATGCGAAATTGCCTTTGTACTGTGGCAGTCCTCTTGGAAAGATGCCGTAGGCAGCCCCGTTTTGCATGGGCATGGGCAGCCTATCGGAGAGGGTTGTGACCGTGGTTCTGTACTTATGGTAGTTTCTTATCCCAATCAGCTCAGAGAAACCCACCTCAGGGGTTCAGCTGCTTGTTCTGTGGCAGAGCCTCAATACACTTCAGTGAACTTTCTACTCCTGAAACAACAGAGAGGTAAAACATGGAGACTCCTTTTAGGAAGCTTAAGGGCAAACAAAAACCTTCCCAGTTGCCAAGGCTGGGCTTAACAGCTTCTAAATCCCTCCTTTTGACAGGTTTGTGTGATGAGGCGCACATTCTTATTTTGGAATACTCCTTAGGAGAGGCTGTCTTGTATCTTTGTGTATGTATGTAGGTTGCTCCGAAAATAATGCCTCCTGTTAATTTCCATGAACACTCCAACAGATACAGAGAGCACACTATGATTGGTAAAGCAAATTCTGAGCTGCAAAACAGTTTTTTAACATAGTCACAACCATTAGCTCTGCATTTTTGCCAGCAGTGAACAGGAGCCTGCATGTCACACTCAGAAATATCTGTACCAGCGGAGGTGACCCACTGTTGCTGCTGCTGAATTGGACCACCTACCTCCTCACTGTGCTCACATCCACTGTTTGGTCTCCATAAATGTTCAGCAAGCACTGATGAATGTCAACGGGTGCCATTTTTTCCACAGGGAGGAATTCAGGCACCTTTTCTTCATATGCACTTCCGTGTCAGACACCATTGTGCCAGACTGCCCCACCGCTGCCATCTATCACACAAGCAATAAAATGTAACGGAATGTTGGTGGGAAGATCCAATGTCTACTGCCATACCACCAACATCTGCCTCTAATGTGTGAGCCATCAGAATAAAACAGGAGGCATTAGTTTCAGAGCATCCCTCATAGTTGGCAGTGCCTATGTTAATGACCACAAAACCTATGATCATCTCTTCCAGACGTGCTAAGCATCTTTCATTAATACTATGTTAGGAAGATGTCTGAGCATTTCTAAAAACTCAAAGCTTACTGTTCTCCCAGTGCAGTGCTCCTGACTTGGAACAAGCCTGCGCCCTTGGAACATGAGTGCTGAGCTCCATTCAGATTCAGGCTGAAGTTACTGATGGTATCAGCAGTAGTTCCCTAAACTGGCCTGATACAGTGCCCTACTTATTGTACAGGTTTCAGTTATTTCCATACTTGCTTCATGGAGATTTTTTTAGTAGACATCTCATTGTCTTTGTTTGAGGATTTATGCAGAAATAGTGCTTTATCTCTTATAATTTGTTTCCTATGTTCTGCATATGCTATGTATCTGCAGCAAGTGCAGGACTTCGGCTTTGCACTTGTGCAAAATACTCTTGCAAAGGGAATTATTATTCATGCTGTGAAGTAAACTTCATAGGTGACAGTTTTGTTAAAAGCTGGAAAGTGCTATGTGATACTTGCGTGCTACTGAAAAAAAAAGTGAGAATGTTGTTACTGCTTTTCACTACCGCTTCTAAAAGAACAGGAAACCCTAGGTAGCCTCACTTTCAACCTCTTTTGGTTAGCTAAATCTTTCATTAAGCCAAAAAAACAAACAAACAAACAAAAAAACCCCCACCAAACTCCCTGTATTGATTCTTATTTTAACTCATGTCGTACTGTGAATGTGTTTGACTACCTTCTCTTACTCAGCATTTATTTTAATGGTACTTTTCCATTTGCTTTTCTTAGACTACATAGTGTCAGAGTAAATTTGCCACCAGCAGTGGTACAAGATTCCTGTTCTCCCAATTGTCAAAACTACCCTTAGATTCTCTACTGGATATGCTCATGAATAAACTTTTCTAAAAAGTTAGCATTTACAGAGCTGAATTAGATCTTCTTTTTATTTAGATCTATTCTTAGCCTCATGCTTACCTCTCCTAATAGCTCTGCAACTGACAAAAGAAGACTGTAGACTTAAGCCACAGTTTGCTAACCTTTCTTTTTAGCTATCCACATATCTATGCTGTGGAGGGAATTATTCTGCAGTATTGTACAAAGCATTTGGCACGCAGTTCAGAAAATATGGCTTTATGGGTCAAACCCCGTTGGGTGCCTTTAGTTCTGTGTTTCACATGAAAGTGGCACAGTGTTCTAAAATCTAGACATCTCCTTCACTGCTGCTGCAATTTCCAGACTAATTAAGTTGGTTTTTATTTTTCTATGGAAAGTTTTTGGCAACGTAAGTCAGGAAGGGTGTTTAAAGCGGTCAGTGCTGACTCATTTAATAACAAGTCATTTAAAATAATCGGGGAAAGGCAAAGACAGGGAAAAAGCACTTTCCAGGATGTGGCTCCACCAGCGACTTCCTCAGCTGCCATTATGTATGTACCTGCTTGCTAGTCTAGCAGTAAGCAGGCATCTTCTCAGCTGTCTGTCTGGATGGGTCTGTTCCAAGAAAGCATTCTGACAAACTGTAGACCAGTTTTTTTTTGTGAACCTTCAGAGTAAGGCACTTGAAAAAGTTCAGAAGTGCAAGCCTGAGCTCTGTCTGGTTTCTGAAAGAAAGTCACTTCTCATAGTTGTAGGGAACCTACCTGCCTGTGTACAGACTCGTGGGATAGCAGCTAACTCCTCAGCTTCAGGCAGTGCATTTTGCCTTAGGCACTTTGAAAAACTGTTGTGTTCACATGTTACTGAATGTGATTTTCCAATTTCTGTGATTTGTGGGTGATACTGTCAGAGGTTTGGGGATTTGTTTGGCCAATGTAGTCAAAACTTAATTAAAAAAAAATAAGTCAAAGACACAAATGTTTCTGAATTTGTTCTTGTCAGTTTCAGATTCTGAATAAACAGCCAGTGGTATGTGCCTTGAGAAGGAAAAAAAAGAAGCCTGTTCTTTACTATGATATTGTTTCCTTGGTTTCTCTGAAGCTAGCTGAAATAATTCCAATTTCAGTAAACATTACATTTTTATATACATACTGCTCTGCCAGCATCCAGAAAACAGCTCTTGCACTCTCTGGTAAAAGAGAAATGTGGATATTAGGAAAACATGTGACATAGGAGGGGTTACAGGAAGCATGTTTGCTTTCCATTGAGCAAAGAAGGCTAATGGCAGAGCTCACTGTTGTCTGCAACTATGTGTATCAGGCAGATATGGTGAAGGTAGGTCCTTCCTAGAAATGCATGGTGATAGGCAAGAAGAAAATGACAGAAATTGGAACGTGGGAAACCTGAGATATAGGAAAAGGCTCTCTTTTGCTGTCCCAGTACTCAAACAATGGAAGACGTGTGCAGAAAATCTATACCTGCGTTCCTGGAGGCATGAGAAGCTCACTGGGCCAGACCTTTAGCATCATGCAGTAATTGGACCTGGCTGGAGTATGGAGCCAGACTACATGTCACTGGTAGTCTCTTTCATTTTATGCAAATTGCATATTTTTTCATTGTAGCCAGATATTGCACTGAAAGAAGTGCTGCTGAGGAGTAATGGTCAGTTATCATTGCATACAGGAAGACAGGAGTATTTTCCCATCTGTATCACTTTGATCTCTAGTGATTTTCATCTGACATTTTTATCTGGTTGGTTTTGTAAGATGCATCTGCAGTTCTTTAGTTGGATCTTATCTTTACTGCCATGAATAACTTGGGATCACCAGCAAACTTCCATCGTTTTATTACAAACTTATCACCCCTCTCTCTTCACGATCATGTAGAATAATTCATGTTCCAGCAAAGGTTTCTGTGAAACTGCCATTGTTACAATGGGCGATCATTCACTTTCTGCCTTTCTACTCCATCTTTCTCCTCATTCACTGAAACCCTTTAAATGGACTTTGCCAAAAGAGAATTAGGAAGCAGAGTCCATCCTTAGCCCTATAATCTATGACCTCTCCAGAGAGCTCTGGTTATGTTGTGAGGCAAGATTTCCCTTCAGAAACACCAAATACTGAGTCTTTTCCAGTATGTAATTTTTATTTGGGTGTCCATTACTTCTGTTTGCCTCATCGTTTGTATTAATGTATAAGCATCAGGCAACTTCTATACCTCAACTAACAATCTACTTTTAAGAAGGAGGTTGCATGGAAAAAGCTGATATCATCTGTTACATCTTTGTGTTCCTTGAAATACTAGTGAATGGTATATAAAGTTGTTCTAGTTCATTGTACCTAATATTTTCATAGCCTCTTCTACTGTCACTTTGAATCAGTAACTGATTTTATCAGGCTTATGCTCCTGAAGAAACCAACTATAAGAGCTGGTAAGTTACTTTGTTTAGTGAAACTGCTGTTATTCTGCATGGAACTGAACAAGCGTATTCAATCAAAGAGAGAGGTATTGTAGAACTGCAGCCATGGAGTTCAGCATGCTACTTTTGCATGACATTGAGTGTTATCTGTAGATTAATATTGTGTTTGGGAAAGCTTTTTTGTGTCCTGTTGGCTTAGAAGACCTCAGGTGCCCGGTAACAGCTAGATTGCTTATGTTGTACCCAGTAGCAGCAAAATGTGGGATGGCAGCTCGCGTTCAGTTCTGCACCATGGATGTGGATCTTTCTTTGTGGCCTTACTGAAGAATATTTTATCAGGATGTGGCAAAGTTGCTTCATAAGGCTTATTTGTGGGGATGCATGCATGTATGGTGCCAAAACCGGTCAAAACTTACGTGAAAGATTCTATTGTCACTCATGTGATAACTAACACATGTGACACATTTTAACAAATATTTGTTTCTTCTAAGCACATCTAGTGTTCTTGAGGATTATTCAGTCATGGATTTGTCTTAATGGGTTTCTACTAGTGACTGTAAAAAAGTTATATCCCAAGAGCACACTTAGAATCTATCTTTCTATCACTAGTTTGCAAAAACTGGAAAAAAAAAATCCTGCTTTTCCTCAGCATCATGCTTTAGTCATGTATGCAACCTAATGTTCAAAAGTCTGGAGTTGTAATATTATATTGGACTATAATATATTGGACTCATTCACAGACATACTTCTGAGCTTTTTGCATATTGAATATATTGTCTCTTCTTCCTTTAGAGCATATATGTCTACTCCCCCAATTTTATGTTTGTTATTGTTTTTTAATAAAACAAATAAAAAACTAAGTTTTGTTAACTATATCCACTAACTATTTTATATGTAGCACAAGACAATTCTCTCCACTTGCATCCCAGGCAAGCCAAATGTTGTACATCCATGCTTTAGAGACTAGGTAGAGGATTGTCTCTTACGTTCTTTGGACAACTTTCCTGAAATTAATGAATGTTTATTTTTGTTTGCTTCCTGAATGTGAGAAAGTCTGAGCTTTTCTCCATTTCGGCTTACTTGCATTTCTCATGCAGCGGGTGTACTGAGAGACTTATTCCATGAAGTCCCCTGCCTGCCTTGTTTTGCTGCATGTTTGGGATACTTCTAGGCCTTTCTCTTCTCCAGAAGGTTTTAACATTTTCTCGTGTTGTTGTCGTGTTGTCGTGTTGTAGCTCCAATGTGGTGCCAAACATTGGGAGTTGTCCCTTACGGCTCTTCTTGGAGATGGAAAAAGTAGAGCAGTCCATGTTTGTCTTAAACTTACTACTTTCTTCAGTGCACTTGAGGGGAAAAAAATCTAATGAGTGCTTCCCTTTTAAAATGCTTCTTGGGTACAAATATTTCTCTTTCCATACTTTAAGAATTCTGCCAACCTCCAAGCTTTGAGCAGCTCTACAATTTTCTTCTTGTGTGAATTAATTTGGTAGTCACTGTAGACTTGGCACTGTTGTAGAGTAATAAAATTACGAATTACTGTGTAGAGGCTTATGTTGTAACTTGTACTGAGTGAAGGAAACTTCCTGCTAAACTAGACAGAATTTGGTACTGCAGAGAAAGTGTGCAGTGATTGCCATCGTACACATTAACTTTGCTGTTGACTCTGGAAGCATGTGGTATGCTGCTTGTTTACAGAGCTGTACCTCATTAGATTCAATTAGTGACTAACTCATTGTCTCCTCCCTTTGGTTCCATAGGTATTTTGGATTAATTTATGACTTTGTGTTTTGTATTATGAATCTTTTATTCTATACAAACATACATTTTTCTGGAAAATGAAGCTTGCAGCAATTCAGCTGTTCAGTCTACCCTATGTACTCTGTGCCCTTTAAAGAGACTGCTTCTTTCTCTTTGATTTATGCAGGAAAGTTAACCACATGAGTTCATCATCTGACTGTAGATCCTGTGATTAATTCTGTCGTACCACAGCCTCAGATGCATCTCTGGGCTGATGCTGTTGCAGATTTCTCATCACTGAGGCTTGTTCCTAATTGACTGTTTAATTGTTGAAGCTGAGTTGTTAGGAATCGGTGAAAGGGAGATAGTTGCTTACAGTTGTGGTTTTTAAGGTATATTTGAGAGCATAGGAATACCTTAGGATATTTTAAATAGGTGAATATTTTTTTAATGTTATGTTAGTTTTTTAATATCAGTATCACTAATGATATTCTGCTTTACAAAGAAAATTGCATTGGAACATTTACCACACGAAACCTTAACTGGTGCAATTGGCTTTGAATTCAGCTTAGCACCTCCATTGTGATATTCAGCTTTGGTAACATAAATGAATTGCTGTAACATTTCAAGTAATTGAAGCAAGATACTTCATAGTGACTTTGCTTAAAATCAGCTGCTCTTTTTCAAAGGAAGCTTATCTTTTACACTTGTGAGATCTGATTAACGTCTTTTCTATAGATTAAGCACATTTTTGTAGTTCTCCAGCAGAGTATTACATCAAAACTGCCTCACAGTGGCCCTGCGCGTAAAGAATGAGAGCAGCTTTCTTGCTACTCAGCATTGTTAACAGATGGTTTTCGATTAGGTACTGAAATCCCCAGCGGATGAATTAAGAATGAATGATTGCAAACAATTCTGATTATAGATTAATAAAATTGCTGTATGGTAATATGAGACCATTGCTTTCTGCATTGCAAAGCGTAACCCTTACTAGCTAAAGCCTCATCGTTTCTACTTGTTGAGTTGTACTGCCTTGTTTAAAGCTCAAGGGGTAACTGAGCAGTAATGTAGAATCTGGTTCTATGTTTTAATTGATAATTTGTGTAGTGAACCGGATGATTTCTTGTTTTTATACCTTACATGAATAATGAAATGTTAGGATAACTCCTAAACACAAGTTGCAAAAAACATATGAGCAAATACTGTGATTCTTTCAGAATTATATGGAAAAATATTACGTGGTTGATTTTGTCATCAAGCAACACTTTGGTATGGACTTTTTGTATTAAGCAGGATGAATGTAACCACTTATAACCGCACGTTATGTATTTTTAAGTAAAAATGAAGCTGAAAATTAGTTCTAGTAACTCAGTGTTGTAAATGCCTTTTTCTTATTCACAGGGATCAAAGCTATTTGGAAAGGACGTACTGTCCCAACTTACAAGGATTTAAAATGTGGGAGTTAAAACAGTGTAAGGAATGTGCCCTTTCATTATCAGAGTTTATTATGTTTTGAAATTCCTTCAGTTGTAAAATTGAAGTATATTTAAATGTAATTTACTCGTGAGCTCTTCAGATAATGGTTCCCAAATTATATGCAAGTTTTGTGTTGCTGTTGTTGTTTACACTTCTCTAAGTGGATAATAGTTACACGCAAAGCCTTTTTCCAGAGTACATTGTACTTTTCTGTTAATCCCTAGACAAGCACGAGTTTTTCAAGAAGCAATACCAGATGTTGCTCTGAACTGAAGTGGTATGCCAAAGAACTGCAAAGGTAGCTCCTTCTAAAAAAGGGTTGAAAAACTATCCTGTCTGTAACATGCAGTACAAGGCATTGTGTGACTGGCATTCATATCAGCGAAGCTGCCTATGGGGCTAACAGGCAACTTTTTCCACATCTGCAGGATCCAGTCCCGACTTGAATTGGAAGAGGTCTTGACTGCAGACATTATCAGTGTGGTATTTGTGTTACATCCTATGTTACAATATCTGAATTCTTAGTTCCCCAACAGTGACTGTTTCTGATTGAGAAGATCAGAGGTGTCTCAGGCATTGCTTGCACAGAGGTTTAGGTGAGCTAACGGAGGCAAGTTAGACAAGAAAGCCACAATAATTATTTGGCATTCAGTCTTTGGTTTTAGGTTTATCTGATCATGTTTGTAAATTGAGTTATTTCTGAGACTTGCATCTCTCTGGTGCTGAAAATGCGTGCATCTGTTTTGACCACATCTGAAAGTACACCTTAAACAATGGGCTTCCATCTGAGTTGTTCTTGTTTTGTTAGACTTGCTTTTGCCCAGAATTTCAAGGTGCAGAATTAAAAGAGGGTAATAGCTGTATTTTTGAAATCTATCCATTCAGGTTAGAAGGTACTGAACTGGAGAGCAACAGGAGGAGTTGTTGTTGGCTTCTATACCATTAAGACCAATTATTGCATTCATTAGCTCAAGTTCATTTTCTAGTGAGGAAGTTGTGCATTTCAGTAAAATTTCTGTGTGGTAACTGTTAGAATGCAAAGGCATTAAAGGCCATTTTATTTTTTGATGCATCTTAGGATGAATAAGTACATATACCATGATGTTCGGGGCACTTGATTTACATATTTAATCAGAAAATGTTAAATTAGACATTAGAAATTAGTGAAATTTGAATTAAAACAAAATATTTTTCCCAACTTAAGTGTCAAATTGCTCAGAAGTGGGAATCTCATTCTAAATTTCCCCACGTCTTTTCAAAAAGGGAATGGAATTGAAACTTGAGTTGTTTAAAAATGCATATCTTCCCCACTGTCACTGTTTTTTATAGAAACCTTCTTTTGGGCAAGAAGATAAGTCACTTGTCTGACTTATAAGGCATATAACAAAAAGATTGAAAACTTCAGTGTTGTTAGATCAGTGGTCAAGCATCGTTGAACATTGTTCAGGGTTCCTTATCTTCCTCTGCTCTGTGTGGGGTGGGGAGAGAGAAAGGAGCGTGGCAGGAGTGTCAATTTTCTGCCAAGTATCTTTGAATCAGTGATTTTCAAGGAGTTTGTGAAAATTGAATTTTACAAAGCAAGTGAATTTCTCCTTTACAGCAGTGTTATTTTAGTAACATTATTAGGATATTTATCAATTCTACATAACGTGTAAGAGTACATGGATTGCAAAAACTAATGTCTGTTGTTTGCTGTGTTGTTTGCTTCTGTTTCTTCAGAGTTCCTTTTAGCAACTTCTAAAAAAGAAAAGAAGTTAAAAGTTGGAAATAATCTTAACCACACAGAAAAAAAAAAAAAATCCAGATTTTTCATTTGTTTGGAGTGGAGAAATCTCAAATGCCCCCAAAACAGTCTAGAGGAAATAAATTGGTGTCATAGAAGTCTACGTCACAACTGAACAAGTTCATCTGTATCTTTACTTTTTTGGATAATCGTTTTGGTGGTGTTGGGTTTGAATCTTGAAGTTTAAAGGACCCTTGTTTTTCTAAAAATGCATTCAGCACAAAGAAAGGCCATTCCCTGCTTTAGTACAGCCTTGCATTGAATTCAATCCTTTTGTTCACTAAACAATTCCAAGAATGTGTAACAAGTGTATAGTAATGAAGCTAATTATCTGAGGTGTGTATTCAAATTTGGAGTTCTGAGTGAACTCTTGTCTTTCCTTGCAAAGTTTACAGAGGTCTGAGGTAGGTTTGAAGCCTAGATCAGAAAGATGGGAGTGTAGAGAGCTCTTCTGACCTCCATCAAAATAATACTGTCTATATGTGAAGCTGTTTTGCATGAGAAGTACGAATTTAAATGCTGTTTTAATATGCAAAGTACAATTTGCAGTTAATCAAAACTCTTGATACAAGTGTAACATAGTGAGTAGTATCTCATTTGCTTGTTTAATATTCTACTTGGGTTGTTTTTGTTGAATTTTTTCCTAGGTACCTGACATGTTTAGCCCCTGTTGGAGACACTAGTTTAAGTAGGCTGGCAATCTGATTTGGTAGGGCTCTTCTTGTGCTGTTTGCCAGCTTCTGCTTGTCACTGCCCACCCTGGATTATTCTTTCTTCCTGTCCAAACTTGGCTTATCAGCCATCAGCTTGTCAGGTGCTACATGTGAAAGATTGCCAGAGGTTCCTATAAGCACTTGCCTGCAGATAAGTGAATTAGCTTACAGGTTGTCAAAGTGGTTTATTTCATTCGCTTTCCTCAAGGCTTTTGAGAAAGAAAAGCAATAAAATGCTTTTGGAAAGTCCTCTTATAAAGATGCAACTACAACAGTCTCAATACTGCAAGTACTGCATCCAGATGTGGAGTCCTCTGTACAGGAGAGATGTGGACCTGTTGAAGCATGACCAGAGGAGGGCCACAAATGATTTGAGGGATGGCACACCTCTCCTGTGAGGACAGACTGAAAGAGATGGGGCTGCCTGGAGAAGAGACCCTCTGGGGAGACCTGAGAGTGGTCTGTCCGTACCTAATGGGAGGCTATAAGAAAAAAAAGGCAATTTCCTTATCAGAGTCTGTTGTGGTAGGACAAGAGGAAATGGTTTCAATCTAGAACAGGGGAGATTTAGATTGGATATAAGAAACTTTTTTTGAACAGTGAGAGTGGTTGAGGCACTGGAACAGATTGCTCAGAGAGGTGGTGGATGCCCCATCCTTGCAGACATTCAAGGTCAGGTAAGGTGGGGCTTTGAGCAACATGTAGCTGTAGGCATCCCTGTCCATCGCAGGGGAGTTGGACCAGACAGCCATTAGAAATCCCTTCCAACTTGAATGTTTCTATGATTCTAAGCATAAAGGAACTCAGTATTCTTGGTCATGCAGAGTTTTTGTACTGTCTTTTGCATCCTGTTTATAGGCAGTGTGAGGAAAATATGTAAATATATGGTAGCAGTATCGTATTGCTTCTTGCAAGCTGTTCTTTTACAGAAATAGTGTCTTGAGGCCCTGTACAATGTGTTGAGGTCTGTGGGACTTGTGCAAGAGGGGGTTGGTTGTCCTTTCATACACAGGAACAAAATGTAGAAGAAAATGTTCTCTTTCAGTTGTTCATAAAGCAGAGACAGATGTTTCAAATACTATTTTCATGTTAAGTAGAACACGGGTTTCTACATTTAATTAGTGCATCAGTAGCTAATGCAGTTGCATTTCATAGAATATCTAGATTTGGAAAGGACCTATCATTGAGTCCAGCTCTTGGCTTCACACAAGACCACCCAAAACTCAGATCATATGTCTGAGAGCATTGAACAGACACTCCTTGAACTCCAGCAGCCTATTCTATGCCCACCACCCTCTGGTGCAGACCCTTTCCCTAACTCCCAGCTGCCTGGAGCTCAGCGCTGCCCCTCCGCTCCCTGTGAGGAGCTGCAGCCGCCATCAGGCCTCCCCTCAGCTCCTCAGCTCCTCTGGGCTGAGCCAACACAGGGACCTCAGCCGCTCTTTGTACCTCCTACCCTCAATCCCTTCACCCTCCTTTGGGTGTTCGCTAGTAGTATCCAAAATTTCATTTTTGTGAATCTTTTCTAGCTTTTAAAAACTTTCAGAGTTGAATTCATACAATTAAAACCTGAGTAGGAAGATAAGGCCTTCTAATTCTTAAAAACAAAAACAAAACAAACAAACAAACAAAAAATACAGGGGTGTGTGCGTATGTGGATATTTTGTAGATGAGTGCTCAAAATCTTAGAAAATAGTAAGACTTTTCCTCATGCCTAAACATGCATCTGATTTTGACAGACTTGATTCCTAGGACAGGTAAGCAGGTAGTCCTTCCTCATCCACCTCTTGAGTTCCCTGAGGTTTGTCTTCTGTGATGAGAAGCATTCCTGACAGTTCTGCTTGTAGGCCTTTAGGACTGGATGTCCTGTGTGCAAGTATGGTTGTATTCTGTAGCAGATGTAGATGTTAGAGCAATGTCTGCTGCCTTCTGGCTGAATGAACCAGACCTGTCTGTCCTTGGGGAGTTACATAAAACCTAATGAGATACAGTGCCCAAAAGTAATATTAGAAGTCATTTCCCACTCCCTTAGCTCCCAGCTTAATATGAGTTAATAAAAGTTTGAGCTGTGAGGAGACTGCTGTGGCCAAAGTTTTTACTTATCCTGTCAACTGCAACTAAACGTACTTTGTGGCATGCTCCTGTTGTGTTTATATCTTCTTGCCTAGTATGCAGTGCTATTGCATTTTCTTAGCAAAGGCTTTCCATTGCTGTCATTGTATTTATTTCAAAAATATGTTTTCTACGTATATGATATTAATGGAAGATGCGAAAGTGAAAACATGCGATACATAAGATGAGCTGTTAATCTAAGTCTGCTACAAGACTATAGCTAATCCTCAATTTACAGAATAAATACCTTAAGTATTTGCTCTAACAGGAAATCTGATAAGGTGAGACAATAACAAACATTACTCATGTAGGCCTAAATCATCCTACATACAGCATGCAGTGTGAGGAGGCGTGTAAGGTACCTTCCATCATAATTTCCCAGTTTAACTTCTGTGTTTGTGGAAATGGCTGTGAAATAGCTACTTTTCCGTTGGTTTTATATATAGTAGTCTATAAACACTTCCTGAAACCGAGTCTCTTAAGTATCACTTCATTCTGTCATGCAAGACTTAATTACACTGATAATAAATAGACACTATGATATTTTTAGTGAGGCGTGTTGCCATGATGCTTCCTGTGCATGAGGCATATAACAACTTAAATGCCATATCTGAAAGCCCTCCAAAAGCTAAGAAAACAGCTGCTTGGAAACTGCCACAATTGAACTCATTTCCTTAAATATCAAGTACAGCTTGGTCTGTTATGGCTATATGTTTGTTCCAGTAATGCTGTGGGGGAGAAGGCTGTTTTCCACAAGATGCTAAGGGTTGTAACTGACAGTTTCTTGAGATCACACAATCTTTAAGCTGATCATCTCAATCTCACACAAGTATTTCATGTAAAAGTACGAGTTCTTATTCAACAGAATGTAAACATCGTTGAAAGGTCTGTTTCCTTTCTGGCACCTGGCAGGTAAATTCTTAAGTAAACAGTATGTAACGTATTTCTCTTGTTCAGCTTACAGGTAATCTCTGCAGTTGTTAACTCCTGCCCAGACACTACAAGTGTTAGTAACTGGGTGATACAGTATGTAGAGAATTAAATATATGGGAGGCCTTAAGTTTAAAGCAGAGCTTAGATAACGCTCTTGGAGGTGCAGGGTATATATGCTTATATATAAGCATATACACATATATATATACTTATTTTTCTATGCAAAATTTACTGTATCAGTACAGGCTACATTTGCCATATCTAACGTTGTGGTGTTGATAACACTTTAATAGGCATGAAGGTATTTATATCTTGATATAGAATCATAGAATCACCAAGGTTGGAAAAGACTTCCAAGATCATTTATTCCAACTGTCCACCTATCTCCAATATTTTCCATTAAGCCACGTCCCTCAGTACAACATCAAAATGTTTCTTGAACACCTCTGCGGTCCGTGATTCCACCACCTCCCTGGGCAGCCCATTCCAGCATCTGACCACTCTATCAGTGAAGAATTTTTTCCTGATGTCCAACTTGAATCTCGCCTGGTGCAATTTGAGGCCATTCCCTGTGGTGCTATTGATAGTTATTTGAGAGAAGAGGCCAACACCCACCTTGCCACAACCTCCTTTCAGGTTATTGTAGAGAGTGATAAAGTCTCACTTGAGCTTCCTCTACTCCAGACTGAACAATCCCTTCCCTCAGCTGCTCCTCATCAGAGTTGTGCTCCAGACCCTTCACAGTTTCATTGCCCTTCTTGAGGCACACTCCAGGACCTCACATTTGTAGTGAGGGGCCCAAAACTGAACACAGTACTCAAAGTGCAGCCTCTTCAGAACTGATTCCAGAGAGGTGATCACTTCCCTGCTCCTGCTGGTTGCACTATTTCTGATAAAGAGAATGCCATTGGCCTTCTTGGCTAGCTGGGCACACTGCTGGCTCTTGTTCAGCTGAATGTCGACTAATACCTCCAGATCTGTTTTGTCCACATAGTCCTTCAGCCACTCTGCCCCAAACCTGTAGCTTTGCCTGGAGTTGTTGTGTGCATCAGATCACTTGACTGATGTCTATTGGTCAATGAGTTTCCTTCCATTCTAACATTACAGTGATTACTCAAGTAGCTGTAATATAGCTAGTCCCAAAGAAATTATATTACCCATCTGGGTGTTATCTATTCCAGGAAAGATCTGCAAAGCTTTACCTGCACTTACAAACTACTTCAGTGTGTGTTACAGACTAGATGATGCTGGTGGTGAAACATGCTACTGCTTCTTGCTTCAGCTTACATAGTGGGAATGGAGGGGGCTCTCTCTGTCTGAAATCATGCAGTACTGGTGATTTCTTATCTTCATAAGAGTGCTGAAGAGGTGAACTTCACCCATGTTCTCAAATGAAAATGTTCTAAAAACGTTTAAAAATGATTAAAGCAACTGAAAGTGACATCTTAGTGATTTTTGTCATTTACATACCTCTATGGTAACATATGGGATTAAATGCCCTTGAAGATTTGTAACAGACCGTGGGATTCCTTTCATTCTGCAGTGTTAGTTTTGAATGCATTTTTTCAGGGTTACACAGAACGTGTTTAAACTTCTGCTATTATGAAATGCTGTGGGAGGCAGACTTGCAGACAGGATGTGCATCCAACTTGTATTCTATTTGTTATTCTACAGACTTTTGAAAAGTCATTAACTCAGTGAGTGTTTGAGTCCTTTGTTTACATAATGTTAGGTTGCTGTTTGCTTAAATATCAGTTGAGGAAACAGAGTTGTGACTCTTTAGCGAATTGTTTTTTTCTCAGCATTTGGGCTAATGCTCTTTGTACTCTTACTGTCTGTGGTCAGGTACTGGCCTGATGGGATTGGTAGATTACCCATGGGTATTGGACAGTTTGCTGTATGATGAGCATTCACAATGCTAGAATTCGGGAAAATGCATATTGCAGTTTTTTGTGTGCTTTTAAGATCCATTTGACATCAATCTGAATTTCCGATGAAGTAATGGTAATTGGAAGGGAGGAATTAATCCATTTTGGTAATATCACTCCAATTCTAGAATGAACCTGAAAGTGTTGAGATATGTTTGGTTTACTCTCTAACAGGATTTTGTTTTCATCTTAACCTGTATTTAAGGATTTTTAGGTTTTGAGGAGAGAGGTTGGTGAACTGAAGGACTCTTAGAGGGACAGATTTGTTATGTGAACTGTAGAAAGTGACGTTCCTTTGGAGCTTGTGGTTTGGGTACAAGTAGGACAGAGGAAAACATACATAAGAAGGTACTGAGTAGATGATGCATTTCTATAATGATGCTTTATTCTAGGACAAAATATTCTTAATTCCCGTAGCAGTTCTTGAATAAAGTAGCACTATTTATTGGGAATGTTTTTAGTATTTTCTAGGATTTTTTTTCTTCTTTTCTAGGGGGAGGGACAAGGTGGTGGTGGTGCAATGTTTTCTGAAATACTGATGTTTTTTCCATTATAAGGTATTTGATATTGCTAGTATGAGTAAGTCAGCTCCTGGCATTTAAATCTAGCCCCAGTAAGATCTTCGCACCTGAAATTTTTTTCTAGAAACAATACTTAGTGATATCTTAGCTGAAGGCCTTGGACATTGACCAAATTGTGAAGCAGAACAGATCTTACACTGTTTCCTGCGTTTTCCTTGGGTGTGATATGAGCATTACAGGCACAGCTTTTATGCTCTTGCTCTACAATAGACTTGACTGGTAGGAGAACCTAGGCAGTTCAGGAGGAAAATACTCCCTCAATTCTTTTGGATCTGGGACAAGCTGAAATCGTAGCAGATGAGCAAATTTAATTATGTTCTTTCCCCCCCCCTTTCTCTAACAAGTTAAATGATACATTGTGGTTCCATTCTGTATTTTATTAGTATACTAAAAAACTGTCTCTGAATTCTGCTCAAGACTTGCCAACGATATTAAAAAGACATCTTGTATAGAGTTCTAATAGTTGACTCTTACTTGTTCACAGATAACTACTCTTATTAACCACAAGGATAAACCAAAGCGTTCTGACAAGACTCTGCAGGCAATTCAGCGAGTGGGCCAAGCAGTTAACCTGGCAGTTGGAAGATTTGTTACAGTAGGTGAAGCTATCGCCAACGAAAATCATGAATTGAAAGAAGAAATGAGTATTGCTTGCATTGAAGCAAGGAGAGCAGGTACGTAGTTACTCATGAAATTTGTAACCTGTTGTGCTTGTGCCCAGTTTGGATCAGTATTTGTATTGTCTGAAGTAACGTAAGAACTTTAGTGTGTTATTTAATTGTTTAATCCTCTTCTGATGTTTCATTCGAGGCCTCGTCTGTTATCTTGGTCACTTGCTTAAATTGTTGTTTTATCAGCAGATGGAATTGTGTGGTGGCTTTGATCTTTTGCCAGAAGGAATTACCTGACTGCTGTTGTTTTTTTTTTTTTTTTAATGATGTTTTTAGAAACAAAGAGCAGAATGTTGAGAGAACATGTTTAGAGTTTATTGCTCTCAAGCTAAAACAGTGGGGCATTTAAAGTAATTTGAGGTCACTGCTTTCTAAATCTGAATGTCTGAATGAAGGTCAGTGTCAACCCGAATTTCATCAGCACTCAGTAAGATGACTCACATCATTCATCTGATGACTCCCCTCAGTAGAACGAAAATATCAAACCGTATTCCTCTTTTTGCTGGATACTGTTTGTGTTGCAGACTTGCTGGGTATATGGATTTAATTTGAAGTATGGACGAGGGATCAAGTTGACTATTGTCATGGTCCTCCTCCTAGAAGCCACCCTGTATGGAAACAGTGGGTTATATTTTCTGATACTGTAAGGCAATTCAGTGTCGTGCTAGAGACCACATTCCCAGATATGCCCATTGCATGATGTTTTACTAGACTTCCTAAATGATTATTGTTGTAGTTGGGTGTGGTTTTTTTCTTTCTTTTTTTTTTTTTTTTTCTTTCATATACTTTTAGATAATGGGAAGTTCTGCTTGAAGCAGGCAGAAGTGCCTACTAGCATGACGGGTTGTCTCCCTGAAGCCACAGGAAGCATAAAGTCTGTCTTGAGCTTCCAGATGTGCTGACAAATAAATGAGCCTTCCTTCAACACTAATGGTTTGTCAGCCAGCAGGAGCTGTACTCCAAGACCAGCTTATTGTAATTGGTTCTGTTAAGATAAACAGAGGACTTGTGGGTGCTTGTGAGATTTATTTTTATTTGCTTATTACTTTGTTCTATATCTTTTCAATAAGCCCAAAAGCCTGAGGATCTTGCCTTTTGGCTAGCATTCTTCTGGCTTAATCCTTGTGCTGGCCTGAAACTTTGGGGATGCGTACCATTAATGTATTTGGCATATGCAGTTAATATTGATTTTGTTCTTAAAATAAAAGCTTACAGATTGAGCGTAGTAATATAAGAAATCCTCTGGAAATTCTTCAGCAATGAGTAGCAAAGAAAAACACTGGACTGTTTTTGTGATTTGAAAGACTATTCTAGATAAACTTCAGGCTGAAGTTTCATGGCCGCTCCAGTAAACTTGGCTGCAAACAGAAATGTCCTAATTTGAAAACATTCCACTTGTTATGTAAAGCATGTCTTTTCTCTTCAAAGATCCAAGTAAAATGCTAACAAGCCGAAAGTTTCCATTGATAATCTCAGCTGTTAAAAGACCAGTGCAATGTGAATCTCTGTTTCTTGACTTGCCAGCTATTTTGTGGCTAAGTTCTTTTTCCAACCCCTTCCTATCAGTTTATTCAGAAGGAGCTCAGAATCTAAAAATACTCCGGCTGCACTGTTTTATCTCACGCATTGGTTATACTTCTTGTGTTGTTTTTTCTCCCCCTCAGTACAGACGAGTGGGGATATAGGTTATTTACTTTTCTGTCAAGTTTCAAATTGCCCTTGGCATGGGTCAGTTACTCTCAAGCCTATGTGTATTAGATCTAACTGAAGATTCACATGGAATATTCAATATATTATATATGTTTGCTGCTATTGTTCAATTTAGATTTTTTTATTTGTTTTTTTTTTTTTTTTTTTGCTAGTGTAACTCTGTGGAGTGTTAAGTGTTGAACAAGGCTAGAGAGTCCTTTGTGCAGACACATTTTTATGGATAGTTGTCCTCTAAATACAGTCTCAAGGTGCAGTTGCCTGAGTGCCATTTTGAAGAACTTTTCTATTCCAAAGCAAGCCAGTAAAATTTCCTGGAGAGTTATATTCAATTAATAACTCGTATAAAAGAATCATCGTGGAAACTATTCATCAGTGAATATGACTAGTTTGAAAAGCCCAAACTGTCAGCTCTTTGTTCTTTTTCTATATCAGCCATCAGTACTGGAGATGTCAACGTTGCATACTGGATTTATACATTACAATACATGTAGCAAGCAAGCATAAAGCTTTATGTGGGGTTCCCACAAAAACTTCAGCCAGCCATGGAACACTGCTGTTTGCACCAACTCTTCTCGTGGGATGAGAAGGATTTTATGAGAAGTTGTAGTTTGCCTAAGGTATTAAGTTCTGTGAGGAGAGAGTGAACTCTTCTTCCCTTCTCCCTTTTCTTTATCTCTGCAAGGGTAAAATAAAGGGAAAAGTAGGAGAAGCCTTCTTTAAAATAGCCTTTGTTTTTCTTTGTTTCTAATTGTACATGCACAATAAGGAAGCAGAAGAATTAGAAATTGACCTGCCATGATCTTCCTGTCCCTAAAGAAAATGTTCTGTGTTGTAAAATTACATATATATTGATGAAGTGTTAAGGAGTGACTATAATAGAGTTAAGTCTGGGATTTCACATGTGAAGTTATGGCTTACCTCTGCACTTGTGAACATTTTACTATAATGAAAACAAAGTTTTTGTAATGAAAATTTGTGTGCAGCTAAAGCATGCATTTCTCATGTCTGTTTGGTTTTGAGGTGTTGAGGTGCCATATTCTGATGGCCTGGGTAGCAGAAAGCCCTTAGCTGGTTAGGACAGGATATTGCGGAGTTGTTTATACATCCTTTTAGCCAGTAAATTAGACGATGCCTCAAAAATTAAAGGGAAGTGTTGTTAGATGTATGTTGCGGTTTAACCCGACAGGTAGCTAAGCACCACACAGTTGTTGGAACAAGCAATTGTTCACCGCCCACCTACCAATGCCCAGCCAGTCCCCAAGCAGTGGCTCCTCCCCCAGCCAACTCTGCTGTTTTTCAAGGTGATTTTTGCACAGTGTCATATGGTATGGAATATCCCTTTGCCTGTCCACTCCCACCTCTTTGTACCCCCTCAGCCCCCATCACTGGCTGGACTACAAGAAGCTGAGAAGCTGAAATGTCCTTAGTACTGTTCAACAACAACTAAAACATCTGTGTGTTGTCAGTTTTGTTTTTCTCATAAAACAAAAACATAGCATCAGATCAGACACTATAAAGGGATAGTCAGTTCTATCCTATCTGAGACCAGGATGGCATAGAAGATATCTCAACTCTAGAGGATTTAGAACTATTTCTATTGCTAAGAAAAGTAGAGAGTCTTTAAATCAATTGTATATCCTGCAAAGGCTTTGAAGGATGATGTGTTGTGTCTGACTCTTGTGAAGAGTATAATCAGTGATCTCAAGTGTTTCAGACTTGTTATGACTATTTCCTTGTAATAAATCTTGTAATTTGATTTACTTAAAAAGAATCATAAAATGCTGCAGAGGGTCGTGTAGCAGATTTTGCCTAACATTATTCTTGCGCTGTGTCAGTGTTTACAGTAACAGTATAGTAGTGGAATATAACTCAAAGAATCATGTTTTTAGATGTCCATCTGTGGTATTTTTTCCCCACAGCTAAGGAGAGACTTGTTAAATTAGAAGAAAAAACACATGTCAAGAATGAGTTAGTGTCATAACATTTTCAGAGCTCACTGCCAGTTGACTACATAACCCTCAAGGAAGACGTGGAGTAAAATGGAAGTGATAGCTCTCTCCTGTTTTTGTCTTGTCTTTTAGTACAGAC
Source organism: Lagopus muta (assembly GCF_023343835.1). Lineage (NCBI taxonomy): Eukaryota > Metazoa > Chordata > Aves > Galliformes > Phasianidae > Lagopus > Lagopus muta. The sequence goes on along the minus strand of NC_064435.1, from coordinate 59,985,485 downwards.
AAGGAATAAATTAAACATGTTGAAAAGCAATGTTTTGAGATGGATACAAAGAATCACAAAATAACATTTTGGAAACTGCATTTGTTTTCAAGAATGGAGACACTGCATTTTCTCTTGTATACTGTTAAGTGTTTGGCCACCCATGTATTTGAAAGAACGTTTTCTTATATCTCATCCATCGTTTCTTGTCCTATCACCATGCACCTCTAGGAACAGTCTGTCCCCATCTTCTCTATTCCTGCCCATTGGATAGTAGTATACATCCTTGAGCTCTTTGAGAGTGAACAAATTCACTTCATTCAGCTTCTCCTGTCACATGCTTCACTATGTTAATGTTTTTCTTGGCTAAGAGGCCTAAACAGGGCATGATACCCATATACCGTCCCACAGGTACCAAGCAGAAGGGCTGAGTCAATTCTACAGCCTGCTGGTTACTCTCTTGTTGACAGCCTGGCAAGCAGTTAGGCTTCTTTGCCATCCCCAACCCATCATCTACCAGGACCCCCAGGTTCTTCCTTATAAGGTTCTTTCTAGGCTGCTGACCACAGTCTGTACTGTTGTATAGTGTTGCACTGGCCCAAATACAGGGCAAAGTTATATGCCCTTGCAGGCATGCAAATACATTTCATGAGTTTCCTGTCAGATTGCTTGTCCAGCCAGTCCTTCTTTCTCTCTCATCCCTGTCCTCCAGCATATCAGACACTCACATGATTTGGTATTGCTCACACACTGAACATAATTGTCCAGGGAACCTTTCTGATCCTTTATGTCAGTCCCTGAGGGATGCCACTGGTATCCAGCTGCCAGGGAAATCCTATGTCACTGATTACTACCACTGAGCTTCATGGTCAGGTCTGTTTTCTATCCACCTAACTGTTCACTTATCTAGTCCATATCTCATGACTTAGTGATAAGAACACTATGAGAGGTCACAGTAAGGACCTTGATAGAGCCAATATACACAACATCCGTTACTTTCACATCTAGAGAGGGTGTCATCATTATAGTATTTGGGTTGGTAAGTGACTATTCACCCTTGCAGTCTCTGCTTGCTCTTTCCAATTGCTTTCTTATCCTTCATATGGTAAGGCCTTCCTTTATGATTTTTGATATTATTCTTGAAATAAGGTCAACTGGTCTTATAGCTACCCAAATTTTTCTTGTTAACCCTTCATGGAAGAGGCTGTGACAATTGCTTCTTTCTGTCATCAGGGAAAAATTTTCCCTAATTTGCCAGTCTTCCAGTCACGGCACCCCTACATGACAAATGTATGCCTAGCTATGTTGCCTAGCATATTACACTAACAACATTTTTTCCTCATAGCTTACTCTTGGGTCACCATTACTACTCCAGTAGCTGCAGAACCATCGGCAGAGAAGAAATCCTTTATTCTGTTGTCAGAAGTCACTAGTTTTTAGAGCTGCCCAGAGCATTTGACAAGCAGTTTTTGCAGCTCTCTCTACATTCTCTGATTACTCTTTGTATGACTTTCTGCTTCACCTATGATTCAGTAATTCATTTTCAAGAAGGTGAATCACTTAGAGTAAGAAATGAGATAATTATGTTGTGCATCTTTTTCCTCAGTTGTGAAAAGCACTTTACATCTGTGTTTTTTAGTTTCTGCTTTTACATCCTGACCTGGAAGCTCCTTGCCATAGGCCAATACATATTCAGACAACTTGAGAGCTCAAGGGATTGTAACTATCAGATGAGAGAAGTTTATCCATAAATACTACAAAACATGGAGTCATGTTTTGAAGGATTGTCATTTTTTTTCTCATTGTGTAGAGTTTTTATAAATTATTTTCAGGTTCATTATGTACTCTCAAGTTCTTCGTGTGGGATCCCTGACTGTCAGATTTTTGAAGTGAATATCTGAAATGCTTAGGAGTACTACCTTAGTTGTGGTTTTGGAGATGAATCCCAGGGGACTCAATCAAACGTCCTGGGTTCTGTCTTCAAGGATGATTTGCAAGTTAGCTGTGGTTTGATCATCTTGTCTTGGATGCTAATAAAAAGTATGTCTTATTTTAGAGCTTGCTTGAGTACTGTTTCCTGGCAGTCCTGCAGCTATGGAGTAATGAAAGGCTCTGTGCCTTTCCTCTATTGCACTATTACTTAGGGTACACCAGAAGATTTAGCAGGATGGAGTCCTGTGATTTTCTCAGACAAGGAGATTCATTGACTGCATTGATCTATGAACTTTTTAATTACAATAAAGATAAACGTTGTCAAATGGCCCTCCTTAACTTTTATTATATTAAAAGACAGTTGACTAAAAGATGCTCATGAAATGAAAATCAGTGCTTCATTGTCTTTTTTCTCTTCTGTCTCTGACAAAGTACTGTTTGGCATTTCTTTAAACATAAAGCACAGTAGTCTCACTGTAATGTTTCAGTCCTGTAAATTATACAGGTGTTTTTTGTTGGTTTGTTTTTTTTTTTAATCTCTCTAAACTTCACAGAATCATGATTTGTGATAGAAATCTTTACAGAAATATGAAATTAACAAATTATGGAAATGCTAACTGAAATTTGGAAAGCAGAGAGGAATTTGCAGTTCTTTATTTGCTATATACCATTCCCTTAGAATAATGGCTCTGCAAGTGTTGATACTGATTTGACTTTTTCTATGAAAATTGGAGAAGTATTTTCCACGAGTGTTTTCTCATTTGAAACTTTGTAACTCCACCCCTTCCACCTAAATATTTGTACACCACTCCAAGAAAATCAGTGCTACATACAGATGGATGTATGGGGCAGTACTGAATCATACAGATTTCAATTTGGAGAGGGTGCCACCAACAGTCAACAACAGGAAGCAAAACAAAGTAAAAAGGAATCGTGGATTGCTCTGGAATGCCTCATAAGTACTAATAATGACACAGAGTAGTATGAAATAGTATGAAATGATAATTATTTGTTTTTTTCCCTGTAGGTGAAACTATTGCACAGCTTACAGATGTAGCAAGCTTGGATCATCCCGAATCTGATAGCCACATAACGATCTTTACGGACAAAACAGGCGTGGTAAAAGCTGCAAGGCTGTTACTTTCTTCGGTCACAAAAGTGCTGGTGTTAGCAGACAGAGTAGTTATTAAGCAAATAATAACTTCTAGAAACAAGGTATTTGTAGCTTCTTTTTTTGGTTTAACTGATATGTGCAGTTAATGCAAAAGAATGTTGCTAGATGAAGTGGTATTTTCATTGCATCTCTAGGGGAAAGTGGAAAATAAAGAGGTAAAAATGTATATTTTACGTATGCCTAATACCAAATATCCAAAGTAGGTTGGTTATGAGTAAAGAGGAATAACATTTTCTATGACTTTTTACATTTTACGTGACCTATATTACTCTGTTGATTTAATATGCTGAAGAGAAAGCTGTGTTACTGCTTATTTATCTGTCAGTTAAAAAGCCAATAAAAGCTTCTCCTTGGCAAAGAAGATGTTTCTACTGTCCGAAACAAGACAAGGATACCATTCAGAATTTATCTATGACAAAAAGCTGTGAGGAGAGCTGTTAAAAGCACGTGCTAGTTCAGAGTCTTACAGATTAAAAGTTTTTTGTGCAGTTTAGCTTGTGTCTTGAAACTTAGCTTAAAACTATGTAGCTGATCTAAATAGTGCGTGAAGGCCATTAAACTTTGAATAAAATCTACTTCATGTACTGTACTGTCTTGACCATAGGATATTTCTGCCGCACTGCCCAATGTACTGAAATAAAAAAAAAGATCAAAAAATGCATTTGTAAAGTGTAACCCTCAGAATGATGAGTTGTTTTTTTGATTTTATTTTATTATATTTTTTTTGCTCATTAATTTTCAACTCCTTATCCAGAGTAGTGCCTTTCTTTCTTCTTTTGACTTCTCATGCTTTCTATCTTTCTTCCCAGTATACTTTCAGACAGGCTTTGTTTTGTGTCTTATAGGTGCAAGACAGCCAAGCCCAAGATTTGGAAACTGCATTGCCTATAATAATTGCTTCAGTCTGGCTTGAGACTTACGAGTACTGATTTGCTATCTTAGTGCCTTTTCTTCTTCCAGTGGTCTGTCAAAGTGGTGTTAGTTTTATCAATATTAATTTCCTGTTGTTACTTGCAGCCTGGTCTTCTCTTGCAGCAGAGTGGTGCATTTGATTCTTTTTGCTGCCTTCCCTGAGCCCTTTGTCTGCAGCCATTCAGCCAACTAATGTCCAAATGTGATAGTGATATGAATACAATAAGCATAAGTGCAGAAACAGGTTTTGATTTTGAAAGTATTACAAAACAGAAAATCAAGTCATATTCCAAAGCAAGTGTGTCTTACTGTGATTGCTGTAGTCACCTAGTCTTTGTGGTTTACTTTGAGTTTTACTGCATTCTACTTTCTATACATACTAAAAGAGTTTGAGAATGTGTCTGTTTATGGAACCAGTAAGGTAATTCTCTAGGAAGTCAAACAAATGTTGCTTCATTATATAGGCACACTGTTTGAGAGGGTGCTCTGAAAATTGTGTCAGGTCATGGTATGATGGATAGCAAGGCAGGTCTTCCTTTAAGAGATTATGATAGAGAGATCATAGAGTAATAGAATCACCAAGGTTGGAAAGACGTCCAATATCATCCAGTCCAACCATCCACCTACCACCAATAACTCCACTAAAACATGTAGTAGTAGTAAATGTTTCTTGAACACCCCCAGGGCTGGTGTGTCCTCCACCCCCCTGTGCAGCCCATTCCATCGCCTGGCCACTCTTTTCCTAATACCTAGTCTGAATGTTCCCTGGCACATCTTGAAGCCATTCCCTCTAGTCTTATTGTTAGTTACATGGGAGAAGAGGCCAACTCCCACATCACCACAGCCTCCTTTCAGGTAGTTGTAGAGAGCTATAACATCTCCTCTGTGCCTCTTCTTCTGACTAAACAATCCCAGTTCCCTCAGCTGCTCCTCATCAGAGTTGTACTCCAGATCCCTCAGATTCCTCACCAGCTTCTTTGCTCTTCTCTGAGCATACTCCAGGACCTCAATGTCTGTCTTGTAGTGAGGGGTCCAAAACTGAACACAGTCCAGAACAGGTGCAGCCTCTTCAGAGCTGAGTACAGGGGGGGTGATCACTTCCCTGCTCCTGCTGGCTGCACTATTTTTAATACATGTGAGGATGCTGTTGGCCTTCTTGGCTACCTGGGCACATTGCTGGCTCATGTTTATCTGATCACTAACAGCACCCCCAGGTCTGCTTCTTCCACACTTCTTCCAGATGCTCTGCCCTAAGACTGCAGCATTGCCTGGAGTTCTTGTGGCCAAAGTGCAGGACCCAGCATTTGGTCTTGTTGAACTTCATCCCATTGGCATCAGCCCAGCAATTCAGTCTATGTGGTTCCCTCTGTAGAGCCTTCCTATCCCCAGGCAGATTGACACTTCCTGCCAACTTGGTGTCATCTGCAAACTTACAGGGTCTTAAGCAGTGCGTACGAATAATCAGAGATGGTGTAGTATAATTTGACGTAGAGAATAGAGAGGCATAAGAAGGTTATCATTTGTGTCAACTGGAGCAGATGCTGGCTTTTTGCTCAAAAACATCTCAGCTGCATTTTCATCTTGGAGTCTATTTGGCCATATTGGCTACCACCAATTACCTCATCTTTATTTTCCGTGTGCCTCCCAGGGCTTTCAGGAGGATTTGCTCCCATGATCTTGCCAGGCACATTGATGAGACTGGCTGGCCTGTAGTTCCCTGAATATTCTTTTTTTCTCTTCTTGAAAATGAAGATTATATTTCCCCTTTTCCAGTCAGTGGGAACTTCATCAGACTGCCATAACCTTTCAAATGTGATGGCAACTTCATCTGCCACTTCCCTCAGAACTTGCAGATGGATCTCATCAGGTCCCATGGACTTGTGCACCTTAAGGTTTATGAACAGTTTCTTTTTAGTTGTCATAATCATCTTCCTCATGTGAATCAATAGGAGTTGAGTGAAAAAATGCTGAAAGACAGAAAAGTGATTCATAGACTGCTGATTGAGATTTTCTAGGATGGTGATCTACTGCAAAATTGCAATCTCTGCTTGATAATCCTGATGATTCTGTTCCTGCCTGTGCATCCTCTGCACCATCTCTGTTTTTAGATGGTGTGTATTTCTTAAATCTGTGCTCACATCTTTCCAGCCTTTCACAATTTATTTCATTCTCTATCAGAGTTAGTCACCTCATCAGTAAGTTTACATCTTGCTCCACTTGCTGTCACCAATCAAATCAGAAGCACCAGAACAATGAGTAATGAAGTGACAGCGGGGGTGTTGCTATCCTATGCAGAACAGATAAAAATATGGAAGTGCCCTGAGGTGATGTCAGCGTAAGACTGCAGTCTGAAGAGTGACATTCATAGAGCAGCAGTAGATGTGAAATACTAAATTCTAATTTAATTATTAACATTTTCATATGACAGAATGGATAGGGTTGGAAGGGACTTTAAAGACCATCTAGTTCCACACACTTGTCATATCTTCCACTAGACCAGGTTGCCCAAAGTTCCATTCAACCTGGCTTTGAACACTTCCAGGGGTGGGGCATCCACAATTTCTCTGGGCAACCTGTCTCAGTGCCTCTCCACTCTCATAGTGAAGAATTTCTTCCTTATATCTAATCAAATCTTTAAGTCGTTACCTATCAATATATGCCCTTGGAAAAAGTTCCCCTCCAGCTTTCCTGTAGCCCCTTTTTAAGCAGTAGAAGGTCGCAATGAGATCTCTGTGGAGCCTTCTCTTCTCCAGGCTAAACAAGCCCAGCTCCCTCTACTTTTCTTCACAGGAAGTGCTCCAACTTTCTGATCATCTTGGTGGTCCTCCACTGGATTCACTCCAACAGCTCCCTGTTCTCATGCTGTGGGTCCAGAGCTGAAAACAGTACTCCATGTTAGGCCTCATCGGAGTGGAGCAGAGAGGGACAATCACCCCCTTTGACCTGCTGGCCACATTTCTTTAGAAGCCGCCCAGGATGCACTCTGCTGTCTGGGCCGTAAGTGCACACTGCCAGCTCATGATTTGCTTGTCATCAACAAAGACCCCCAGGTCTTTTCCAGAGCTGTTCTCAATCTCTGCACAGCTTGTATTTGTGTTTGAGATTGCCCTGACCCAGCTGCAGCACCTTGCGCTTGGCCTCGTTCAGCTTGATGATATTCAGATGGGCCACTTCTCAAGCCTTGCCAAGGTCCTCCAGTGTATTGACTATACCACAGAGCTTCTGTGTTGTCCATGAATTTGCTCAGTGTCGTTGTCCATGTTGTTGACAAAGACATTAAATAATGGTGTTCCAATGCCAACTCCCAAGGAGCACCACTCCTCACATTTCATTTAGTATCTGTGTGTTTCATGGTGAAGAAATCTTAAAATAATAATGAAAAACAATTGGAGACATAATGGATATTTTGAGTTTTAAGATCTTCTTGAATAAGCTTTAGATAATTTAGGGCTATCTACACTATTTCTGTGTGTAGTTCCTTAGAATGTGACTTCTGCCTGGAATGTCTACAATTGTTAGCAGTAATGGGAATGTGTGCTTTCACTGAAATTTTTATTTGACAAGATTTGTCATGACAGAAACATTTGCTCTAGGGTAACTGAAACAGAAGTTTCTTGCATCCAAGGCCATACTCATGGAATACTGTAATTGCTTAAACCAAGAAGGATTAGATATATTTACTCCTATATGAGAGTTGCTCGGAAAGCAATGCCTCCTATTTTATTACATTGGCCTACGATGTCAGAGGTGCATGTTGGTGGTATGGCAGTAGAGGTTGAACATTCCCACCAACATTGCTACATTTTGCAAAGAGGCACTCTGACAGAATGGTGTCTGACATGGAGGCGTGTATGAAGCAAAGGTGTGTCACTGAATTTCTCCACGCAGAAAAAATGGCTCCCATTGACATTCATTGGCACTTGCTGAACATTTATGCAGACCAAACAGTGGATGGGAGCACAGTGAGGCAGGGAGTGGTGCATTTCAGCAACAGCATTTCAGTGGGTCACCTTTGCTGGTGCAGTGTTTTACGTGCATAGAGAGCACACAGGTTCTTGTTCATTGCTGTTGCAAATGCATATCTAGTAGTGGTGACTAGGTTGAAAAATTGTTTTGTAGCTGAGAGTTTGTTCTATCAAATAGTGTTATTGTGTTCTTTGTATCTGTTGTCATTTTCATGGAAATAAATAGGAAGCATTACTTTTGGATTGACCTACATATTTTTATTCATTTTTGGAGAAGAATGTTGGAACCTAACTTGTTTATTTTTTCCCTTCCCCCATTCACTTTTCTGCTTTTACTCTTATACAGCCATTTTCATATCTTCATTGTTGTGTGGCTTCCTTCTGAATTCTTTGCATCCTTGCTCACAGAGATTCAACGTCTGAATAATGGAAGTTCTTGTTTCTGCAGTGTTTGTGGAACTGGCTGCATAATGTAGCTTTCTCAGATAATGCAGTCTAGTATTGCATGGAACACTTGCTGTAGATTGTGGGTTGTAGGGAAAGGGAAATTTGTCAGAAAGAAGGCTGCTTTTTACTTGAGTGGAAAATTCTTTTGCCATAGAAATGAAAAACTGAGTTGAAGTTTCTCCCTTTTAAGTACAGTTCATTAAACTTCCATGGGCTCTCATCTTCAGACTGAGACACAACAAAGAACTACTTTAACTGTCTTTCCTTCTGAAGTCAGTTGGATTTGAAAGATCACTGTGGGATTCTATAGTATACATCTAACCTGCATTACTCCAATGTTAATGTCTGTTGTAAACCATACTGTAGTGCCTTCAGCAAGATAGCTTCAGTAATTTATAGCCTATGTGATAGCTTTAGCTGAACTTTTACAAAAATACTGATTTCACATGTTCATACATACCTTCAGTAAGAGCTTATTACAACTTTAGTACTTTGCTTTATCTAGAAATAATAAAAAATTGCCACTATTTTAAATTCAGCTGTTATGGGAAGCATAAAGCTATATTAATTCATTTCTATATTTTTTAAATTTTCTTTTGTGAATGCATTTTTTGTGCACGTTGCCAGTCATTAAAACACTTGTTGGACTGTGCAAGCATGGCTTTAGACTTTGAAAACAATGCATCTGAAATTGAACTTTAAAGTTGAGAATTATAATATAGAGTATTATCAGCATATAATTTTAAAGTACTTATGTTTATAAAAGTAATAGGCAGGAATATTTTTCTAAATATGGAAACTGAATCCTGTTGCTCTTGATATTGGGAAGAGTGAAGAAAGTGTGTTTGAGTGTTCAAATGTGTGTAACACATTTTGATTGAAGCATGATTAATAATTTAAAGTTTGATTTCCAGCTTTTGGTTTATTAGTACTTAAATTGTAATGAAATCCATTCATTTCATATGACATTGTTTAGAAGTGTTCACAAATAATAATATTCCTAAATTAGTAATAATGGTTTCTGTTTGGTATCTTGATGGTCTGCAGTTTTTTCCCTTATCTTTCAGGTTCTTGCAACTATGGAACAGCTAGAAAAAGTCAGTAGTTTCCAGGAGTTTGTGCAAATATTCAGCCAGTTTGGAAATGAAATGGTCGAATTTGCCCATTTAACTGGAGACAGGCAAAATGTAAGTGTTAATAAAAGGCTACGAGACATGCTTTAAGTATCACTTTTCACCTGATTTATTGAAGATTTTTATTCTTCTGTGATCATTAACTATTATAAAGCAAAAAATAGTGGTGTTCTGTCTCTGAAACACACATTTCTTTTTTTTGTTCCACACAAAGTGCATCCTTCTGTTTTAAAACTCAGTTGGATTATTTTCCCTTGTACATCTTGCAGAGTCCTTTGCGTGTATTATCTGAGTCATGCTTTAACTTCATTTGTTTGGCTTCAGCTTTTCTGGCTTTTTGCTCTGGTAGGGAATTTGTCTGTTACTTCTTGACAGAAACATTTGATGTTTGCACATAGTGAAACACTTTGAAAACAGAGTAGTGGCTTCAGAAAACTCAAAACTTGGAATCTCTACATCCCAATAAACATCTGCTTAAATTTTTTCATTATTCTGAAACATTTTCATTAGATTTTGTTCAAAACTTTTTTCCTCATTACAAAGAGACTGTTCTCATCTTTGTTGTTCACTTCATAGGGAAAGGGACCTCTCTGTTGAATGATACCTTCCCTGTAAATAAAAGATCTGCTGAGGCTTAAGACCTTTGCTCTGAGCTCTGGTTGCTTCCCCTGGACAATCAAATCCCCCATTCAGAATTGGACCAGAGTCTGATTGCATCCTTAATATTCAGCAAAATTCAGAATTCAGTTTCTGTAAAAAGATTGCCCAGCATCATGCGTATAGAATTGTCTTTCTGTGACTTGACACAGCATCCCTGAGATAAGTAGGACATTGGGGTATTTTACTAAAAATATATAACACTTCTTTTCACTGTCTGTGTGTCCTGAGTCTGTGAAGAACTTGCTCAGTGTCAAATAATCAGGACTGGAAAAGCTATGTGCTACTGAAGGGTATCCTACTTGGAAATGAACCACTTTTTTTTTTTTTTTCTTCTCAAATATGCATAGCAGTTGTTTCTCCAAAAGAGAAAACTGTATTGCTAGTAAGCGATGCTCTATTCAACTATTTTTGGTTTTCAGTATTATTTGGGCTTTCACTCTCCCTTTTCCTTGTCTACTTGGTTCTTTTGGAAAGAGCACTTCTTTAATATTCTTAAAAATTCTGTCAGGGTTATGGTTAGTGTTCTACACTGTGTGTAGGCTGCTGTGTGATTTTATTGGGAGGAAACCTCCCTCAAGGTATTTTTCTTTAATATAAGCACGTTGGAAACTCTTGAGTGTGATTGGATTTATCCAAATGCAGTGCATAAATTTCTGAAATGAGCTGCTGTTTAAAACTTGGCCACCTCAGGCTTCAAGATTTTCTGTCATTAGCAGACTTTTTGAAACATCTTCTTTATTGTTGGTATATGGTAAATATAACAATATATAAAATATTAATTTTCTATTTCCTTCCCTGCAGTGCAATGAAAGGTCGGTGTTCTCTTTCTCTGCCTTCCGCTCCCCACCATTTCAGCTATTTTTAATCATAGGTTTTGTTTTTTGGTTGTGCTTTTTGCTTCCTTTCCTGCTCTATAAATAATGCTATATGATAAGGATACAGAAATTAGTGACCCAATTAGCACATGCTGTATCTCTGACATCTTCCTTCTTTGAAATCTGAATTGAGTAGTGCCTAGAATAAATACATAAATTAAAGTATTTCTGAAAAGCAAGTTCTAGATCATGAGCCAGGCTTAAAATAGCATCTGTCAGACATCATAAAGAAGCTTTCTTACAACCCATCCATCTGCAAGACAGTCTTTTTTTTTCCAGTCTCATAAGCAGTAAACATTTTAGTTACTATGCAGTATTCAAATCATTTTTCTTTTGCTGTTTAGGATTTGAAGGATGAGAAGAAAAAGGCAAGAATGGCAGCATCTAGGGCTGTTCTTGAGAAGTGCACAATGATGCTATTAACTGCTTCAAAGGTCAGTGATAATTCACACTTCTACACAACTTAGATAAATCAGGGTATGGCAACTGGCAGGATAGCTGTCTGTTCTTTCTCAACATCACTTTAAACTTCATACTCAAAGGTAGAAGGTTATAAAATGAGTAGAGGAACATCTTTACATTCTGACTAATTCTATGAGTTCTACTTAACAGCATTTTAACAGAAAGAATGTTTTGTATTCTAACACATTCTTCAGACTTGCTTCACCAGGAAGCATTCATTTCACTCCTGCATTTGTCTCCTTCTTACTACTTAATTTGCTTTCTTTTGAAGACTTGTCTTAGGCATCCAGACTGTGAATCTGCTCGTATAAACAAAGATGGTGTTTTTCATCGAATGAGACTGGCTTTGGAACAGGTAATAGAAATTGTAACTGACTCTAGACCAAATGGAGAAAATGAAGTGGCTCCTATCAGTATATATACTGGAATCAGAGAATTCAAGGTGAGAATGGAAAGAGTATTGTTTTCTACAGCTTAACAAATTACCCCCAACTAGAATCCAATCTTTAAAAAAAAAATTATTATTATTTTTAATTCTAAATGGTAGAGTAGCATCTTTTCAGCAATGTAACTTGAATAAATGTCTCAGAATGTAAGAGAATCCAGCAGAAGGTGGTGTTAATTTCATTGCTATTGCCAAGATGTGCCTTCTGATATTTCACAATTCCTCCTGCTTTTTTTTGTGAGGGAGTAATGCCTTTAATGTTGAATAAACTTAAGCACTAGGATATCAAACTTCTTTAAAATGGATGATGAAGAATTCTTACTTCATAAGACTAGCATTTTTAAAACACATACAAACACTCATGCAGAAATTTAAAAGAGCAAACTGGCATTCAAAGAAAATATTATGAATTAAAATTGTATCTTGTTGCTCAATGCATTAACAACCATGTCTTATTTCTTGGAATCTGAGTAACACTTGATTTCTCTCCCTCCATTCTCAATATATCAAATGTAAATATTTAAAAAACACCCTCAAAACTGATCATATGGCTGTGGAAAAGCTTGTAAAGATCAATCAAAATCTGAATACACAGCTATTTTCTGAAACTTACTTAACTGAAAAGCTTCTTATTGACTGCAGGAAAACAATGCTGATCGTTCTGATAAATGGACAGTAATTTTGTTTAAAGAAACCCACATCCTACACCAGAGGTCTGATACAAGAAAAATATTGGATTACTTTGAAAATACATGAATACTAAAAAACACAGAAGAGAAAAATGTAAAATGATGCACCTACCTTCTGCTTTACAACAGTAAAACTAAAAAAATTCTCAAGGAATCGATGTGTTTCTTTTTCAGAATAAGGTGGAGGGTCTTCGTGAGAATCTTTATTTTCTCTCAAAAGAGAATCTTTCAACAATGCTGGAGGTTATCCTGGAACATACGGAGGACTTCACAGATTCTGCCTATACCAGTCATGAGCACAGAGAACACATTTTGGAGCTGTCTAAGCAGGCTAAAATGGAACTAGAGCAGCTGGTTTCAGTGTGGATGCAAGCTGTAAGAGCTTTTTAGCAAAGTAAATCTTTTCACCTCTACTTTGGAAAGAAGTTTTTAAGGCCAAATATCCTTTGGTCTAGGAAGAGAGAATTGTGTGTATTCCTCAGAGTAAGTTAGCTGATGAAGGAAGCCAGAGTTTGTAACTGTGCTTTTTTAGCTTCAGTACTGTTTTCACCTTGCCCCAGCGATATCGCTTCAGTCATTCATTGACACCTCAGTTATGTTATTGAAGGTGGACTGGTTTTCATGAAGCTGTAAGTAGAAATGAGATTAATAGAAGTGCCAAAGCAGTCTTGAATGGCAAGGCCTTTTGATGTGTTCTTTCAGAGACTTCAGTTGTCTTGATCCCATGGCAGTAATCACAGCTTGTATTTCTTGTTTTCTACAGAATACTAAAAACATTTAAACTATTGAAAAGTGAAATATTATAAAACTTGACTATTTTTTTGCCTTCTAGAGAGGAGGGAAGACAAGTGAGAAGAGACTTACTGGGAATTTTTGTCCAGCTTTTTCTAAAAGTTTCAGTGATGGCAATTTTCCTTTTTTGTGAAGAAGCACATTAAATCTGTCTCTGTCATTTGTCTTACCTTGTTCCTTGAAGATAATATAAAACACATGCTAAAGGGGGAGGAAAGGGGCAGCAAAGGAAAATGCAGTTTCTGTTCCTGCTACTGACTTGCTTTCAGTCTTGTTCCTGAGGAAAAACATAGCACGAAATCTCAACAGTCTAAAATAATGACAGATGTGTATAACCTACATTAAAACTGAATCTGTTTTCTGAGAAAGCATTTTTCTTCCTTTTCTCCTCTTTGAATTAGATGCATCCATCAGTTGTTCTTAATCTAGTGGAACAGTTTGAAGAGAATATAAATCTGACTGATATACAGAGGCATCTAGAATGTTTATTGCATAGATACAGTAACTATAAGAAGCTAAAACTCTGCTTAGGTTGAGTAGTTCTAAGCTGTGTTACTGGAGAAACTCATCACCTCTAGAGATTTTACATGCTGCATTTCAGATGATGGAAATGAGAGCCTAGTACAAAAATATGCATGTATGTGAGCTGTGAAAATGCTTGAGTGTGCACACATGGGCTTGTGTATTATATATTTACACTAATAAATAATGCAGCTTAGCTATGACTGAAGGGAGCAGTTGAAACATTACTTGCTCACTGAAGTGGCTCTGCTGTTTAGAGCTTCATCAGAGGGTGAATATTTTCTGAGGAGCTTAATGTAATTCAAGTGGGATTGTTGATAATCAAAATACCTTGGAATGCATGAATTGAGAGATATGTAGAGCTCTTAGGTTGCATGATTATCTCCCTTTTCACCCATTATACTTCCTTTCAGCAGGCAGAGTAACTGAATCTTCATTGAAGAGTGTATTTTAAAACAGAAGTGTCCTGAAACATAAATCAACTTTAAATCATAGGCTAGCTAGCATCATTGACCTGCTAGTTTGTATTCCTCTGTGTCAGTGCAAAGTAGCTGGAACACACCAGAAAATCTAATGCTATTGATTGAGTTATAAATATTTCTGAAATCCATGCTGCAAATATTCAAGCTCATAAAATTCAAAGGCAGTATAGAGTAGTGTCCTGTTCTACGTTTTCCTGTGGGCTTATTTGGACTAGAAAATTGTTTTTCAGTTGTGTTTACTGGAAAGGAAAATAATTACACACAAAAGGAGTTATAGTGTGCATATTAAATAATTTGGTAAAAGAATAAGAAAGGACAGGGCTATGAGTATTGAATGTTAAAATGTTAGAAGTGATGTTATGGCAGTCTGTACTTAAAGAATACCTGAGGAAATGCTAATATTGTTTTGGTGGGTTTTTTGCTTTAAAAAAATGAGAGCATGCTTGTCTTTATCTGCAGACACTTTGTGTTTATGCTACTATGTAGTTTATACTTGAGTTGCTCATATCTTTGCAGCTGTGGGCTTCTTAATGGTCCCACCTAGGATAATTATTTTCACTAGGTTTTGGAGATGGGTGCATACCTACTTCTGTGGAACAGTTTTTCCTATTCTATGCCTTTGACATTTGGGTTATTCCATAGATAGTGTTCAGTTTGTTTTGTTGGTTGTTTTTTTCTTTCCCAAATTTGGAGCTCCATCTAGAAGCTAATTCAACAAAGTGAAGATAATGTATTTGTTTAAATTAGGCAAAGATCTGAAGTCTTACAGGGAAGATATCTCTTTGTAATTCAATGTAAAACATCCAATATAACTTTTTAGGTACCACTTTATTTGAAAAGGGTGTTGTTGACACTAAATAGGAAAAAAACACCTTTAAACTGTTACTCTACTTTCAGATGTTTAGACAGAAAGTGTAAGTTCTTAATCATAAAGAAACCTTTCTGAAGGTGCCATTATGATTCAGAAATAAATCCCTGTTGATCCCAAACAGTCAATTAGCTGTCATTGGTATCAGTTTTAGATTCCATCAAGGAATTCTTCAAGCAAAATCTACACAGGATATACAAATGGAAATATTACTCTTAGAAATACAATGCTGTCTTCTAAAGCAATTAAGTAATGTGTCATGGTGGGATCTGCTGTTTTTTTTGTGTAATGTTTTGTCTGGTTGTTTTCTTTGACTTCTAGCAAAACCAGAAGACAAAGGATCTCATGGAAGACTTGGAGGTCTCCATTTTAAAAACATGCCAGTGTATGAATGAGCTTAAAAGAGAGGTAAGTGCGGTTCAAACAAGCATAAACTGAAGGAATACTTGCATTTTGTACTTTTCATATATGAAATTGTAAAATAGGATCCTAGACCTAAAGAGGTTAGAGCAGCTGAATCACAGTTTCATCAGAGAGCTGGTAAGCAATCATATCCTTTCTTCTTTCTTGTAACTAATTAGAAATCTATTGGATACCCAGGCTCTTTGCCAATGCTGACAGCAATCAAATAAAAATACATTTGAAAGTACCATCATTATTTTAAATGTAGTAACCAAATTTTACTTGAGGAAGCACACATCCCTGTTTTAAATACCTTTTCTTGTTAGAATGTGCTAAAACTTACCTTAGCTGTTCATTTCTATGTGTGTATTTGCGTAGCAAAAATGTGTTATGGCTATGCATTATACTCAGGTATTTTTCTGGACAGTTGGCAGTTTGTTGTAATCACTCTTTTCCTGAATGCAAACATGCTAGATGTCACAAATCATGACATGCAATGTGGGATAGCTGCCTTGTTTGACACATAAGATTGACTGTGTTTATTAATCTGGATCCTACCTTCTCCCTCTTCTCTCACTTAATAGAGAGCATTGGTGCCTTGTCTGTTCCACAGATTTGAGCCAAATACAGAATTACTGATTTCTGGCAGCTTCCAAAACATTTGTAAAGCATTCATATATCTCTTAAAGTCCTTCCCATTATTATTCCCTTAAACAGATAGCAAAATGAACACTAAGGCAGTGAAGGTTTCTATAGTAAGCTATAAGGCAGTACAAAAGAGAGGTATGGTGTACTTGCTAAGACTGAGATCTGAGCTGTTCTGAAAGGAAATGTTTGGCTAACAAACCAACTTTTCCAGAGTGACATTCAGCCGCTTTAATCCATTTGGGGTAATGGCATTCCTATGTAGCAAATGAGAAGGAAGGGTTCTCAGTGAAAATAGTATGTGGCTACATAATTACAGAGACCATAAAGCTAAAAGGTCTGGCAAATAAGATGTAAGAGAAACTGTTAATATCCTTGCTTTTTTTTTTTTTTTTTTTTTTTTATCTCTTTAAATGTAAATCTTGCCATAATGTCCTGCCCACAGATTTCTATTTATGAATGTCATGCAAAGACTACATACTTATTACAGTTAAATAGTTTTGTCAGGTATCAATAAAAGAAAATTATCTCCTGTAAAGCAGCTAACAGAGGTGGAGTACAAAACAGTGGGTTATCTATCACTACAATTTAGTCCCATATTGAAAGTGAGGTGAAAGTGCAGTAAGCTGTTCTAGAATTTGTGGAACAAACTGAGTGGGTTTGCATTTCTAAACAACCCCAAGCCGTGTTGTATACCTTGCTTTTGTGACACATGGAGAATAAAAGCTTCCTTAGTGAAAGGTTTTTAAGACATACAGGATTTATGCTATCAATAGAAGCAAATCTAGATTATTGTCATTTTCTTTGTTCCTTATAGAAATTGTAGCTGATCTCCACATAGCCATGTTTTTGAGTGTGCTTGAAGACTGTCCTGTTAGTCCTTGACTTCTGCTGCTGCACTGTATCAACAAACAAGCTCTCTGTGAAATCAAATGTTTAGTGACACTAATTAAAACGTTTTAATAGGCTAAGTAGCTGAGAGCAGACAACCACGTTAAAAGTAGTATTTTTCCATCTCTTGTCACTTTATGGAAGAAACAAGAGGTACCTTCCTTCCCCAAGATTATGTTTTCCTGCTTGATATTCTGAGACAGAATTGAGTACATTTCTGTTTTAGATAGAGATGAAAAGAATCTGTAATGAAAATGTAATCACTATTGTATTCTATATGTAAATGAGAATTGCCTGCTCCTACTTTAACATTACAATTCGCAGTTATCTCTTCATTGGAGCTACTTTTCTTTCAGAAGTTAAATATATGAAATATGCATCAAACAAACAAAACCTCTTAATTCTGAATTGCATAGGAAATACTTCTAGAAGAAAAGACAGTCCAGAGGGAAAAAAACTGCTAACATTTCTAGAAAACATTCCCTTTCATCCGCAGTCGAGGCCCACATTATCAAACTCTTTATGTTTATAAGGGCTTGAAAAATCATCTTGAACAGCCGTGTTTCTTATACATTCCATTCAGTCTACTAAAACAAATGTAATACTACAAGACTCAGCAGTCACAAGAAAGCTCTCCTATTTCTAAAACAGGCTTCTGTTTGATTTACCTGTGTTTTTAAAATTGAGCTGATTACAGGACACAGGTAAATCTGCTGACTGGTCACTAGAAGTAGCAGCAGCTGTTGCTGGTTGCTCTCATCAAGCAGAGTCCTTCAGAACACAATTTCAGTAGTTGCATGCAAATGGATTTAGAGATATGTTTCATGAGGAATTTCTCCTTGCTTGTTAATAGCATGTTTTTGAAACAACTTCATACCTAGTTCTGGCTTTGAGCTTCCTGTAGAACAGGTGCTTTTGACTTTCCTGAAGCTGTGTAATGAGCCAATAGATTATTTTCAAGCTTCTCTTTGGATCGCTGGCAATTTATTGATGGAAACAATTTCTAATGCATTATAAATTCAGATACTGTGCATCTGGTTCTATTCATGTACATTCTTTATGAGAAGTAGAGTGGTTATTGTGTTGTACTTATGCTGAACTTGGTGCTCCACAAATTCATGCACCTGTTTTTTCCATCTGCAATATCATCAGAAAGCAGCTGTGTTATTATCACACATCCTCATTCTACCCAGCTGCTCTTTTGTTTCTCTTTACCTTTGGGTGGGCTATTTTTGAGTGCAGTGGATTTTATCTTTGTATTTTAAATAATAGTTGAAGAATTAAGGCCCCAGGCTGTCTGTATGCTGGTATAGCAGTATACGTTTTTGCTGTATCTTCAAAGGGGTTTGGTTTGGTACTGGCTATATTTCTTTCTCTCTTAAGTTTTTCTCTCCTTCTTTTAATGCTATTCAAGGTCCACAGTGCAGCAACATCTTTGGCAGCAGATCTGCTGAAATACCATACAGATCATATGATTCTCAAAGCATTAAAAATCACAGGAGTAGAAGGAAATCTGGAAGCTGTAGCAGAATATACTTGCAAGCTATCAGAGCAGAAAGAGCAACTTGTTGAGGTGAGTTCACAATTATTTTGATTTTAATAGGTGAAAATAAATAGCAGGGTTATTTTCATCTGTTCTTTAGGAAGGCTTTTGCCTGTTTTGGTTTTAATTTTTTTTTTTTTAGTTTTTCCTAGTATACTGCTGGATTTCGTGTTGTTCTTGCTATGGTCTGAACCAGGTGTGTTACTGTGGCAAATGGTTCCCACAGTACGGTCAGTTCTCTTCTTGAGTCTAACTTAAACTCATTGTTTGACTCAGTGTTGTATGCATACGTAATTTAGGGCTGAAATACTCATGAAAAAAAAAAAGTAGTATTTAGATCTAACTAGAGATTACAGCCTTTTACTGAAGCATTAAGCATCCAGCAATAGATGAACCCAGGACACGTTTTAAGAATGAAGAGAATTTAAGGTTAGGTTTCTTAATCTAATGAACTTAACTGTTTTGATGGTCTTGTTAAGTTTTCGTCAGTCAGAAGCTTACTGGAAATCTTTTCTTTTTTCATGGATGCTTGGCGTTGATACATGCACAGCTTTGAATGGCAGTGTTCATACATGTGAATAAGAGACTAAGGCCTAGGTGTTTTTGGTTTTTTTTTTTTAATGTATTTTTTGTTCCGCTCCAAGGTGATGAGGATTGCTTTTCAGCCTGCCATGTTTTTGATGTATGGGTTAAGCAGGTGTATTGAGTTGCATGATTGAGTTGCATGAAGAAACACACGATGTGAGAGCAAGTCTCGATAAGATAGTGATGAAGCAAAGAAGAGTTGAGTTTTCTGCACCAGAAATATTTAGTACCATTTCTGGGGTTTAGTGGTGCCTAAGGACTTATTCCAGAAATATGAATATACAGAAATAATATCCTTGAGTTCTGGACAGTTTTATGAACTTCAGAGACTAAGAAATCAACTCATTTTTAATTCAGTTTGTGTCCCTGTATAATCGATGGATATCAAGATGTTACAATCACAAAATAAACAAGAGAGTTAGGCAAAGTGGACTATGATAACAAGAGAGAAAAAATGGAAGGCTTACCCTTATGCTGAGGTCACCACAAAACACCAGAAGGAGGGATCTCCAGACAAGATCCTTCCCCACTGGTAGCCAGCTCGTGAATAGGTCTAGGAGCCAGGCGCCACCCCTTCCGGCAGCACAGGAGAATTGCCTTCACCTGTGCTCCTCTGGCTGACTCAGTGCTCACCTCAGGTGATCAATCAGAGGTTCAGGCCGTGACTCAGCAGTTCCCATACAGTCCTCCTGTTTCTAGTTGGTATTAGTGATTCATTGGTGTTCTTTTAGTGAGACCCTGTTTTGTTTCCAGGTGTAACTGTGATTATATGTGCTTCTTAGAGCATTTCCAATAACAGTCAAAGTAGTTTAATATATACTATTTCTGTCTTAAATTCTGTTTGTGATCTGAAATTCTTTGTTCATTCTTAGCCCCAAGTTCACTCTTAAACTTAGTACCAAAAAAAGAAAGTGATTACCTTTTACTACCCATACAGTCTTCTCCTTTCTTCCCTGTGTTTGAGAAAAATAAGGTCATACAAAGATAACTAAGTTCTCTGGATGATGAAAGCCTACATTTTGTGCCTGGTTGATGTTTGCTGAGTAAGCTGATTATGGTGGCATCATCTCTGCTGTGTTTGCCCCAAGTCCTATAGATATCTGATTACTTTCAGCTTTATTAATTTACTTATTTATGTATGCGATTGTTGTTTTTGGAATGATTTTATTTAAGATTTTTATTTCTTTGGGTGATTTTTTTTTCTATACCTTTTAAGCCAGGATTTTTGTTTTCCTTGATTTTAAATGCTTCCTGAGAAACACCAAGCTGTGAGGAACCCAGTAAGTTTTGAAAAGGACTATTAGTAACTTCATTGTATGTGTGCAGGCATGCATGTGTGCCTTTTTTCATTAATCATGAAGACATTACTAATGAAAAAATACTTTTATCATTCCTTTTTCTCTTTAAATTTAAAAATAAAACATATTTAGATGTGTCGCTTGTTGAGGCATGTTTCTGGAACAGAGCCCCTTGAGATCACGTGCATACATGCAGAAGATACCTTCCAAGTCACTGGCCCACAGGTATGCTCAGCTTTTATCTGGTCACTTCAACTGGGTATAAATAAAAATTACTTGCATGAGCTTTTTGGAGACATCGTGTTGAACTCTTTGATGTAACTCTATAGAAGAGTTGCAATTCAGTGTTGGATGTCAGCTAAAAGCATTCACAAGGAAGGTCATTGAACTTGCATGTGTCAAATGAATATGCTACAGAAACTTCATAGTGACAATTTAAGTTTGTGTTTTTCCTATGAATGCATTTGTTAATTCGTGTGCAATGCTATTTGTCAAGATGTCTTCCACTAACAAATATTTTATTCTCTATGTAGATAATTTCTGCAGCAGAAACACTAGCATTACATCCATCTAGCAAGATTGCAAAAGAGAATCTTGAGGTGTTCTGTGAGGCCTGGGAGTCTCAACTGAGTGATATGTCAATGTTGTTAAGAGAAATCAATGATGTGTTCGAAGGAAGAAGAGGTAAGAATGCTACTCAGAAATAATAAAAAAAAAAAAGTAGTTTCCTAACCAAAGAAGAATTGTAGCTATAATTTAAGAAATACTGCTTTCTTAAGAGAGCAGCATAATAAGTGGTCCCGTATCCCTACAGCAATGTGAATTCTAAGTGGTAATACTCAAATACATTGGTTGTGTGCAGATGCCAAATTGAAGCAGTTATTGGATTTTTTTGAAGAAAAGATAGCCAGAAATGTGAAGGCCTGGTTTGTGTGAAATCAAATATGTTTAACTTTCTGCACTGTCAGTTCCTGTAAAATTGAACTTTTCCAAATACTGAAAATATTTGACACAATTCTTTGCCAGTGGTGCCCACGAGGTAGAGATGCAGACTTTCATCCCACCTTTTGGTTTGACTATGGCATGTTAGTTAATGACAGTCAAGATGCACATAAATTAACCATGCCACACAATTAATTTTATTCCATTTTTCTGGCCAATAATATACATTTGTGTATTCTGTCAGATTGTGTTGTATTTACTTCACAATGTAGTGAATGTAGTTATTTGATTTTTAAACTGCTGTCCTTTCTCCTGGATGGAATCTCTGATGACTCTGCACAATCTTGGGATATTTTCTCTGGTTGGTAAGTTTATTGGTATTTGTACAACATGTAGAAGGGAACAATGGAATTCTGCAAAACAGATGTGTGTTTACTTGTAGGTTCCCTTGATAAATGGAAGCTATTTTTTTTTAATTATTTTTATCAAAAATATTTTTTTCCCAGATGATGTCCTAAATGTAGCCTGACATGCATCTTGCGGCTGTGTGTTTGTTTCAGTCTTTAAAGTACAATTGTGTACAGATAGAATGTAAAATATAACAATTCTGAATGTCTTGTATTTTTAAGAAAATCACTCAGGTGAAGAAGTTCAAATTTAGTTGAATACAGGGACTTCAGGCTTCTGTGCCTAAGATACAGGGGAGAAAGTAAATCCTTATTCAGGTTAGATGACACTTTATCAATGATATAATACTTCAACTTGTTATTAACATAAAACTTTATCACTTTTAGAGTTTATTTTGGCTGCTTAACTTTCTATTTTGATCACACAAGTTCTTCTTTGGCAATTTGTTGTGAGGTCAGTGAACAAGCAACTGCGGGGCAGTAATAGCTCGCATCGTTGCTGCTAGATGAGTGTGTGTCTGAGTCTGAAGGCTTGTAAAAGAAAAAGGTGATGAAATTCAGACTGGGTTTACAATAACTATGGGTAGCACATGTTACTGGGAATTCAAGAAGTATGTGATTGTTATCTTTTTCTTCCACCTTGCTCTGGAATGTTATATAAAATATGTAATAATCTACTAGATCAGAGATGCTATTGATACACCTTTTAACTTCTAGTGTCTTTTTTGTTTTGGGAGCCAAGGATTAATTTTCTCTAAATATATATTACATTTTATATAATGTGATAAAAATATGGTATTACTCTAATATTAATATATTGTCATCCATTTGGAATTTGCAGGGCTGATTATTCTGTTATTTATTTTTTCACATTTATGCAATAATGACTGATAACCTTTCTGTATGTTTATATCCATATGAGTATTGTTGTAAATACCAAGAACCTTGCAGCCACAGTGAAACATGCACTTGGCTTTCAAAACAAACAGTTGTTGAAGTGGCACAGTGTATTCCCAGCATCTCCTTGCAGTTTGTAACTTTCCGTTCTCTTGTGAATACTGACAGCAGATAACAGACGTTTTCCACAAACTGATATTTTCCAGCCTCTTTAGAACATTATTTCATAAGGCTTCTCTAATACTGTTGCTTGAAGGAGACAGAAGAGAATGAGGAGTTGTTGCTGAGCCTGTTAGTGTGTGCCTAGGCCTGAGTACTGTGAAGACTGAGGCTTTTCCTGTTGGGTATAGGCAGATGGGTCTGTCTCAGTGTCTCTTGTTTCTTCAGTCGTTCCTTCAGCATGTAGTGTCCTTACATTCCCCTAGGTAAAGTATTAAGCATGCACTGTATACTTTATATTGCTTTAGCTACATTGCATTTTGTGTTGTTGCCAGAAAGATGCTTAAGAGACTTTGTCTCCCTATTTCTTGTCTCATGGCTCAGCCTGCTAAAGGGATTTCTCTCCCGATGAATCTGGATTGTTGCGTATTAACTGTCAGTTATCTCCTTAGAAGTGACTTCAATCTGCTATATCCACTACTCTTCTACAAAGTTTTCTCCCCTATTGAGCACTATTTTCTCTTGACATTAACTCTTGGACAAGAGGTAACTCTTGTCAGATAACCCAATTAATAAAATAGACTAAAATATCTATTTGGTAAGAGATTGTAAAGGTTTTGTGAATGTCATTCTCCTCTCCAATGAAGTGGAGTTTCACAGTGTTTTATAAGATTTTATTTTCTTGTAATTCATACTACTTGTCTTGATGTTGGTAAAAAGTATCTTTATTTTAGACGACAGTGTAAAGTGCTTTATTTATAGTAGAACTGTGATGGTGTGTAATGAAAGATAGAATTACAGTCAGAAGGTTGTGTGTGTGTATGTGTGTATATATATATATTTTATTCTCCTTTGCTTAAAATCTTGTATTTTTGTACCACCAAAATGTTTGGCTTTGTTAGAGAGTACAGAATACAGTTTAAGAGGCAAAATTTGAATGGTAACTAAATGTGCTGGACACATCTAATAAAACAAGCATTTCTATGATCGCTGTAGATTCTCACTGTATCAACTTGTCTTCTGCTAATCAGTTCCTTGCCTAGTATCCCTGTGCACTATGCAGAGCTATAGAGTGAGGTAGATATGAATTTCTTTTGCTTAATCCAAAACCACCATTTAATACAGTGGTGAGGAGGCCCTTCCTGAAACCTGCGTGTCTTTGAAATAGCATGTATCTGGTATGAACTAAGGGGAGTGTTGGGCACCTGTAGAGATAGTTCATGTAAAAGAGGAGATTTGGTTCTGCTGGTGGAGGGTGGCTGCCTTCTCCCATTGACTACACAGAAAGCCCAAGATAACTGTTTTAGACAAGGCATTTAAATTCAAGGCTCTTGCACTTTGAGGTGAATCGCCTAACGAAAGTATCTTTTATTGATCCAGTATTGGCCTGTCTTCCTCCCCCTCTAGGTGTGGTTTCAATATGTTGAAAAACAGTGTGAATACTCCTCTGATTGTATCCTTCCTTGCAATTTGATCACAAATGTGAGAGTGATTTCTGGAGATAACAAAAGGGGGGCAGAAAGGAAGATTTGTCCACTCGATTTAAAAGGAGTTAAATGAGCATTACGATTTGAAAGGGCCATAGTTGATGAATAAGGGATGCAGTTCCTAACTTCAAAGGTTTAGACATTAGAATTCTAGAAAGGCATAGCCATCCTTACAGATGAGAAATGAGGTCAAAAGCAACATTCAGAAGTTGAAGTTTAGAAATTGTGGGTAGAAAAATGTGACTAGAACTATAAGAAAGTGGAATGTAAGGAGTGTGTGTGTATATATATATATATATGTATGTATGTATATATATATATACGGAAAGGAGTATATATGTAAGGAGTATATAGGAATAGTAAAAAATGATTTTCTTACACATTCCAGAAAAAACACATTACAGAAAATAAATGCAAGCAGGAATGAATGACAGAAAGAACAAAACGTGACAGAATCTTTCAAAATTTTAGTCTACATCTAACTTCTAAAATATGGAAATTAAATACATGAAAATTGTGTGTTCTGTTATGGAAACCAAATATTGAATTTGGTTTTTATACCTATGTAGATTTATTTTCTGTTGAAGGAGGATTATCTCTGGCTTGTGTTGGTCTGCTCTGTAAAGAACAATACCTGAGTCTTTTTTTTTTATTTTATTTTTTGGGGGGCGGGGTGGGAAATCTGTTTTTTTTTATAAAAAAAAAAAAAGAAAGAAAAAGAAACATCGCAAGAAATAGTCAAATCATCTTCTTGCTGTATATAGTCAACAGTTCAATCTCCCAAAACCAAATGAGGGGAGTTGGTAGAAGAAGGAAGGCATTGTTTCTCATTCGTTTTCTTCTTCCTTTGATTTGGTTGCCGTAATTCTGTGTGTTCACCTCTCTTGTGTGTCTCTCTTCTCAGTATTCATCTCATGTCAAAGCTTTCTGGGTTTTGGAACTTTCTTTTCAATAGGTTTTTACTAGAGAGATTTTATTTTATGCTCTAGCAGTTCAAACTTAAGATTATTTTTTTCTTGGTACTTCTTACATACATTGTTATATCCCCTTTAGTTGATGTGTTGATACAGAGAATGCGATAAATCATTTTTGTCAGTCTTTATTGAGGAATCTGACATGTTTGTGTGTGGAGGGAAATTAAACTGAGTAACTACATTCTAAGAAAAACAGTTAGGCAGTTTGTGCCCTGATAACTCTTTTTTCACTTCTTAAAAACTGAGTGAAGAAGAAAGAGTTGATCTCAGAAGGGAAGAATCCAACTTTGTCAAGTGGGTTGAGGGATACTTGTTAATTCACTGAGTTTTGTTTGAAATAAGCCAGTTGTCTAGACACGGAGCTCAGGTGTCAGAAGGTAAAGAACAAACTTTGAAAAATCATGAATACATAACAGAACTGTCTTCAGAAGACTCAGAATGGAATTTCTATAGGAGCTGATGCAAGAGGAGGAAATAGTAATGATAGGGGGTTTGTTACTTGTCCATTCCTTGCCCATCTGCGTTATCTCCATGCAAACACGTTAGTGATATCGTTATCTTAGCCCTTTGTTTCTTCAAGCAACTTCTATTTTTCACTAGCTGTAACAATTTTATTTAATTTTTGTTTAGCAGGCTTTCCTCTTTACATTTGAATAAATGTAACTATAGTTATTTAAAACATCTGATAACTGGAGCTTTAATTGTAGGCTGTTAGCTGTGGCACTGTCTCCTGCCAATAAACTCTCATCCGTTTTCAGTTAATGCCTAGAGGGTATTTTCCTCTGTTTCCTTTGCTTGAACTTAGAATGACTGAGAACCTGGGGGATATAGGAAATAATTCAGCAAGTGTGTAAAATGCAATAGATTCTTTACTTTATAAAATACAGTACAGATGGGATACACGTTGTATATTATAATGTGAGGGTTTTATTGCTGCTACTTTAGACAGACCTTAGATATCTCTCCTTAGTGGCTTTGCCTACTGCAATTTTTATGCTATCTGAGGCCAAGGAAAGCTTTACGTGGAACTACCACAGTATTTGGCACAGGTAGTGATAGCTGCTCAGTCACTGGAGAGAGCTTCTTTAGTCAGGATTGCATGGTGGGGACTAGAAATCTGAAAGAGTGAAGCTGTTCAGATATTTAAGTGCCAGTTACTGAGAGCTAAAATCTAAACAGTAAGAGGTTCTTGACGTTTCTCTCTCTGAAAGCATAAGATAGAATGGCAATTCTCTGCAATATCCAAAGAGTTACAGGTAAGTCATTCACTTTTATGTACAGCACTGAAATTTGAGGAAGGCTGAAGTAAGTCATGCAGTCCTACTGATTACATTTTGCATATGAATTTTGGTGTAAATATGTGTGTTCTTCTAGGAGAGAAGCGTGTCTACCTTTCACTGCCTAGACCAGGGGTAAGTTGCTCTTGAGACTGTTCTATTTACATCATATGCTGCTAACCAGTTGACTTTTCCATATTGCATTTAATGAGGACAAAGCAATACCTTGGTAACATGCACCTTGACTTGGTGGCTAAATAAAAATCATAGAAAGCTGGATATTTAATCACACAGACTTCAATCACTTACTTTATAGGTGAGCTTTGATCCTTGTTTATTAAAATGACATTTTCACCACATGCTTAACTGTAATGATGTGTAATAATAAATGCATTGTCGCTATTAAAACAGTGAGAATACGCTGCAATGCACTGTAAGATAAGTCTTGGCACTTTGAATTTTTTGTATTGTTGTCTGAACTGACCTATTTTGAACACAGAGATATGTATGAGCATATTTTTAACTCTTCAAATAATGGATTCTTGTTTCCATATTTGATCCTGAATGCTTATAGTGCAGAGGTTTAGTTGTGAGATAATTTATATCCTTAGCTGACAGTAATTGATATTACATTGCTCCCGAGAGCATCTCTATGTTAAAACTTAAACCCTGTAATCAGTCATTGATTCACTTGTTACATATTGAATCTTTTTGCTGGGAGGAAGAAGGGGAAGAGTGATCTCAGATTTTACTGTACCTTCCAGCTTGTTTCACTCTTTGCTTTCTCTCCTTCAACCTCTGGTGTAGAGGAATTTGGGTGTGAAGTGAACGCCTGTCTCCATCTCCTGCTGCTGTGCAATTCTGTGGCTTCAAATACAATATGTTACTTCCGACCCTTGAAAAGAGAGTGACCCATCATAAATCCAGTCTGCTGGTTTTAAATAGAGTATAGTCTTAGACTGAGTGAGCATGAATGAATTTCACATTTACAGAACTAAATACTGAGACTGAAAAATAGACTGGTTCAGTGGCTTTTGTTGGGGTTTTCATCCCTGTGGGCTTGTTTGGCTGAGCTACATAGCTTCTGAACTTCAGCCAAAACTTAGAGATGCTTTAAGTGACTTTCCCACATATCAGTTCATATGCCATTTAAAGATGCTTTCAGAAAAATGTTGTCCCCAAGATTTAAACAGTTCAGTCTCTAAAAGGTTGCATGGATCTTATCCAAGATGCGTGGAGCTGGGGGAGTCGGTCTGCCCTCTATGGCTGATGCCCAAACTGTCCCTGCACAGAAGCTGTGCTGCTCCTGTAGATCCAATTAATATACCTTTTTACATTTTTAATTGCGGCTGTGCTGCATGCTGGTTTCAAATGACATCCCAGACTGTCCTAGCTGAGGGCAGAGCAGTAGTAGCACTTAATGCACTTATGTATTTTTCTCTGTAGTATTAGCTTTCAAATCACAGTTTGCAAGCTGAGTGGTAAATGTTCAGATAATTTGTTTGTTTGTTTGTTTTTTTTAAACCAATTTTTCTATTCAAATCCAGCAAGTGAACACCAGAGTGGAGAAAACTACAAATATGACAAACATTCTGAGGCTTCTTTAGTTACTTGTAGATAGAGGAAGTTATGTGCTGCTTTTGTTGAATGCCCTTCACTCAGCAGCTTAAATTTTTGCCATATCTTATAGTCCAAAGTTTGTATGTAGATAGAAATGTAGCTTGGCTTTGTATTTTTCTTCGAGAGTCTGCCTTGAAACTGACATTTCTTGAAATGCATCTGTAAAAATATAATCGAATCACAATTAGGAGCATCAATCTATGCACTTTTTTCTTCAAAATCCTTTGATATGAGAGCAGCTTGTCCCGTTTGTTCTAATACATTGGCAGAATTACATCTGGGTAGACACTGAGAAGATCCAGAGCTATTAAAAATGTGGGGATAGGGAAAAGAAATGGCATAGCAGCTGAAGTCTGAGCAGCAAACTGCGGTAGAAACATAAAAGCAGTATTTCATTTTTGCTTAGATTCCTCAAGTCAGAGATGGAGACCACACCTGGAGCTGTGTTTCTTATGCTACTCACAATGGGTAGTGTTTCCCACTTTCCTGTGGCAGGGATTCCTTGGCTTAATTTGTCTGAGTATTCCCACTAATTAATAGCAGCTCTCTTTAGATCCTCAGGCAAGGATTCCAATGCTGCATCCTTGTCCTCCAACCTCCTCTAGTGGTTCACACAAACCTCTCCAATCTATGACACCAATTTTATGCTCTTCATTTCCCTGTACTGCTCTGTGTTTTCTGAGTGTGGACTATATGTGCTCCCACATTAGTTTCTGTTGTCTTTGCACATTGACAGCATCAGCACGTGAAGCAAAAGCCTGGAACTGCTGCTTTCTGTGAACATGCAAATTAATTTGCAACAGATCAGATATATTGCTGTGTATCTGTTATGCAGTTTGCAAGCTCTGCCTTATTGGATATTCTGCTCACGTCAATACCACTAATTATCATTTAATCTGAGCCAGTGTTTGGCTTGCAGTCAGACATATTTTGGATAGCTGAAGACTTAAATAAGAGAATGAAAGAAAAAAAATAATTCAAAGACTCAGTGTTCATTTCCAGCTATTTCAGCAGACTGACACGGAAGGATCAGTTACGTTGTCATGCCAACATTTACACGTACCCCAGCTCAGCTTGGAAGGTTCAGCTAGTCCCAAGTCACTGATACAGCAGTGTGATATTTGTTGGGAAAATCAGCACAGCTGTACTTGATCATGACTGTTCAACAGTAACTAGTACTTGGGGTTTTGAGGGTAAGGGGAAAAGATGGTACTGCATGAGGAAATAGACGAGAGACTCAAGCCTGAGAGTTGTGGAAGAGGTCTTCTTGAAACCTGACTGTCTGGAGGGACAGGCCCTGGCTGCACTTCCCATTTCAAAAGGACATGCAAATCAGAACAGGTTCTCAACTTCTGTAAAGAAGTTTGTGTGAACTGTTGGAACTCTCCTGCAAAGTCTTAAGTATACAGCCATCTCTTTTCATTTGTTAGCAAAAATAATCATCAATTCTTTTTATTAAAAATTATTATTTTTTGTTTGAAACAGAAGCATAATGCAAATCTGAAAACGTTAAAGCCAGTCAAACTAGATACTGAGGTAAGATGCTATCATTTTAGTAAAAGTTCTTCCAATTTATTTTTTTTCTCCTGTCTGGAGAACGTTTTCATATGTATAAAATATTCTTAATGTTTACAGGAACAGGCAAAAATTGCAAAACTTGGATTAGAACTGCATCTGCTCACATCTGATGTGGATTCTGAGACAGAGAAATGGGAGGACCAAGAGAATGAGATTGTGCAACATGGACAAGGCATGTCAAGTATGGCCTACTCCATGTATTTATTCACCAGGTAATGACAGCGTGTGTGGTGTGCTTCAGTGGGGAGAAGAGAAATAAAACTGTTTATAAGAAGTAAGACCATTTTATTTTCAGAGCATGAGTATTAGGACACAGAAAGGAGCTTTAATTTACAACCTTATGCTTTAACTTTAATGCGATGGACAGTTGGACTGGATGATCTTGGAGGGCTTTTCCAACCTTGGTGATTCTACAGTTCTGTGATGACTTGACATTTCTAAGCTGTTCAATAATACAATAAATTAGTGGGGGTTCTGTTTAAGTGCCAAACATCTGTTTTGTGGCGGAACAACTAATTGTAGATTTCAGGCAGGAAATATATGTAATAAGGTTGTTGATAAATATTCTCAAAAGTAAGGGAATTAGCGAATAGGTACATTACTATAGTACTGAGGATTGCTGATCTTTGCTGTACTGAAAGGTGTTGTTCTGAAATTTGCCTATACAGTGTCAGTCTCTGCAAAGAATTTAGGAAGTAGAAGACCGAAGGTTATGCTTTCTGGCACGGAGTGCTCAGTTATAACATTTTAAGCAGTAACTGAGTAATTTGGTTCTGTGCAAAAGCACTTTGGTTTTTACCTACCTTTATGACTTAACTGCCTGTGGTCTGCTGTTGGCTCTATATCCTCTGTGTTCGTTCTTAAGCATCGTGTTGTCCCTGTTCAAATGCAACTTAGTCACTGTTCTTAACTAACTGTGAAAATTGAATATTCAGTACTTGGCTGTCTTTGCTGGTAGGTTTTCTGCTTTTGATAGTTAGTCATATTCTGTAGCTGCTAAAATTTTAGCATGCCCTCTCTTATTCTTGTGATTTTCAGATCCTCTTATGTGTTGCAGAAATGCTTCAAGGAAGAAGAAAACACAGGCTTAGTTTCTGGCACAGGGGAGGGGGAGTGTGCAGCCTCTTTTCTAATCAATAAATGAAATCAAATTACCTTTCAGAACCTAAACATCAAAGAGTGTATCAGTGTACACTTCTTTTCAAAGAGAATGGAAGGAAAGTGCTGGAACACTAGCTGCTGAGAATGTATGGCTACTACAACATGCAGGTTTATATTAAGAAAGCTTTGACTGTTGCCTTTTAAACACTCAGAAGTGCTTTTTTACATTTATAATGCCACATACTTGTTTAACAGTTACACGAGGCATATAAAAGATGTAGACAGCCTCTATCAAGAGGATAGATACAGTACAAAATATCCCACAAGGATTTAGGGATAGTGTTCTGTCTGCTGGTGCTACAGATGTGTCTGTATAGTCACCCCCTTTCCACTCCCCTTGTGTGTTTGAGGGAGTATAAATTGTGCAGGCAAATTATTCTTCAGTCTCTACGTGGCACATAATCTGTTTTCGTTGCTTCCCACAGAGGAGAAGGACTTCTGAAAACTACTCAAGATTTATTTCATCAAGCAGAGGTAATACATTTTTAACGAAGTAGGAGCTAGGGATTATGAATGAAGAACAAAATGCAAATGTAACACTTTGATTCTTTATACATCAATACAGTGTATCAAAAATTGTCAACTGTAGGTTTTAAGCAGCGCAACTCTGTACTTCCTGAAAGCTCACGTTGCAATGTTCTTGTAAGTGCTTAATTAAGACAGCTGCTTAAACTGAGATTCCTGTTACAAGTGGGAAATACAGTTGCCTTTAATGAGATAGTTTTCTTCACTATGTCACTTAATTCAGTTCCTGATGGTGTTAACAAGTACTCCATCCTAGTCTGAGCAATGGTATTCTCCTAGGAGAGGAAAAAGATTTTTAAAAATAAAAATTAAAAAAAAATGGAATATACAGATAGGGCATGAAGCTGGTGAAGTACAAGTCTTACTAGCAGCAGCTGAGGGAACTGGGACTGTTCAGTTTGGAAGAGGCTCGGGGAGACATTATCACCCTCTACAATGACCTTGAATGGAGGTTGTGGCAATGTAGGGGTCGGCATCTTCTCCCAGGTAACAGTGTTAAGATGACAGGGGATGGCCTTGAGTTGTGCCATTGGGTGTTCAGGCTGGATATTAAGAAGAATCTCTCAGAAAAAAGGGTGAGGCAGTGGCCTGGCTGCCCAGGGAGTTGGTGGGGTCACTGTTTCTGGAGGTGTTCAACAACAATGAGGATGTGGCACTGAGGGATGTGGGGGGAGTGGGTTGGGGGTTGGACTTAATCTTATCTTTTCCAACCTTAATGATTCTATGGTTCTAAAAACAAGGGACCAAATAAGGGAATGTAGAATGACGTTACCAAGATGTGTGAACGTCTAACAGGAGACTGGTCACAACACATATGGCTGAGAGTCATCT
Organism: Lagopus muta; assembly: GCF_023343835.1. Taxonomy (NCBI): domain Eukaryota; kingdom Metazoa; phylum Chordata; class Aves; order Galliformes; family Phasianidae; genus Lagopus; species Lagopus muta. Next base: position 59,952,926 of record NC_064435.1, on the reverse strand, counting down.
ACCCACCAAACTTTTGTGAGTTGCTCCAGTGCAAAACCAATTAGGTGCTGGAGGTATTTCATAGGTAAAGGGAAAACCTTTCAACTTTGCCATGGGGAAATAACAATTTGTAGTGTTTTTACTTCAAAAGTCACTGCAAATTATTAAACTACAAATGTGTGCAACTGTCATAAATATTTCCTGTTACTCTTTATTTTTTCATAAACTATTTATTGAAACAAAGTGGAAAAAGCTTCATTTTTTTTGTGGTGCTCTATTTTGTTTTGTTTTGTTTTTTACTTTTTTACATGGTTTTTTTTTTTTTTTTCTCTTTCAGATTTTTGCAACAGAAGGAATTAAGCTTGCTTCAGCTCTTCAAGTCTTTTCTGATCAGGTGATGTATGGCAACTAGGATAGGCATTCAGCTCACAGCTTCAGTGATACTGCTTAAAAGCTGGTTGCTTTCTTCATTAACCTAATAGTGAGTCTGTAACAATGAGTGGTTTTGTTTTCCTAAAATGCATTTCAGGTACATGATGATGACAAACCTTTGCTGCTGTTGGAGGCTGAAAAACTGATCCCCATATGCAAGCAGCTCCAGATAACAGCAAAAACTTCTGTTCAGGGTAAAAGTGCTACATTTACAAAGGTAAAGTAAAAATTACCTATGTCTGAAAATAAAACCTAACTGGTTTTGAAATACAGAGACTTACTAGTTTATGGCCCTGATAACATACAAAACAGATGAACTTCCAGGATTGGCAGAAGGAGGTAGAACTTAAGAGGTACAGAATTGCATAATGTTGTGGAAGCATTTAATCTTTTCTGCTATGCGATACTTTGTGGTTATTGTTCTTTACGAGAAGGAATTTACCTCAAGTTGAAGTACTGCTTTGCTCTTCACATCTTTTGAGAAGCTTATGGGCTAAGTATAGAGGAAGAACAATAAGAACTGTTCCTCCTAATGAGAATATTTTTTCCCATCTCTACTGGTAGCTGTAACCCCAGCCATTCACTGCAGAACTTTGTGTCAGAAAGGATCTTCAGCCTCGGTCCAATTGTTTTCTGGACTCTTTTTCCCATTAGCAGAAGGGCTTCAAGGAAGTTTATCCTGACCCCATTATTCATGCTGAGAGTTTGAAGAGAGGCAAAATACAACAAGCTGGCACCCAGTATACATGAAAGTATGCAGGTGGATAGTTTGGGTAGCATTATTCTTCAGGCCTTCATGACTATTTTCTTTAGGGAGCATGGATATCCGCATTTTATATAATTAGCCCACTGGCCACAGGCATATCATTAATATCAGGTCAAGGGGAAATGGTTTTCAGTTGATGGAGAGAAGATTTAGGTTGGATGTCAGAGGGGAAGTTCTTCACTATGAGAGAGGTGAGGTGCTGGAACAGGCTGCCCAGAGAGGTTGTGGATGCCCCATCCCTGGAGGTGTTCAAGGCCAGGTTGGATGGGGCCCCGGGCAGCCTGGGCTGGTATTAAATGGGGAGGTTGGTGGCCCTGCATGTGGCAGGGGGTTGGAGATTCATGATCCTTGATGTCCCTTCCAACCCTGGCCATTCTGTGATTCTGTAATATTAACGTTTTTCCCTGCCAGTAGGTTACCATGTGAGCTGCAGAATCAGTATGTAACAGGATTTAGGAAAGATCTTTTCCTTTCTGTTTCTAAAATTACCAAAATTAACATTTTGGTTGAGTTAGAAATGTTTCCCAAGACACTGATGCTCTTAGATGTCTGTAGGGTGCCATTACCGTGTATTACTTTTTACTGCTGGTGACTTTTGCCAAGGAACTTATGTCTAAGTTTTCCTCAACTTACCCACTATCTGTATTGGTGAAACTGAGAATTCTCAGCTCAGTAAGAGATGAATTTATTTTACTGTAACACACAGAACTTTATTTGAAGAAACATGAGCTGTAGTCAAGTGTAACTCCTAAGAAAAGACTTCAGTGCTCAAAGTGTACTAATGAAGGTAATTTGTACTACCGTTGTCATAATTAGTTATGATCTTGTAATTGATGCTTTAGATAAACATAAATTCCAATCCCTGAATACTCTCCGTTATTAAAATGCATGCTGCTTCTCCAAAGGCAGAGTCCATCCTAATAGTTGTTATACATCAACTTTTACATAGTTGTCTTAAGTTTCTGCACTGTTACCATGATTACAATGGTCTACAAATGACAGCAGCAAACAGAAGCAGAACTTCTTAAGAAGAGCAGTCCTGTACACCTGGGTGTTGGTTTCCCACTAGCTCTGTAAGAGATGTTTCCATTTTGTAGGAGAAACAGCTCAGTTCTGATACCAGCTACGCCATCCAAAGGAATCAAACCCAAACTGAGCACCTGAGGGCTGTTGCTTGGTTTCTTCCACATGCTCTAGCTAGACTAAACAGGAGCTCCAGACTTTATAGGTACACTGCTAAAGGCTATCAAATTAATGCTTCTGGACAGCCTAAACCTAATGATCTGTGCTGTGCTTTTGGCTTAAGTTCCGATAATTGCGTAGTTTTAATGTAACTCATATCAAAGTAAGGCTTCTGTGATGCACTGCTTTCTAAAATCATGCTGAAAAGAATTTAAAAAACAAAACAAAAAAAACAGATGAAGAACTGTGATAAGCACACTTAAATAGTGAGAGTTTTATTTCCAAGACATGTATATTACTCTTTTAATATTATTTTTAGCTCCCTCTCCTGGGATGTGCATCATTCTCTTCTCCTTCACAGCTCCTGCCTTGGTTTAACAGAAGGGATGCTGCTGCATCAGGCTACAGGAAGTTGAGCAGGCTGACAAAACCATTAGACTAGAAAAGATTGGATTTGTGTTTATCCTTCGTATTCATTTCAAGCTCGAAATAGATTTTTCATCTCATGTTGCCTAATGGAAGTGATCAGTGGTCTTACTCAACTGTAACTGTCTTGTATAGGTTGATGCATGCATTCAGAAAACAAGGAATGTGATGACTCTGTTATGTCAACTTCTTCCAGTTTGCAGCAAATTAATGAGAAAGGTGAGTCCTTGGTCTGTCTGCAGTATTTTAAACTTGGGATTTTTTGTTTGTTTTTGTGTATGTTTGCTTGCTTTTTATAATACGTTGTCTTTGTATGCAGAATAAAGCAGGGAATGGCTATCTCAAGCCTGCTCCCCCGTGGAAAGAAGGCAGAACACGAACAAGTACAAACGTACACGCTCCAGAAAGGAGAGTGGAGATGTTTGGTATCAAATCTTTGGAAAATCACGTAACTAAAATGACATTTTTAGAGAGCAAGTAATTACAGCACTTAGAAACTGCAGAAGCTCCATTAGGGAAAATAACTCTTGCTGAAGTTTCAATTTTGCTTTCATTTGTGGAAAGTCAAACCAGGTTAATTTGAATTAAACCTATTGACCTTTGTCACATCTAATAGATGTCCCGTTACTTAGCAATGACAGCACCAACTAGTGTAATCATTATGTATTTTCATAATGTGAATGAATTTTCCTACGCTCACTATTGATACTGGTTTTGTAATTAATGCTTACGAATGTCTTAATGGATGTTTCAACCCAAAGATGCTGCTAACAGACCTTTCACGTAAAGAACCCTGTGCTCTATGTAACACTACTGCTGATGTTTGTAAACTCCTCTCTGGCCCAATGCAGTCTATGGATTTATGAAGCCCATTCAGGAATGTAGTCTGAAAGGTTGTGGCCTAAAGCACTGAAATATTTAGTTATACTACAATGAAGTTCAGTCCTAAGGAAAAAACACTCTTGGGAGAGCTTGACACTGAATCTTAGTTTTGCTGACATTATTCATATTTCCAAAGTGTACTCCTAAGTGATTAAGACTCTTGACTAAAACCCTTTTTCTTTCACTGTCTCTATCTGTAGATGGCAGTTGTTGCTTCCTTTACGATTAAACTTTACTGAGCAGAATTTGAATTGCATGTAGAACCACTGAAGCATTACATGTAGACTTTACATTACAGCATTTAAAACTGAAGTAAATAGATACTGATTATGAGAAACCTCTATAAAAAGGGCATTATTTGACTTCAGGATGCTAGGAATCGTAACCTGATGTGAAATGCTTGTTTTCAAGGTTAACTGTTTGTTGTAGGCAGGCTCCTATTGCATTTTATTTTCAATTCACCTTTGGCAAGCCAAACAACATAGGGCTAAAACCTAACAGTTCAATTGTGCTTTTTCTCTATGTGTTATGTTTGCATTGAGCCAGGAGCAAAGAGATCCCTGGAACATAACTACTCTCCAAAATTGTGCTTATGTAAAAAATTTGTCGTACTACGGCTGTGAGAGAAAACAATTTTAATATACAAACTACAAACTATTTTGCCTGTTTCATACAAGAATAAAACAAATATGTCAAGTTCCACTTTTATAAGTAGACACACCTTTCAATGCCATGAAAGTTACAATGTAAAAGCAGCTTATTTAGCCTGTATAATTAACTTCCTGAAGAAGAATTCTGACGTTTCAGTAAAACTTCCTTGTATTCTTCTGGTGTCAGAAGTCCTTGAGTTATGCTCTTGCTCTCTTCAAATTTGGGTAGAACCACTGCAATGTATCCCTCAGTTGATGGCTAAAATGGAGGAATGATGTTAGCACTGAAGTAGTAAAATAAAGGCTAAGAATTAAAAAGCTTCTCACCTTTTCTTGCAGAAGCGCTGGATTGCTAAGAATGTTTTCATTCACTTCTATCAGTCGCCCTCGTATACAACTGCAAAAGTATTCAGACTCAGTAAAAGTGCACAGTATGTCAGGATAGGGGTGGGAGTGTAAAAATCCTTACCTGTAAATGGTATATTCTTCTCCATCTGATGAGGATATCCTGCAGAGCGGGGCAAGTTCTGTTAAAAACTGAGCTCCCTGCATGTGGAAAAAAATACATGTGTGTTTCTAATTATCCAGCTCTTCTTACAGTTTCATAAACATCAGCAATAACACAAGTTGGTGAATTACAGAACAAAGTAAGAAGAATAGCTACAGGTCATTAGGGGCTCCATATTTATACTTCCTTACAGGAGTAGATGAGAATCCTAGAGTTGCTCAGGTTGGTAAAGACCTTAAAGATCATCAATCAAGTCCAACCACGCTACCCTAACTCTAACAGCCCCCTGCTAAATCATGTCCCTGAGCACCACATCCAGTTTTTAAACACATCCAGGGATGGGGACTCAACCACCTCCCTGGGGAGCCTATTTTATTCAGTGCTTAACAACCCTTTCTTGTAAAGCAGTTTTTCCCGATATCCAACCTAAAATTACCCTGGTGCAACTTGAGGCCATTTCCCCTCATTCTGTCATCTGTCACAGACCAGAGGTCTGCAATTAAAAAAAGCCACCAAAACAATCTCCAAATCCTTGGCATTTTATGAAAACAAGTTTGTATCTATTAAGGAATATTGAAGTGTCTCTGTATACTCTACAAAATTGATTTAGCAGAGACTGTTAGCAGCAGTTGGAGCAACAATGGCACCCCTCAGTGCTTCAGAGCCTGTACCCTCCCGGCTGGGGGTCTCTCTCTCAAGTCTGAATACAATTACCTGCAGAGGGCTGAAAATAAAAAGGATGGGTCACTGCCAGGGGTCAATCTGGGAAGGAGGGAGAGTCCCAGGCAGTGAGAGAGAGACAGACAAGAACTAAGCAAATCAGAAAGCCCCACAAACGTACCCTTTTGGACTTCCCAGAAACTTTATTCTGAAGCCTGCTACAATTAGGGCTGATTTGGTAATTAATGCTTGTAATTGTTCTTCCGTGCTGAAGAAGAGGGTGGGCTTCTGCCAACGTTATGACGCAGATTCTGCAACAGGAACGACAGTTACCGTACCGTAGCGGTGCAAAGCCGTACCCTGAGCGCTCGGAGCAGCTCCAGCGCTGTCTCTGCCCGTACCCGTAGCATTGTAAGTAGATAAATACCTACAATCGAGCTTCAGCTGCGGGCATCGGGCCCGGCGTTACCCCCACCCCCTCGCAGAGCGGCGGGGCAGCGCGGGCGCGACGCGAACCGTCGGCCCCGTGGCCGCCCCGGCCGCGCAACGCCGCCAGAGGGCGCCGGGCCCGGGGGAGCAATACCCCGCGCCCCGCCCGGCAACTCGCCTGTTGGAGTGCTGCAGCACGCAGAAGTCCTCGCACGGCCGCCCCTTCACGTCTGCGAGAGGCCACAAACACGGGTGAGGGTGACGCCCCGGCAAGCTCCATCCCGCCCGCCCGGCCGCGCCGCACCTGCCTTGTACCAGCGCGTGAAGTACCGCGCCGCGCCCCACGTCTCGGCCGCCGCCATGCTGCCGCTCGCACGGCGCACGCGCAGCCCCGCCCCGCGCCGGTAGCGGTTCCCGCCCTGCGGAGCGGCGCCCCGTGGTGGGTGCGCGGCGCCATCGCGCGTAATTAAAAGTGCGCTCCCAAAGCGGGGAGAAGCGGAAGAAAGAATTAACGGTGCGAGGGCACAGCTGCGGTACTGCGTCCAGGACCTCAGCACGAGGAGGAGCTGCTGGAGCGGGTTCAGAGGAGGGCACGATTCTGCACAGGGAGCTGCAGCTATGGAGGGCTTATTCAGGGCAGAGAAGGCTGGGGAAAGACATCATTACAGCCTTCTGCTACTTAAAGGGAGCTTATAAACAGGAGGGAAATAGACCATGAAGAAAGTCTGACAGGGACAGGAGGAGGGATAAGGGCAGTAAAATAAAAGGGAGATTTGGATTAAATGTCAGAAAGAAATTACTCAGAGCACAGGGAGGCACTGGCACAGCTGCCCAGAGAAGCTGTGGTGCCCCATCCCTGGAGGCACTCAAGGCCAGGCTGGATGGGACCCTGAGCAGCCCTGCCTATGGGGATGGGTGGGCTTTAAGGGCCCTTCCAACCCCAACCCCTCTGAGGTCCCAAATAAACACAAAAACCAGCACTTTGTTCAGTGGTTTATTCCATCAAGCACGCAGCAATACAATGGCAGCAATAACAATTGTTTAAATGTACCAAGACCCCATTTCAAGTAAGAACAACTGCATGAAAACACGGTTTCTGCTTCTATTTATGGCAAATAGAACAAACTAGTTTTCTAGAGAAGTTGTAATTACACTTGACCCTGAATTCATGCAGCAGAAGAGCCACTTGGATTTACACCTTGTAGCCTTGAATGCTTTTTAAACAAAATTCATTATGTGCCGGCACAATATTCCCCATCAATACAGAACAGCCACACTGCTTGACCCAGGCAGGCCAAGAACTCAGGCAAGGACTGCCATATGCGCAGTGGAATTCCTGCTGCAATTAAGGACAGCACATGACTGATGTCACATATACAGACGAGCCAAAAGATTAAGAAGAATGTGGCACAATGCAAATTACTTAGAATCCACCCTTCCTTGCCTTGTTTGCCTAAGGCCAGCGCAGGCACTACATAAGGTGGATACAGCTGCGTTCAACACTCAGCTCTGTACCGTGGTTAACAAGGACACATAAAAAAAGGTGCTCCCATTTATCAGCCACAGCAGGCAGGCACATTACCACAAGCTGCTCAGAAACATCAATGCATAAAAAGAAAAGGCAGCTTAGAGACTCTGCTCTATCCCTCTATCAAAGCATAAGAACTTTCACTGCAAGTACCTTTAAGAAGTAGAAGCTTTGCTTCTGCTAAAGGTTGACAATGAAAACGTGGGCCAGCTTTGTCACCTCACTGCTACAAACAGCACATTTCAGACCATCGTTGGTTTGCTCACATAGTGCTTTGCAGTCACTGGCCGCACCCACCAGAGATGAATGTGCTGGAGCACCAAGCCAACCCGAGGGCTCACTGCCAGCTCATCATCTCACCCTCTTTCCCACACCTACTGCAGGCAGCTTTATTTTCCACATTGGTTTATTAGTAATGTATTTTGATCCACAGATATTTTCACATCAGTTTCTCTCATTGCAAGCCAGCCAACAATTCACAGGAAGCACAGCCCAGAAGCTGTGGATTTATAGCTGTATAGTCATCAATCTAACCATCTCATAGGGGACACTCAGCAAAACATCTGCTTCCTATCTCCCATCTACCACACAGACAAGAGAAGTCCTTCTGACTTCAGCAATTAAGGCTGTAGGCCAACAGAAACCGCAAGAATTCAAAGCAAACTGAGTCAGGAGCCACCCACATCTGAAATAGCTCACAACCAAGGAAGTGTGTATGTCCAATTTCTCTGATGGCTGAGGGTGCGCAGCAGAAGGCAAAAGACAACCATAGTGTCCAAATCCTACAGCACCCACCAGGAGGCTCCAGTATTTATGCATGTAACAGAGCTGTGAGGGGCTCAGAGGGAAGGGGGAGAGAAGACTTGCCGAGTGTTCTGACTGGAAACACATCTTGCTCATGAGATGCAATGCAGAAGCCAGAACTGGAGCACATCAGCTCTGCCCCAGGAAAAGCAAGACCTGCTTAGACAGTGCACAACCAAAGTCAGATACTGTAATTCTGCAATACTCAGAAGAAACTTCCAGAGGGAGAAGAGTGGCTATGTTCTAAGATCTGGATTGACTGGGACCACTCAAGTTAAAGGTCAGTGAAGAAGGCACCAACTGGTCAAGGTATGGAAGCTTCAGAATTGATAGGGGGGGTGTGAGGGAGTGTTCTTTCAGACTTGTTTGTTTTTCTGAAGAAGGTGGCAGTGATGTGCACATGCCAGCAACTGAACAGCTTACTAGGAGTCAAAGACGATGACATTCAAACACTTGGGGTAGCAGAGAAAAGAGAAAGATGAGCTGTGGGGCTGTAGGCACAGCTTTAGCTGCAAGTTTGGAAATGGTCCTAACTGTGTTAGGGCAAAACTGCCACAAGAATTAGATTGTTTGAAAGAAATTGGAGTTACTTTCTCTTTAGAGCAAGTTCAAGTGAGCTAACAGTTTATAAGCAGGGAAGAAAGGGAAGCAACAGGTGGGATATGTGTAACTTTCCTAATTCAGTCTCCGGAACGGGAGAATAAGACTGCTGTGAGAACCAGCAAAAAGAGGAAGCAAAGAATGGCAGATCAAGGAGATGCTACAAAAAACACAGCAGATGGCTGTTGTACCACAGTATGGTTCCTCTGCACCACAAACTGCAGGACTCCTTCTGGCAGCCTCCTTCCGGTGTTTGCTCAGAGGTGAGCTTCTGAAGGAAGTACAGAGGGTTCACCAAAAGGCAGAACAAAGGAAAGAAAAAAAGAAAAAAGGTAAAGCACTCGATGAAGGGAAAGGATACACCTGTGTTTTGTCAGTATTCTTGTTAGAGATGAAACAAGCGCTCTAAAAGAGAAGCCTGTCCTTCTCTCCTAACAACTGCTCATGTTCATAACGTGCAGATTTGTTGGAGTTGGACAAGACTCCAGCACACCTTAGTGCTCCCCTTAGGATGCATTATTCTTCCTTTGCCTCCTGACTTCAAAGGAAACAAGACAAATCCTGTTCCAAAGACTCTGGCCAAATGCTGACTACAGGAAGATTTAAGAAACAAGCATCTCCTTTGAGGCTGAGGTCCCTTCAGATCAGGCAATCTGGAGAATGATAACAAGCTCTGCTCACGCTGCTTTCAAAAGGAAAAAGTTGCAAGGGAATCATCAGCACAGTTCTCCCAACTTCTAGATATGTAACCTCTTGCAGGATAGGAAAAGTGAGCTTGATTTGCTCCTTTTTCTTCTGTTCCCAATTCAGATGTTGTAAATATTTTACTGAGCACACTAATTTTCCTTCTGTGATTTTCCACTGTTATGGCATGATTGATACCTGACCTTCTTAAAAAAAAGCACAGAAATGAAGTTCAAGCCATAGCTTATTTCAGAGTTAAAAAAAATAAAGGGTAAGTATTCACCACACAAGTCTGAAAAAAATCTGTTCTCATTTAATCCTTCAGTATGAGCTCTGGCACTGGCATCAAAACCTTAACAGATCTATGCTGATTATTTTGGCTTGCTTGAGAAACATTGATAGAACAGTATTTCATCACTGTGGAAAGCAGTTTAAATAAATCTGCCCGCTTAACCTGAGTAAAGAATTGAAGGGAGGTAAAAAAAAAAAAAAAAAAGAAAAAAAAAAAGGTAAGAGCTCACTGCCTGCATACACTGTTTCTCATCCAGTTAAAGAAAGAAACAAACAACAAAAACCAAATCTTACAATTCATTCCAAACACCCATTTTTGATGCGACAGTTTTGGCTTTCATTTTAATGACAGACCACCATATGCCAGACTGCTTTAACTTGTCAGACACGGGATCATCAAATACTTCCTCTTCGTTCAAGCTTTTTACTCAGCTGAAGATTTGAAGCACTGGTAAAGTTGAATCAGAGAAAAACTGTAATTGATTCTTTCTGGTTTTAAGTAAGCGAGTTAAGATAACATACCTTACTATGTAAAAGTTGCGAGCATTACATTACTGTGTGCCTCATTTCCTGCCAATTCTGCAACGTTGTAAATGCAGGATTCTGCTTGTCAGAGTGTGATTATTTTTTTGTTTTGTTTTTGTTTTGACAATTGGCCTTTCCATCTTTCCTTCCTACGGATACTTTCAGGGTGGTTGAGATACTAAGACCATAGCCATAAGCTCAAACCACACACTCATGTACAGTACGGGTTACTCTTCATATTCTGCTTCTGTAGACGCGCTGTCAGAAAGCTTGCTCTTTGGATCTTCCAGCTTTAGCTGAAAGGATGCAACTGTTCTGCAAGCACAGGTTTACCTTATGTTATTATGCAGAACCAGATGAATTCAGCTCTCCCAGTCATCCCGTTTCCCAAACCAAATCAAGAAGGCTGAGCAAAGGACTACTAACACTACTCCCCATGATATCAAAAACTGTGATATAACTTCACCCTTTCAGGCAGCATAAATGAGATAGAACACTGCTTTAAAAGTCTCTTTAACAGCATTCAAGTATACTACAGCTACAGAAACATTTTACAATGTAATGGCCATACTGCTCTTGCCAGTTTGAGGATTCAGTGAAGAGCAACTCCTATCAGTGGGGAAGAAACAGGTGAAACATACTTGTCACAAACACTTCAATCAAACAATTTCACATGAAATCATTTGCAGTAGAAACCAACTGGAGTAGGAAACAGAACCCACAAGGAGAAGCACCACCAAGAGGATGGGGTGAGCTCATCTGCCACCCCCTGTAAACAAAGTGGACAGAGATCAGTTTCTACCACTATAAATCCATACTACGTGCTGCATGTCTTTGTTGCTTTACACTGCTCACTGTGCTCTCTGTTCACTGGTTTTGATTGTGGTAGAATAAGAACCACTGACATTTTATTTCTTTATACCAACAAAAACATGAAGTAAAAAAAAAAGCCACTGTTGCATATATTTACATACAGTAAATAAATTCACAAAAACACCTTGGCCCCCACCACAGGAGACTCTGCATTAATAGATTTGGCACTCACTATGACTTACTGAGTTTGTCTTGTCATGGTACCGTATGCAACACTACATTCCGAGTGAAAATCCTTACAGTTCTCATTGCTATGGGAGAGAAAAGGGTTGGAGATTGAAAGACCCAAGGACGACAACAAAACACACCAATAGAAATACCTAGACTATACCAAGCGTACCCCTCCATTATGGAATAAAAACAACAACTACCAATTATAACTTAACACCAATCTTTAGCCTGGCAAAATTACAGGTTTATGCTGAATACAATTTTATGTTCAAACACCGAGATGAGCAGCATTATCCCAAAACCCAAGAGAATCCCAGCATTCTGTAACAGGAAGTATCCCCAGCGGCTACATCCGTGATCACTAGCATCATTGTGGAGCATTTCAGGCACCTAAATAAACAAGAGAGTGTTAAATGCCTCCAAAATAAGCAGTCATTTAGAACAGTTCTTCAATGATGTGGCGCACGATGGCTGAGTCTTACTCCTCAAGACTTTTCTGTTGGCTGCATTAATACTACTTCATGAATCAGGTGTCACTCAACATGAGTAACATTATCTGTCTACTTTCATGTAAGCTATTTACACACACAGAGTCGGTAGTGGTCTAATTACTGTTTTCATGATAATTATGCTGATGCTTTAATTATGCTTGGAGTAAATGGCTGGCTTATTTACCAACTGATTTTATCAAGCCACACCAAGCATTTTATTCTTAAAACGACACTTAATCTTCCATGAACATCCATTAAGCACCTTGTACTTCTGTACAAGCATAATTCTGAGATACAGGAGAGATTTTAATACAATCCTGGCTTCACCAAAAGAAGTGCTAAGGATTTGCTGCAAAATCCAAACCACGTTTGGTGGTGGAAAAAGCCAGCAAGACTACAAGTTGCACACCATCTGCTACACTTTACACCAACAGTCATCTAACTAAAAGCAATCTTGCACCTGGACATTTAACTGAGCACTTCTGAGTCCCTTCAAGCACCAAAAAAATGCTGAAGAAGAGAGAGTAGAATAATTTATGGCCAAAGTTTAATTGATATCAATTCTTACACTATGTTATGTGTAACACAGGATACGTAAACACAACCACTTACCATATCCACAAGTGCCACATACATGAATAAGCCAGCAGTAAGTGCAAATATCCACATGGAGACATTGTCTGCATAATGACCAATGAGTATCCCAGTTGCCATTCCAAGGTAGGCCAACATTGCTGACAGGGCATTGTAAAGCACAGCTTGCTTGACGGTCATGCCAGCTTTTAGAAGCACAGCAAAATCTCCTACAGCAGCAGAAAACAGAAGTTTACACCCCCAGGAAGCTATTGCAGCGTGTCATATTTTCTCTTTCTTATAAGATGAAGTGATTAGGTTGTCATTTGCCTTACGTTTTCCTTCAGAAAGTTAGAAAACAGTGGGAAAACAATTAAAATACACAAGAACAAGCGCAGCAAGTTCACAGCCTTACGTTTTCATGATTTTTGAAAGGAAAAGCTTTTAGTGTAGTTTGCCTTTCAACCAACGTACTGCTCTACCTGATATGTACGTGCACCCCAAGTCAGTTCCTAAAAAAAGCATTCCCACTTATTTGATTAAGTCAATGTTACCAAGATAATTCCTTTTATTTTGTAACTTTTCTTAGTATTTTAACTGTAGCTTTCTATTTTTAAGTGACCCTTAAAGCCTTAATTTTGTTTAAAAGACTGATCAGTTACCAGCCAGAAAGATCTCCCATCATTCAGAGTAGAAATCTGTCCTAAGATCAGTATAATGTATCTACACAAAAGGGACTAAAATAATGCAAGCTTACTACTTGGAAAAAAAATAAAATAAATTGGTTCTAATTAAAAAAAAAAAAGAAAAAAAATGTAACCTCTCTCCAGTTAAAATAATTAAAAGCAGTTTCCAAAGTGGAGTTGAGAAGTTTGTTACAACAGCTTTTCCCACAAGATGATACAATTAAGATTAACTGGTGTAACATTATGAACATTGCTTAGCATTATGAACAAGAAGATGTAATTTCTTCCCCGGTTAACATCAGCTAGCCCAATTTGTTTCATTCCATGTTCTCTGGTAAACAAGGTATTCACAGTAAGTTTTCTGCGTTGGCCGAAATAGCAGGATTTAAATTTTAGAAAGATTTCTTGCCTGAAAGCAAACAACATTTGACTCCAAAGCACTGGATGTATAACATGAACTTATTTTGTATGCTTGTACTAATGACACCTTGTATGTGTAGTTAATACAAGTTGTGTAATTCCTACAAATTTATATTGAGATGAACAAGATAATTTCTTCCCTGCCATAAAACCACAAATGTTCTCCAGAGAAAGTAATTTATTTCTACAACATGATTGTACAGACAGCCAGATGTATCATTTAATAAATAGTTTGATATATACATGCTGGTTTACAAGCTCCATTAAATTAATTGAGCAGTCCACTTTCTAGAGGATTAAACCAGTTTAAGAAGTGTGAGCAAACTGTTCTCTCCTCATTCTGTACACCAGGTAAGACCACGGTGACCAAGAAAGAACTATCAGTTACATGTTCAAAATGCTTCAACAACTGGAAAGGAGATCATAGAATCACCGAGGTTGGAAAAGACTTCCAAGATCACCCAAGTCCAACCATCCACCTATCACCAAATCACCATTTCCTCACTAAACCACATCCCTCAGTACAACATCTAAATATTTCTTGAACACCTCTGGGGTTGGTGACTCCACCACCTCCCTGGGCAGCCCTTGCCAGCATCTGACCACTCTTCCTGAGAAGAAATTTTTCCTAACATCCAACCTGAATCTCCCTTGGTGCATCTTGGGGCCATTCCCCCTTGTCCAATCAATAGTAACAGAAGAGGCCAACCCCCACCTCGCCACAACCTCCTTTCAGAGAACTGTAGATAGTGCTAAGGTCTCCCCTGAGCTGCTTCTTCTCCAGAGCTCAACCAAAAAGTCAAGTTCTGCTCTCAGGAGCAGGGCATAACAGCAAGCTTATGGGCATTCCTATAAGCAATTGTGGTCATGAATTTGGATCACTTGGACTTAAAAAAGAAAGCATTTTAGAATATTTATGTAGCTCTAATTTAAGTGAGGAACTACCTTAGTGGAAAAAGCAGCACATACTACACAGAAAGGATTCTGACTAGTTGTCATCTTAATTTCAATAGCACATGAGAATAAAATTAAACAGATGTGACAAAAGCAAATGCTAACATGCACTCTTCTGCCATTCACTATCTGTGCTATGAAGAATAAAATACAAACTATGCAGAACAATTTGTAAAATTCTACAAGAGAATTAAACATGGTAGCAGAGACATTTAGATTTTTTAAAGGAATATTAATGCAGTTCATAAACATTATTTTAAATAAAAGTATCATTGAGTAAACAGTCTGATACGGCTGAATTGACTTATCAAAAAAACTGTACTGTAAAACAGAATAAAATAACCTACAATTCCCCAGAGCGCACCTGCGAGTACCTGGGTGGCTGCAGCATACTGAAATATTGGGGTCTTACCTAGCTCATGAGGTAATTCATGGCAAAACACAGCCACAGATGTGCTTAAACCACTTGATAAGCCTTCAGTAAAGGCTGCTCCTACAGAAAGACAGAAAAAAGACATTAGGTCATATTCAGTCATCAAGTGCTGACATACTGTTGCAGCTTCTTATTAAGTTAGGACAAAATTATTCTCACTCAAACCTTCTTATGTTTCAGCAAGCATTCAGAAGTGTCACTGAAGTTTTTAAGATTGATACATGTCACCCCAAAGCAACATAATGCCCTCTAATCCTCTAAAGCAAACCAAATTTCACTGATTTCTGAAATAAGCGCAATACCATGCTGCAAAGAGGAGTCATTTGTAGCTGCTTGCACGCAGGGGATCCAGGAGTAGGGCTGGCAGACGGATGGCTACAACAGCTGTGAGAGCACAGGAAAGAAGCCCGTCTCTCCACCAGTACTCCAGCAGCTTCCACCTAGGCAAAAAACTGTCACACTTCTGGCAACAGTTGCCAGGAAAATGAGTTCTGCTCAGCCCAAAATATTTACCCAACACTTCAGATGGTCAGATTAGGGCCAGCACAACGGGAAGGAAACTCTTCAATGGCAGGCAATTCCCTCTCACACAGGGTAGATGCCTGAGGCAGACCTGCCAACCAGCGCTATTGCATAAGGAAGCCCACTGCTTGCAGTCCTCCTCAACTGCAAGCATGGTGGTATGGAGACCACCAAAGCTCAGTTGATCTAGCATAGAAATACTGCCTAAAACAGATAGCTCAAGGTGGATGTGCATACTGCCCAAAGGCTTACAAGATGATCAGAAGCCTACAGCACATGGTCTAAAAGCTTGAGGAAGCTGTGCATATTTAAATTCCACTTCTTTCACTAGAATAAACAGCAGCCCACAGCCACCTTCAGAGCAAATACAAAAGCAGGAGACTAGCTCTTCAAAGCAGTGAGAGATAACGAGTCAGAGAGGCTGCAAATTACAACCAGGAGCTTCAGGCTACACATAAATAAAACCTTCATTATTAAGAGAGAGGTGCAACAGCAAATGAGGCTGGCCACAGAAGGGGGGAAACATCCATCCATGGAAGTTTCCAAGGGGTGGCTGTGCGGATCCATGACTGGCTCCACCAAGTGTTTCCAAGCACTGTGTTTCAAGTGACCTCCGAGGAGCATCCCATTTTATGGTTCTATTTTCCAAGTTCAATTCAGTGAGCTGCAGTGTGCAAGACTAAAGCTATTTTGATTTAAGACCTCAACAAGAGTATTTCACACAGCACTCCAAAACACTTAGTCATGGCAGTCTACACAGTAATTAACACATAAGTGACAAGTTACTGCTACTTGACTAGCTAAAGAGGCTATTAGTAAAAACTATCAATCTTCTCTACGCATCAATCTGTTTTCTTCTAAATACTGCTTTATAGTTTCTGAGTCAGATTTTGAAAGAGACAGAATAGCTACAGTTATCTCCTAAGACAAGAGACCTCCTCAGAATTAAATTGGGCTTCAGTTCTTGAAGAGAGTAGATAAGGAAAGCAAAAAGTAATTACCTTCTCCCATGCCTGCATCCTCAATAATCTAGGAGTTCCTCTACATTACTGCCTTTATACAATGTTTTCAGTCTTATCACTTATTAGAAGGAAGTGAAAATAAAAGAGTCCAGCTAAGTCACAAAAGGTAAACCTAATTTTGTGGCCATCAAGGCAAACCATACAAAAGCTGACTGTGTTACCGACCATCTAAGTAGTTGAGAAAGCTGGATAATGCACATACTGCACTCATACATAACAACCAAAAGAGAAGCTTAAGAACAGGAATATTTGTTTTTATTTTTCACTGACTACTAGTATTTTAACACATTTTCAGCAAACTGAATACTACACTAATGAATCTGATTGATGGTATTCCTCCCCAAGAAGTTGATTTAATAGTGTTATGGTATTTACAAATATATTTGACTCATCACTTCTCTCAAAAAATAGAAGAAAAAATATAGGTAAGATTAGTATGGAAACAAACAGCATTCTGCATGTTAGTTATTTAGTTGAAGCTATATAGAAAAGTTCAAATCACAGAGCATAATTTCATAAAGGTTAGTCAGTGCAAGTGTTCCATGATGCACTTAAATCTCATTGCTATGTAATAATCACAAGAGATTTAAGGGAAAAAGTAACTGACGGAAGTTACCAATTCACAAATGACATGAAATGAACAAACTTCAGTTTAGCCAGAAAGCCCTTCACTTATCTTCACAGAAGATGTTTACATCTTCATATAAATAAGCAGAAATGTTATATAAGTAATATGGACAAAACATCAAGTAGGTGGTTTTCAAACTCATCCAGAACTTAAAAATAATAATAGTCTCCACTTTCACTAGTCTGAACATGGCAGAACTTTTAAAGGCTACTGCTCTCGCTTGCTCAATAAGCTTTTATAAGCCTCTCATAGTTTTCTTTTCATAGCTATTAAATCATAGTTCCTTTCTAAACCTCCCAAATGCTAAGAGATAATTGATTCTGCATGTAATTTGAATGCAAATCCTTCTTCTACCACACATTCAGAACTCATCTGCTAGAAAATTTACATTCCACACTTCAACTTCCATAAAGAAATAAAAATAAAAGATTAAATCACAGAAGGTCTCTTCTCACATTATTCTTTGAACTGACTGAACTTGAACAACTGCAAATACTGCTGTAAGAAAACAGTTACTATTGAGCTTTCTGCTTAAACAAGAATGGACTTGTCTATGCAGTAAAATTTACAGAAAGACCGTTCCTGCTGAACTGACTCTTCATTACTCTGTACAGGCTGGTAATGAATCCAATCCAATAGCTAAAACAAAACAAAACCACCATGTGGAATAGCATTAATTATTGAATTCAAGATCATGAAAGAACAGCGTAAGAACTAAGGATGATTACTGATTTAACTTCCCTTTCTATAATTCAGTTCTACCATCAAATTTTTCCTTCTAGAAAGAAGGAGACACCAAGATCCAAGATAAAATCCAGGAGACCAAAACACAAACATTAATCTGTTAATCTGTCATACCAAAAAGGCCTTTCAGTTAAAGTTCTGTCAAAAAAGACTGAAGACTATAATGCATGAAGGGAAAGAAAGGAATCTAAACAAAAAGGAAAGTGTTTTCATTTCATTTATAAGAATACTGTACCATCTTTAATATAATTAAACTTTGTTGAAATTAAAAAAAAAAACTAAGAGCAAGATTTTGAGTTGAGCAAGATCAGTATTTGAGAAAAACAAAATGCTTTTTAAACATTTTCTCAAAAGGAGAGACCAAGCTTGTTTTGAATCTGTTCAGGACATTGAGTGCCTGAAGGAATGCACTTATTCTATACTTCTACAGTTAATGGAGACATTCTTGAAGCAAAGATCTGCATAAAGGCAGCATACATTGATGTTACTGATATCCTCTCCATGAGTTGTTCTTCTGACAGTTGGTAACCAGTGTCCTACTTAGACACTGCCAGAACATAACAAGCACTACTCACCTTCCACAGACCTGTACAAGTATGAGGAAAAACTACCACAATATTGCAAAAAAGACACATGGCAGCAATGTTTGGCTACAATCACACCTGACTGCTGTGTTCAAACCAACACTTACCAATTGCTAGGCCATCACTGAAATTGTGCAGTCCATCTCCCATTATCACCATCCACGCTAGAGTTGCTATGCCAGCATCCTTCAGTTCTTCACGTGAGTAGCGCTGGCTGTGACTGTGTGGATGATGGTTCTGATGATGATGGTGATGAAGAATGTGATGGTAGTCGTGGTGGTGATGACTCAGATGATCTGTCTGTCCAAGAGTATCGTGTAAGTGAGAATGACATTTGTTCCTACAGCCTCTGGATACATATTCATTATCAGCCTCCTCTGGATGAGAATGAGCTATCATGACTTCTTCTTCTTCTTGCACCGCTGGCTGCTGAGAAATGAAGGGCGATGGATCTTGTGAGTCTGTCCCTAGATAGCCCTCAGACCCTGTTACAAAAACCCAGAGCATAATATTATATATTTTTAAAGTCATCCAGGAAGCAAAGATAAAATGAGCAAGTCGAATAATTGATAAAGAAAAAAAATAGCAAGTCTGAAAGTTGAAGTTGATAACCCAGTGTGCTGTACCAAATGCTTCCACAACCAATTTTTGTTTTAATCAGATTTGGGGGAAAATTCTTATGTCATGACAATAAAAAGCTTTTACTTTGTCTCCTAACACTAAAGCAGTCCCATACATTGTGGCCACAAATGTCTCCTAAAAAGTCAAAGAAGAAGAATAAAAAAAAAAAACAACTTTTCATCTAAGACACAGTGCAATTTAAGTACAACAGCATAAGGCACCATGTTCAAATTTCATAGCGTGAAAGCTGTTGGTTCAATTGCCTCAGAACAAAGAAGACTGAAATGCATATGACATTAACTCATCTTTGGGCTAAGGAGTAAGAACGCAAGAGAACAAGATTATGTCATGCAAAATTCTGGCAACCTCCCTGCATTCTGTACAGAAATAAATAATATACACAACTTGTTAAGCTTCAGCACCTGAAAATATACACACAAGAATATAAACACAATGTGAAGCGCCCTCATGTGAACATTAACAGCACACTAACATTGACTATTTTATCTGACAAACTCTCCAGTCTCGTTACGTTCCTTGCCTGCAGTTCTTTTCCTGCACTGCTGAGATCTCTTTCCTTAGACAGAAAATCACCTCCTGAAAGAACTGGAAGCTGCTCTTAACTACAAGAGCTTACAAATACCTAGTGAGGTGTGGCTTTGTTTGCAACATGATCTTCAAGACATCCGACCATTTGCAGATGAAGTACTTGAACATCTTGGATTATGGATTATCAACTTTAAGAATAAACATTCAAACCCCCAGAAAACTGGACTTAAGTATGCATGGTCTGTTATTTAGACTTCTGTATCCAACATCTAGCAGTCTAATAGAAGTGTAGAAGTCATTAGGTACGTCTACACATGCAACAGGCATAGCCAGTAGAGCTTCCCAGAATGACTTCAAAACACTTGTTTCTGAACTGGATCCACTACCTTCTTTGGTTGGATAAGTTGGAAGGAGGTAGAGATCAACCTACAGTAAGAATCAAATGAATAAACTGCCATCAATCAGATACAGTGCTTTTTTAAGCTGTGCTGTTGCACAAGAACAACTGTGCAGTGATATTACTGAGACTTACGATCATCTGTATCTAACTTTTCTTCATTCGCTGAAAACTTCTTACTTTCTCCATCATCTTCATTTTTTTTCTTATTCCAAAAGAAAATACTGTAGTTATGAATATTTTACTTATTTTTCAGGATATACATGAGCAATATTATATTCACAACATTTATGCAGCCTGCACAGAAAGAGGACAACATGGAAGCCATATAAAGGAGGCAAAAGAGGAACATTAGAAACTCTTTTAAGTACAGTAAAAAGACAAAAGTTCCCCAGGCTCCAAAGGAGTGAAAAAATGAACACGAATAAGTAAATACCATGTACTTCTGTGAAAGGACTAAATAGAAGGGTTCATTTGATAAGTAAAAAACACAAAAATATGCCGAACAAGAACAACTCTGCTAGATCCGTAACATCAGCGTAATGCTTAATGCTGGCATACTGAAGAAAAGCCAAACAAAAACCTTCATTCATGGCTTGTTAAAGTCAGTATCACAAAAGTTTATAATCAATAGCTATGTAGAAAGCCTTCTGCCATAGTTCAACAGGAAATCCATTCTCAGTGGCTGACATAGGGATACAGAAAATACTAGCTTTGCTTGTAACTCTTCACATCATCTCCTTGTGAATACATTTAACTAAAGACGGTGGAAGTGATCCTGTCACTCAGTTAGTGTCACTTACTCCAGCATCAACCACACTGACAGAATCAGCTGGGATCCAAGTAAAAGAGCTTACAACTTCTGCACCGAATCTGCTGTTCTAGCATTTACAACTCATTGAAATCAATTACTGTTTACACCTTCCACATAAAACAGAGCATAGTAATGTGAAGGCTGTGTTGCACTGTCATTTTGGGAGAGAGTAAAACTTCCAAGGTGGTATTTCCAAGCAAAATGCCATCTAAAGGTATCACCTTCTGTCACCCTCTACAGTGCAGACAGACGCTGAGCTGCCTAAAGAGTGACTGCTGCCCTTACCCATTTTGTGGAAGTGCTCCTTCAGCAGTAATGCAGTAACTGCACAAGGCCATCTTATTACATTTGAACTTTAGATTTAAATGAACAAATTTAAGAATTAGACAATCCTATGATCTCCTTAAGAAGTCAGAAGGAAGTCAATAATGAACAATAACTTCCCAAATTTGTAACTTAAAACAAAGCTGTGTGCTTATTAAACAATTCACACACACTACCTGTCTGGTTAAGGAGATAGTTCTGAACTCTTCCCTGACATGACCACAAAAAAGAAAAAAAAGAAACCAAACCACTGTCTAGTTTGAAAGCCACCAAAAGAAATAAAACAGAGTGCTAATCTAGTCAGCAATTGCTACTTTATCCAATAACAATATACACAATCCTTCTGTTTCTATAAAAGCATACTCAGAAGTCATCGTGCAATGCAACAAATTCAAATTAATTGTTTCTCTACCTTTTTCTTCTTGTCTTTAAACTGCTTTATTAAAGTGATCAAATGCTCCGCTAGAAACATAAAATACAAGCCTCCCAGCGCTGTAAGTCCCTTCCATGTAGAATCCAGGTAAGCACTCTCTTCTGTACTTTGAAAAACAAGATGCTTGAACAGAGGACCTCTGTTCTGTTCAAGTGGAGCCTTTTCGTGGTGATGGTGGTGGTTTCCATGAGACTAAAGGGAGAAGCAAGAGGGGAAGTCATTATATTCAGAAGAATTGACAACAAAAGAAACATACAAAGCTCTCTCTACATTCTCTTCCTCAAATCTTGAGTACAGATTTAGCACTTAGAAAGGGATAAATGCTCAGGATACAACCTCAAGCAATTACAAGGAAAATGTCTTGACAGAAACTACTGAGAACAGTCCTGGCTTTCATCCTCCCAGTGAAGTTACTTGCAGATACAATGCACACATGCATTACATTCATACACATACATTTAGATTTTCAGGGACATCACATGGAAAGTTCAAGACTAAGAAATGAACAGAAAGAACTCACAGCTCTGAAACCTGCTGTTTAGTACATCTTACCTGGAAGCTGCGTCTAGAAATGTGATCAAGAGCTTCAAGAAATTTAGAAATATTACGACCATATTCCAATTTTATTGTCTGTATGACCTATCAGTAATGGAACATTTCAGAGCCTATCAAGTAATGTATTTTTAGGACTTTAGAAATGTTCAATTCTGATTAAAAAAAAAACCATTACAATGGATAAGCAATCAACATACATGTCTGACAACATGAAACAGTGGATTTTCTATTCCCCATCTAAAGAGCACAGTGAACTATTTCTGTTGCCTATAAGGTTCATGAAACTGATGGAGGAAAAAGAGATGGCACTGCAATAAGTGACTAGAAAAGCATTTATGCAAAATTCTTGTGCGTGACAAACTGTGAGCAATTTGGCAGCATGCATGACTGAGAAAACAGGATACAGCTTGAGAGAAAGGGGTGTGAAGTTTTACGCTATAAGACTGACAGAAATAATACAAACAGCTCCAAACAGGAAGTTATTAGGAGAAAAAAAATATATATTTATATTAAATAATCTATCTTACTAGCATATGTTAATTAATGAAACTACCACTAACAGATACAGCCAGCTGTCAATATGGCCCTCTTGAAATAACTAATGAATCAGCAATTAATACTTACATGTGGAAGGAGATGTAAGAAGGCATCTCCGCTTAAAGTCCCCACAGCCAATGCCACAAGAAAACTCAGAAGAAATTTGAAAAACACACGATTCATCAAAGGTACCAGTATAACCCCCAATAAAGAAAGGAAACTGATGACTGAGATGGATATAAAGCCACCAATCCAAGCTGTTAAAAGAAGAAAAAGAAAATGTAAACAACTGCTACACGAGATGTTGTTTGCTTAACTTTTTTTTTTTATCAAATACTGTTATCATCTGATTAGATATTAGCAAGCGTTGGGCCATAAAGATTTATGCCCACATGTGATAAAAAGCCCTAAAAGAAAATCATCAGCTTCGAAAAACATTTTGGAGATTTATAACATGTATGGGTTTTGAGCAGGCTTTTATTTTTCATTAAAAAAAATAACCTACCTATTTGCAGAGAATAACCTTTTGGAGGAGCTTCAGCTTTTTCGCTACTCGCATGGACTATGCAGTATTTCCCATCAATCTGATTAATAAGAGCTGGGCAGAGATAGCTAAATTCTGTGGCAGACAACAGTACTTCAGTGCTTATTCCATGGGACTGCATCAGCTTTGATGCACTGGAGCACTGTGGGAAGACATTTCTTAAAGTTAGCCAGAATCAAAATACTGTACCTTAAAATGACTGCATCTCCTATCTTAATTGAAATCAGTAGCAACTCCACATGACCGCAGCTACACGGACAGTAATTAAAAAGCAGTAACAAATCACTTCAGTAAGAACTACACCTTTATCCTCTCTTCTGGCCCAGAAGGCGAGCTGGGCAGCACTGACAGGTGATGCGTGATTATCACACATTCTCAGCACAAGGAGAACAGATGGTTTGTTTTGAGATTAGAAAAAGCCTAACAGTTTTGACTCTGTTTTAGAGGCTGGATAAGGAATAATACAAAAAGCTCTTAAGCTTTGTTTTATGTCACTACTGTGAAAGACTTCTGCAGAGCACTACCACCACACACTTCCCTCAGTAAAGAACTTTCCACTCCATGACCTACAGGCTTCAGTACTCCCCTTGATTCCCACAGCAGCACTTCTGCTCTGATTGTGCAGAATGCAGCAATTACTCACAAATACAGCACCCACTAATCAAACGCTGCACATGCCTGCTCTGAACTAACTAGAATAACTACACAATTAACACTCCAGAGGAACACTTGCTTTTTAAAGCTCTTGGTGCAGAAAGATCGTGTAACAACTGTTTACAACAAAATGATTGACTTCATCAGCACTCTTTTTCACTACCTTAAAGTAACAGACATCATTTTGCAGAAAACTTTTCTTCTTCAGTTATTTCCAGATCAGGGCCCCATGCTATTTATTTCCTGGTCTTGTGCACCAAAGTACAAGCTCTATAGTCACAGTCACATGCACGCATGGTTTTTGGCTGCCCTTACACAGCAAGAAATTCATTTCAAGAAAACAGTATTTGAGTATTCACTTCATGGTGCCTTGGGTACTTGAAGTTCCCTTGCTGTTTTTGCATAAAGTAAAAGGGAGTTCTCCTACAGAGTGTTGCTAACTTGTATGTGCTTGCCTAAATAGAGCTCTTCGATGTCACTGCATATTTTAGAGTAAGTAAATAAGTATATAAAAACAAATGTGTGTTTATATTTAATGTAAACGTGCATTTCCTCCTAAGAAAAGAGTATTACATAAATGAGATAGTGTATTTTCTGAGCTTGCGAGCATAACATTTTTTCAAGCCAAAGAGTTATGGTTCAAGAAAAGCTATTGTTCCACGTTTCTTCTATGAACACAGTTATACTATAAAGCCTGGACCCAGTTAAACATTAAGCTCCCAGTAAGCAAGCCATAACAATGCTCCTAATGGACCCAGAACACAACAGAGCATCTCACCTCTTGGGTATTTGTGTTTTTAAGTTTGGAATACAGGTAACTTCCTTTTTCCAATTCCTTCGGAGAAACATGAGATTCGTTTGACTTGATGTTTGCAAGCCAACTCGTACTGCTTCCATTTGTGATATTAATGGAGTTAGATCCAGCCAGGCCTACCTGAGCTACAGACTTGCCTTCTGCAGGTTCCAAATTCTGCAGTTCAGAACTGCTGTCTGTGGGAGTAGTGTTGATCGACCCAGTGATTTCATTAACGGCATTCTTACTGTAAACAAAGTTGTGCTGATGGTCTGCAGTCTCTGCTTTATGAGGTTCCTTTGAATGATTGTTCCTGGGGTCTCTGTTAGCATCAGATTCGTGGTTCGGACAAACAGTCTTCTCAGAGTTTTTACTCAAGGAAATGTGGTTATGATGAAGGTGATGATCGTGGTCACGATCATGGTTGTGATCTATTTTAATTCTTTTCATTCTATCTATCCCTATGTTCTGTATCAGTTTTCTAAATCCTTCAATTGTCAGAGAGTTGTTTTCTCCATAACGATTAAAAAGTTCTTGTAGGTGATGCTTCTGTCTCAATCCTGCCAAGTCATCATTAATGCCAGCTGCCTTTTCTGGAAAAGTTCTCTCCAGTGTCTGCACAACAGTAGTTGTCTCCACTCCATGATGATAACTTTCACACAACAGTATGAAAAACGATACGAGGAACGTAACAGACACTGTACTCTCCATTGCAGTGCCCTATTAGGCATTAGATGGAAAAAAAACCAACAACAATAAAAAAGCTTCCAAGTTCGCATAAAACTGTCCTCTTAATCTGTAATATACTCCCAGAACTAGCAAAAAGGCCTTGCTCAAGTTACTAAAGTACCCAGAGAAAAGCCATACAGCCTCCCCAGTACACAGTGCTCTCCCAGCCGTGCAGCCTCACGCAGCACAGATGGAACTGTGCATCACAGCGACGTGCCCGGCCACAATCACTGCTCGGAGTGTAAGCTCACCTCGGCTTAGCTCGGCCTGAGGCAGCTTTCTAACAAGAAACAAACTGACAGCATCCTCACATCCGTGCCAACTGAGTTCCTGATGCGGCCAAACCCTGCATTGTTAACTTCTCACTGCTTTTGGCCGACCAAGGAGACAAGCACTCCGCATTCCCCGGCAGTTACTTTAGACGCTTCACACGCTGCTATCGCACATTTCCTCTAGTCAGGCAGGCGGACCGCCGCCTCGCCACAAATCAGCCGGCGGGACCCCGCCCCGAGCCGCCGCCACGCGGCTGCCGGCCCCGCCCCGCCCCTCCGCGAAGAGAAGCGAGCGCACGCCTACCCGATCGCCGCCCCGCAGCTCAGCCGCTGCGGGAGAAGGGAACCGGGGAGAAGCAGGAAGCCGCGGCGCCGGCTTACTGCTAGCCGGCAGGCCGCCGCCGAGACCCGCACCCGCGGCCGCCCCTCAGCCGACGCACACGCGGGTCAGCGGTCGCACCGCCCCTTCCGGGTGCGGCAGCCAATGGAAAAGCAAGGCGATGTCACGCAGCGTCCAATGGGGTAGCGGGGCGGTGTCACGCGGCGGCGGGCGCCGAGGGCGGGAAGGCCTGGGGGGCAGGTAGGGCTGGGTGTGACTGCGGGCCGGCCTGTGTGCTGGGGGGAGCCTTGGTTCTGAGAGCGTGACTGGTTGTGCAAGTGGTCGGGCTGCTCCTTGCGAGGTGCGAAATGCTCTAAAGGGAGTTAAAGTGAGCCAAGCGTGGTGCATCACGGAATAGCTAGGGTTGGAAAGGAGCTTAGAGCCCCCACAGTTGCAACTCCCTGCTGTGGGCAGGGCTACGCACCAACCGCTACCACCAGCTCAGGCTGCCCAAGGCCTTGAGGTGAGAAGAGACTAGCAGTACTAACTCGAATTAATAGCCATTCCACAGAATCACAGAATCATTCAGGTTGGAAAAGACCACTAAGACCATCTGATCCAACCCCAATCCATCCCCACCATGCCCACTGCCCATGTCCCTCAGTGCCACATCCAGATGTTCCTGAATGCTGCCATGAATGGTGACTCCACCACCTCCCTGGGCAGCCTGTGCCACTGCCTCACGTTCTTCCAGAGAAGAAATTCTTCCTAATATCCAGCTGTACTTCCAGTGTAAGAAAATGGACCAGGTAGAACAGCATTCCTGAGATTCCTAGAAGTGGTCCCACACAAGGACTCCCAGTCCTCAAAGAGGACTGGCACAGGGTATGGATGAGAAATTGGTTCCTGGAGTAGAAAGTGACTGATGAGCTGTAAGCAAAAGGCCTGGGTAAATGGAAAGCAGTGTCACTCTTTGGTGACATACACAAGGGTACTGCAGTGAACATTGGTTGAATCTGTCATTATAATTAACGATCTGGCAGAAGAAAACTGCTCTTCATGCACAGGTGAACAGAGAAAGTAAGAAAGGATGGAGGTCACTCAGGAAGGCTTTGAAACTTGCTGCAAGCTGATAGATGCCCTGTGTTTCTCAAATTCTGCTTTGCAGTACCCCTTTTAAGTGAACATAGCCCCAAAACATTTATATGCCCTGGCAGTAGGCTCTTGGTATTTCCCCTTTCTTCCTGCACCACTCCCAGAACTTTACTTTCTGCTGTAGCATCATTAATACTGCTGCAGCACTGGGTGCTGTTCTGCTAACACATCGCAGCTGGATTTGAATCTGGCCTCCCTCATGTCACCAAATGCCAAGGCCTCTCAGCTTCCTGGAGTGTGAAGTTAGTACCAAATCCAGCCCTAGAATATGAGGGTTTTTTTGTGTCTCTTGGTTGATTGCCAGCAGCTTGAACTTAACATCCAGTCCCTTCTCAGCCATCTTTCTCCTGTTTTCTGCTGCCACTGTCAGTGCCCCTGGCTTGTCAGATGATTCACATTACAGATCTCCATACCTAATACCTCCAAGCCTGGATGAATTAAACATGTTTGTTCAAAGGTTTGGCTGACTGGAGGGCAGAATGGAGCTATGGGTTGTGAACATTTCCAGAAACAGCAGCAGATCAGGCATTTTATTCCTTGTACTAGCTTTGAAGTATGGAAAGAATACTGTGTCCCTCAGCCTTACTCATTTTTTCCCCAGTGGGTGAGCAAGAGGAGGCAAAATGGAAGAAGGGTGTATTTTTTTTCATTAGTGCAAATTCCCTTTGCATGAATACTATTGACCAGAAGCCTTTATGATGCTGCAGTGACATAGCATTTATACCTAAGCTGATAATGTTAGACATTTGTTATAGTTTATTATTACTATTATTACTTCCAAATACAGATACTGAATGGTGAGCCTGTTTTTCCAGCCTCTTGAATGTATCTGCTGTCTCCTGCTGTTTCATTGTGTCAAATCTGCTATCTCCTCTCACATCCTGTCAAGGTCATTTACAGATTTAAGCATCAGAGCTTAGGTCACAGGGAAATGGTCTTCAGTGCTAAAAGCGCTATCCTTTTCCTTCCTATTTTAATTTGAGTAGTTAACTGAGGAAAAAAATAATAAAAAGGGGGTAGTAAAAACAATCCTTTAAAAAAAAAAAACCCAAACTTATTTGCAGTAAAACTTGAAACCAAACCTCTTTTATCATACCTGAAATTATCTCAGTAAGTTTACCTCATGCCAAAATCAAAACACCTGAGTTGTCTTTGTTCTTGTTGCTGTCTCAAGGCTTACTCTGAAAACAGGAGCTCTGGACCACACCTAGCTGTATAAATCATAGTGATGGCTACATAAAACAAGTCTCTTGGTGTCCCTTGTGGACTGTTCAATGAATGTATAAGACATTATAAGACGTTATTTAGAGATACAGTGGAGAGCAAATCAGGCAGCATCTCAACTGCTTCTGATCCGCTGTGTGCCTGCAGCTCTAACGCCGCCTGTGGCTCAGGCTTCCAAGAGGGTGCACCATAGATGGGAAGGCCCACCCTCAATGCCACTTTTGTTTGTTCTGTTTGAAGAGGCTTCCAGGAGACAACAATCTTTTCACCTTGGAAAGAAGGTGAATGAGGAGGAGTACAATGGATGTATGCGATAACTGCTGTGGAGCCCAGGGAAGGTGATTCAGTCTCACAAGGAGCAGGGCTTCTAAGTGTCAGTGTAGCAGGCTGAAAGCAAGCTTGCCTTCCACAAGCAATTATGTCTTTTATAATTGAACTATAGCACTCATGTAGCTAAGATGTTATTCTGGCTAAAGTCAGAAAGCCCATTAACAGCCATTAGCTGAGCTAGATTGTGGTTGTTTTATATAACAGGCCTTGAGTTATTTAAAAAAAGAAAAAACAAAACCAAAAACTTTAGGACCTGTCAGGCCTCATCTGGTCTTGAATCTCTAACCTTAAGCATAGCCTCAAACAGTTGGATGTTTCAGTAGTCAATATGAGCAAAATCTTTAATCCAATCGCATCAACCAATTAAATAGCTGTAGCGTGAGACAAGAAAGACAAGAACAGTGAGTGGTAGGTGAGGAAAGGAGTGTGTGTGCTGTGTCAGAGGAAGTGTTAGTGAGCTCTCATTGGATTGTGAGAATCAGTGAACTTCACTCCTTAGCCAACTGCACAGTCCCTACAGATGATTTGTTCCCACCCAGACATGTGAATGTCGTGATTGTTTTCCCAGCTAGTCTGCATTTATATTAGAAATGTTTAGGGATAATATAACCTGCTTAACTATTGGCAATAATGTTGCCCCAAAACTTTTGATTGTTTTGCCGAACATATATCACAAAATCATAGAATATCCCAAGTTGGAAGGGATCTACAATGATCATTGGGTCCAGCTCCTGGATTCATATATGACTACCCAAAATTCAAACGCTGTGTCTGAGAGTGGTGTCCAAACACTTCTTGCACACTGGCAGCTTGGGGCCATGCCCACTGCTCTGGGCAGCCTGTTCCTGATCCCCCCAAAAATCGTAGTATTTTGGGAACAGTGAGGTGCTGACTGTTTTAATTCAGTTCTAGTCTCTTGTATGCCTGCAATTTCTAGCTGTTGCAGGACCTCATCAAAAATGTGTTGCATGAGTCCGATGTTATACACTTAATGGAGGTGATGATAGGTGGGTAGGGAAAGGATTTTGAGTGTGATGCTGAGGTTCCTCTTAAGAAATATTCAACATATCAGCTTTTATCTCTGAAAGTTTCTTAGAATTTGAAAAGACTGATATTTCCTTGCATTTTAACTTTTCAGTCAGAACAGCTACACAAAAAGAAATATTACATTTGTTCTGAATGTTCCAAAGCATACTTGTTTCAAGCTACGCAGCCATTATCACATTATTTCTGTTGTGATTCTCTGTAATTTCTTTAAAATCTCCATTAATCCTTGTGTACTACTGATAGAATTTCAGAATTGTAAAGGAAAATCCCCAAAGCCATAATTTCTTCTGTTCCTGTTGCAAAATGTTCCTCTGTCTGGTAGCACACCAAATAACTACTTAACAACTGCATATTTGATGGCACCATATTTTAAGTCTTGCATTTTAATGTAGTCATATCATTAATGTTATTTATGTGTTCCTTACTGATTTTCAAAATACGTAGCATTATATCTAGAAAAAAACAGTATCACTGGTTATGGCTGCCATATGGCTGCGAATGTTCAGCAACCTGCAAGTTGAGTTGTGGTGGTTTTTATTAGCATATGTGCAGAGCAATAACAAAACATAAATAAGCATACGTCCTTCAGCAGGGATGGTAACAAGCACTGTACACAAATGGTTTCCTTATGTAAGGACTGCAAGGACCTTCTGCTCTGTTCCTGTCTCCCTGTAGTGGCTTGTTCTCATTTCAAAGAATACTTTTCCTCTTCCTTCTCATAAGAATAGAGGGAAAACAAAAGAAGTAGTCATTTAAAAGTTGCACAGCATTAGATCCTCTTGTGCTGTGCTTAGATGCACAAGGGCCTATGGAAGAGCTAACTGCTAGGGTAGGTCTTTGGCCCAAGTAATTTTCTTGCAAATCTTTGCTGCATGTTGTTTTAGAGCTGTTTACAAATCACTTTGAAAGAATAAGCCTTGAAATGATTAAAATATTAAAGAATGGAAATAAAATATTAAAGTTACACCATTTTTTTTTTCTCTCCACAGAACACCTTTTACCTTTAGCCTGATCCAACAGCTGCTGAGATCAGTGGAAGAGCTCCTAGTGACTGAGCATGAGATCACCAGGTATTTATAAAGAAGAACTTTACATTGGGTCTGCTGCAATCCTTCTTTTCAGTACTTTTGATTCTGTTTACTGGTGTGTGTGTTGATGTATGCTATTGATGTATCCAGAATACCAGTAAAGAATGCAGGTGAAAATGACTGGAATTCACAGTAGAAAAGCCCAAATTTTTGTGTGAGTCAGTGATGGAGAAAACGCAAATGATTTGCTGTACTAAAATAACACCAACAGGAAAAAAAAGTAAAAAGAAATTTCTAAATTGTTAAACTTTACTATGACACATAACAAAGACACAAAAAATATCCCACCCGTTGTATAAGCTCTGTGTGACAAGCTGTGTGATTAGAGACTCATCTCCATGAGCACAGAGAAGCAGTGACAGACAATGTGACAGGGACACAGCAGTGACAGGGATCTGAGTACATGTATATTGTGTTGATATGTTCACCCATGTGTGTAATTGTAAGTGAATATTAAGCTGGACTAGCAGCACAGTAGGATAAGAGGCTTGAGAGCCAAGTACTGAGTCAGACCTAAGTCTGGTCTGGATATTGGAGAGACCTAAACACTGTGAGTGTAGGCTATGGGAGGAATCAGGAGGTCCAGAACAGGTACCAGAAAGTCCCAAGGGATCGAGGGACCAGCTATCAGAGAGCCTGTCTGCATGTGTGTTACATGAGACAACTGAAGACCCAGGGATTCAGGAGGCAGGTACCAGAGAGATTCACAGTGTATGCACACATGGAAGAGGGGGTCTGGGCTCCAGCAGCTGGTGTGGAGCAATGGCCCTGAGGAGCTTACATGTCCAGGTGCCAGCAGCTGGAGGAATGGGAGATCAGAGGCCACTTATTGGACAGACTGAGTGCGTGCAGTGTAAATAATGTTATATGCTATTTATATGCTACTGATTGAAAGACGATTAAGCAAGAGAATCAGAGTATTTATTGATGCATGGCGTGCTTTTAAGTAGCATAAGTTATTACACATCTTTACAGTGGAAACTACAAAACAAATACAAGGTATCCCAGGATGGAGATTCTATTCTTTTGTGCCTTAGGAATAAAACGGTTTAAGTGTCTGAGTACAGTTTGTTATCTGGAGTCTAGAGTTTTATTTACTTCTGAAAGTTGCCTAAGAGATCCAACATCATCAAACATGTACATTTTATATGTCTCTAAAACACAGAAGGTTAGCTATTCTGTCAAAAAAACCACAAATATTTATATAACCAAATATGTATAGCTGTAGTTACCAGACAGAAGCAATATCTTCCTCTTCTGTCTGTTCCTGTTTTGCTTATTTGTGTGAACAGAAACCTAAATCCCATAAGAGCTGGTCTAATCAACACAGCAGGGCTGCAACTCTCACCAGGATAACACTGGGCTTTATGGCCCCCATTGCCTTCACTTCTTTACTTTAGATCACAGTGTAATATTGAGAAGCTCTGATTGAGCTGGGAAAATTCATGTTGAAGAATGAAGTTTGTGGTAGAAGCATACTGTCTCTACTTTTAAGTGCAGTGTTCTGAAAAGAAAGATTGCATCAGAGTGACCTCTGCTGTGGTTCTTCCATTTGTACTGAAGGCAGTATTGGATTTGTGCCTGGCCAGCCTTCTCTTTGACACATTCTGTCATTTAAAAATATTTTTAATGTTTAATACCAGTTTAACTACTGATGAATTAAGCTTTTATGGCTACAGTTAAGGTAATACATAAAGCAACCTTGTAATGACACGAGGCCTACGTCACACAAGCAAGCATTTGCAGTGTATTCTATGCATTAAAACTGTTGCCACATTCCTCTCTGGATCTTTCTGGAAAGAAAGAGGAGTGTATGCACTGAGTTGGTCTTGGGGAACATTCCAAATTCATGTTTACATTCTGCAGGATAGACAGTGTGTCCAGAATATGTTGTATTAATTGTGCATGACAAGACAAACTCTGTATCTCTTCTAACACAACAGTGTTCTACACTACTGCAAATACAACACAGAACTATGTGGCATGTGCAGTGTTTCTGGATGTCTAGCAGCCCAGCATTAATATTCAGGAATTCCTGTAACACTTCTAGTAGAAAAAAGGATCTCTGTGTAGAATGCCTACTGTTGGCCGTAAGACTTGCCTGTTTTGATGAACTGATACTCAGAAATCTTCACTTTTATTAAACTATTGCTGTGTCCAGGTGCACTTGTTTCAATGACATGATAACATCATGCAGCATATGACAGATGCCACAATAATGCTTAGGATTTTTGTCATGGTTTCTTCTGCCTGGTATGTATTAAATTTGGATGGTATAATATCTCTTGTGAAATAGAACACTAGTAGATAACTCGAAAATTTGGTGCTGCAATTCTTTTCCTATCAAACTAATTTCCTTTAAACCTGTATGTTCTTGAAGCAGCATCAATCAGATCTTGTCAGCAGCACAATGAGGTACCTACTGTATATTGTCAGTGGAATACCAATTAGCCTTTAATTTTACCACACATCCAATCAGAAGAGCTTTTGCTTTTACATGATGGCAGAAGGTCATTAAAACAAATGATCTTGCTGCTAGACAATGACAACAAAACCCCAGCTCAGTAGGCAGTATATCTGCTACTGGGCACTGATAGCACACTAAATGCTGTGCTGCACTGATTTTTTCATTCTGACTTGCTTCAGGTGATCTGATAGCCCAGAAGCTATAGCTAACACTTGCTCTCCTAACTCAACCTTTTAAGTAGCAATATTATTTGCCTCAGGCTTGTCAGTACATGGCTACTTTTAGTGCCATAACTGTTAAATTCTGCAGTTCTTTCTTCTCTTTCAACTGTTGCTTGCAATTTTAGTTAACACTCCCTTCCAGAAGGCACAGCTATCTGCTCTTTGGTAAACAGAATGATTGTTCTCTACTACTACTCAGTTCTAAATTTTCTTGTTGTATGTCACCTGGATTCTTTTCTTCATCTGGAGAGCAAATTGCTTTGCGCAATTCCAGAGTAACCTTATTGCTGTGGTACAACTGGAAGATGCTATTCACAGTTTGGAGTCAGTTCAATTACTAAGAATGCATTACTTCTTTTCACGTCCAAAAAATAACAAAACTCTCAATACTGATAGCAAATACTGTTTCCAAAACCATTTATGTTTTCAAGATGTCTATTTTAAGGTAAAATAGAGAAACAAAATTGGAAGTAGAGCATGAGTGACAGCAGAAGAACTCTCCTATATGTAAGAATTTTTGTTCAAACCTTTTCCTTTTTTTTTTTTTTTGGCTGTGATGAGTTGTTCCACTCATTTTTCTCCGCAATGCAAAATGCAGTCAGCACTGAGATCTGCTACAGAAATGCTGCATGGGAAGCAATCAGAATAAAATAAATTTACAGTAGTCAAGCTTAGGCACCCAGCAAATGACTTTTTTTGCTATTTTTTGTGGGTTTTTTTGTTTGTTTTTCAGAGTGTGCTTCCTAATTTCTTGTTAGAAAGCAAAACTTGCACTGATGACATATAGTCCCGTGACAGTTCTCAGCGTGCCTTGTAAATCAGGTTGTGAGCATCACATAGTCAATGACCATATGGTCACATCTCTTCCCATCATCTAAAACTTAGGAGAGATGATTTTCTTCAAGGAATCACCAGAATATTTTTCACAGGGAAGAAAAAAAAAAAAAAGATGTAGTGGTTACACAAGTCAGTTGTAGTCTCTGAGCCTCCTGCTAATAAGCAGTTGCTTTGGTAAGTGATGCCCTGAGAAAAGACAGTGCTTCCAGTATCCCTGGGTTAGAGATCTATAAATGTCTGAAATCAATTTCCTATACCATCTGCTCTAATTGACCTCAGGATGGTGGAAATTTTGGCTAATACAGTGTAGCAGAGCTCTAGTAACTCTGAATTTTCGCTGGCTCAGATCCTTAAGGCTTTACTTGAAGCTATTGCTCCAACACCCAAGGATTAACTTTACTAACTATTGCAAGTTGGTGAAAGGATGGAACAAAAGTGAAACCTGAAGCGAGAGAAGTCCTTTCCTCCAGGGAGAAAGTTTTAACTAAAAATACAGCTGTGGGAAAGGATAAAGATATTTCATCATTTTTGTGTCTCACACCACTAACTCAAATTTCGTGGGTTCAGAAAAGCCTTCAGGTATTCTCTGTGCTCTGTCTCCTAAGAAGTTACAGCTTAGGTCATTCAGAGGGGATTGGAGAGATGTAAGAATTTGTATGAGATGTATTTGGTAGAGAGGGCTTAATAAATAGCTGTTGTCTATATCTCCATATTTAATTTTATTTTGTAAAGTTTCTTTAAAGCCCTAACATGCTGTTTATTTAATCATCTCTTCAGAAGAGAATTTTCATGCTCATCTCTTTAAAATATATTTCTAGCTCTTTCAGTTGCAGGGGGGAAAAAAGAAAAAAAAAAAAGACAATTTCATCCACATGCACCTTAGTATTTCAGAAGTAAGCAATGAATGGAGCAGGCCAAGGATCACTAATGCACTGATCATAAGTATTAAAAAACAGCGAGCCGAATGCTAAAAGCAGGTCTGAGTGGCTGATAGTCTACGCTGTTTAAAGCATGAAATAATAATGGAAGTTATTTTCTGATGTTAGAGACAATTTGTTTTCAGGTTTGTTTCTTTTTTTTCTTTCTTTTTTTTTTTTCTTTCAGTCATGGGCCCCAGAAACTCAAAATGGACATTTTCAAATAACTTGAAAACCTGAACACCAGATATTGCTGGATCATATTTCGTGTTTTGTCATATATTTCCGGACTCACAATAAAACCTGCACAATTGCTGATGCTGCAGTCATAGATCAGTGGAGGGTCCTATAGAAAGAAACGAAGAGCCAAGAAGGCCCTGGGGAGATCTCACTGTGTGACCTTTCGGTACCTGAGGGGAGAGGAAAACACATTTTTTACGCAGTCTGATAGTTATAGGACAAGGGGTAATGGCTGTAAACTAAAAGAAGGGATATTTGGATTAGATGTTGGAAGGAAATCCTTTCCTCGAAATGTGGTGAGGCGCTGGCACAGCTGCCCAGAGAAGCTGTGGTGCCCCATCCTGGAGGGGCTCAAGGTCAGGTTGGATGGGGCCCTGGGCAGCTGAGCTGGTGGGGGGCAGCCCTGCACACAGCACGGGGTGAGGTGGGTGGGCTTTGAGGGTCATTCCAATCCAAACCGTTCTGCAATTCTACTTTTCTAGCTCTGCATGTAGAATAGTGGTTGTTGTACTATTTCCTGCAGATGCTTCCCTGATAACTTTGTCCTATGATCTGAATGTGCTGATCTTATTTTCTTACTATTTTCTGGTACTTAAGAAAGGCATTTTTTCATCTGAGCCTTTTTTATGCATTTTACATGCTTGAATACAACATAAATGTTCCTTGTAGACACATTTTTTTTCTTTGGAAGGAAAAATACCTGAGAGATTAGACTTCACAGGCTTGAAAATACCCCAAATGTTCCCTTTTGCGTGCAACTGCCTTCTTTCCTTTGGGCACAAGATAAGGACAAAAGAGAGTCCCACACTGTAAGATGCTACACTGCATAAAAGGCATGTTAGTAATGCCTAATTAATTTCTAGGTAGCTTTGTAAAGCACTGTTATAGTGTTGTGCTGCTGGCAGGTAAGAAGAAGCTCTCTGCATTTGAGGCAGTAGAAAAGGGGCAGATTCTCAATAATTATTGTTCTCTATATATGTACTATTCACATTAACGATGGGAAGCTGAGTATGCAGCCACAAAATCACACTGTCGTTCATTATACTGTTCATTATTGGAAGTCTTTAGTTTTTAGAATACAGTATTTTAAGTTCTCTGTATTCTGTGTGTCTATTCATAGGTGTTTTGAAGATTATTTAAAAACAAACAAACAAAAAACCAAACCAAACCAAAGCAACTAAATTTTAGACATTCTGGACACAATATTTTTTATCTTTATGGTCTTTTTGTGGAAAAATATAATAGTAATTTTGAATCAAGTAAATGCTGAAAAGAACATGTATACAAGCATCTTAACAAGACAAAAGCTCATAATTAGGAACTGACAAGCAGAGAGCTTAAACAAGCCTACTGACTTCCTTGTAAAGAAATAGTAATGGAAAGCAAAAATGGAAGAGCATCCCTAAAAAGATGGTATGTTTAAAAACTTCAAAAATGGAGAAAGGAGACTGAATTTGTCAGATCTGAAGTTATGTTTCTGAATAAGAAAAAGAGATAAATATTCCCCACCAAAAAAGAAGAAAAAAGCTGTTGCCAATCCTTGATATATTAGATATGGCATTCCTGCAGAAATGTTGACCCTTTCCTTTGTTAATATCTAAAATTTGATTTTCTTTGTTTTTTAAAAGTCATACTAACACTTCGGATCTCATTCCCTAAAAGGAACAAAGCAATCTTCTCTTTCTTCCAACTCAGTTTTCTACCAAGATACTTTTGCTGTCTTACAGTTTGTCAATCCGTATCTGCAGTTCTCATTACTGCTGTCATTTTCTCTCTGTATATTTTTATGTAAATCACAGTTTTAGTGCCTTTTGGCACACTTCACTGTTTCATTTTAAACCTATTGTGTCTTCCTTAAGCTCTCTTTTCAAGAAAGTATTTTTAGAGTTATTTTGGGCTTAAGAAACATTTCCTGAAGAAAAATTTTGCTAAAATTGAATGCTCTGGTAAACTGTTGTGAATGGAAGGTTTTTTGTTTTGTTTTGTTTTCCAGAAAAAGAATTTGTTTGGGATTCAGAAGCTTCTAAGTCATTGGTGCCTTGTCAAATTAAAAGTGAGCACCATACTGCCTGTCTTCAATATCAATAGCTTTTAGAATTATATTTTCAAAATTTGCAAGCTTATTTTGTCTTGAAAAGTGGTTAACAAAATTGCATCATTACTTTATAGGCATTGTGATAGAAGGAATGGAAGCCTCTAACTCAGTTGAAGTGCTTTCTATAATATGAAAATATAATTTGTGCAGCTCCAGTTCCTTCATGATCAACTGCATATTTTGGAAGCTCGGCAGTCTTTGGGTTAGATAGGTGCTGTTATTGCCTTTATGAAAAAAGGCTACGTTATTGGCTGAATTATAAACAGTCAGGAATGGTAATTTCCTCTGTATTGTGTGTTGATTGGGGTTTATCAAAACCCTTGATACTTGATAGCGCTGCATGTATATCTAGAAGGCATCCTAGATCTTCATTTCATACAGAAGTCAATGTTTGAATGGATAGTGGGGAAAATGAACTTCCTCTTCTATTTACAAAGTCTGTGGGGATTAGGAACAGGTCAAGTTTACTTCTCATCTTCACTGTGATCAGCACCCTTTGCTCTCACTATTAATAAACGATGACTCTTCATAATGATTATGCACAAACTGAAAAGGGAAAGCTTCAAGGTTGGACAAAGAAAGCGTTCTTAGACATTCTTCATTGCTTAGTCCCCTAAAACATACTTGCCGTGCATAAACAATAATTCTAAAAGGAAAGAAAAATGTGGCTTGAAAGCCTCTTTGTATCTGTGAATATAATAATTAATTGTTGTACAGCCCCATCAGAACAAATAATAATTTATTCTTCTCTCTGAAACTAATATCATCAACATCCTTGGCAAAGCTCCCAATTTCTTCTTCTAATACCAAGATCCTAGGTTTACTGATACATTTTAGAAAAAAAGATTAAAGAAATAGCAGTCTGTTATAAAGCAATCTGACATTTAGACAAATCTGAGCTACGCTCGTCAGTCCATGCATCACAATGAACAGTTTCTGCCTAATGTCATGACAAGATGTTGGTCAATAAAACTGCAATAACAATAACTTGAATACAGAGTGGATTTCCCAAATGACAAGACCTTGATTTTTGTAATTGTCATGTTGGTGTCAAGAAACTGAACAGCTGCCACATATCTTATCCATATAACGAGTAGAATCACTGTAAAATAACTGAAGCTCACTGGCATAACTTAGAATCACAGAATCATAGAATGGCCTGGGTTAAAAAGGATCACAATCATCACCCAGTTTCAACTCCCCTGCTATGTGCAGGGTCGCCAACTACCAGACCAGGCTGCCCAGAGCCACATCCAGACTGGCCTTGAATGCCTCCAGGGATGGGGCATCCACAGCCTCCTTGAACTTAGGCATGTTACTGTCATGAGGAGGCCACAATGATCTTTAGGAAAACACCTTAGTACCTTGCAAATCCTCTGGGCGTTCACTGTGCTGTGTTACCCAGAAATGCACTTTTGCTTAATATATATTTTATACGAAATCTGTGATTCCTGGAACACTTGGGAAGGATGTGCTAGTACCTAGACTGTAGTAGGAAGGCAATCAAGTGTCTAGCTGCTAGATATCAGTCTGACAGTTGTAAAGTAATATAATACAGAATCAAACACAGTAGATGTCAGAACTGTAGTTCTAGGAGACAAGGGTGTTAAAAATATGCCTGAGATAAATTAAAATGTAAGCTAAATGTGTAGCATTTTTAGTCCCAGAAGTAGCAAGTAAAATAACAGCAAATTATGACAAGAAGTTGTATGAAATATGAGCAGATAAAAAATATTTTGTCTCAGATTATATTGTTAATGATAGGTATTGAGTAGTGGGAGCACCGTTCATACCTGAATGAGTCCATTTTTTACTACCAAAGCAGTTTTAAATTACACTAAACCGTTACTTAAGTAGATTGATTGTGTTAAAAAAGCCACACCAGAGGCTTTTTTTTAGTTTTGGAGACTAATACGTATGAGAAAAAAAAAAAAAAAAAAAAAAAAAAAAAAAAAAAAAAGGTTTTCTGTTGGCTGTTATAAACATTATTAACTCTTAGCCTCAAATTCACTCATTGAGAAACCCTTTCTTGGGTTCATTTGTTGTTTATAGGCACAGAATTTGGAAATGATAGAGCTTAGAACGTTGTTTCACCTGGAATGCGACTTTGTTGCTTTGTCTTCTGCACTGTTGCTTTGTTGTGTGATACACTGAACACATTTTTCTTCCCTGGAGCATCCTGTTTAAGGTCACCAGATCAGACTCTGTTCTATTTAATTACACATGATAATTCCTATTCAGCTGGCCTAGAGAATTGATGAGGGACAAATAGCCAGTCACACTGAGACATGGAAATATTTGGATGGATGCGATGTTATTTTTCAAAAGTGTTCAGACAGTATGGACATAATTTATAGATTTCAATGACAGTAACCCACTGAGGTGTATCAGAAGTTCCGGACAGGCCCTTCTCTGCCTCTTTAGGGTTAGAATCTCAAAGGTACTTTTGTGCTTAAATGAAACGACTGCTGGCATCTATTTGACATAGCTATCTGGGAGACAGTTGTAGGTATCCAAGTAGCCCATTCTGTGACTCAGTCAGACTTCACTGAGGTTGGACTAGATGACTTCTAGAGGTCCCTTCCAACCCCTACAATTCAGTGATTCTCCAGAAGTTCAGCTCTTACTGTTTATTGTATAGAAAAGAATTTTTACCCTTTAATTGACCTCGTGGTATTTTCCCTTACATTTTTCAATTATGGATTTTACAGTCTGTATGTATATGTATTTTAAAAATTTTCTTAAAACATAAAAATTAATTATTGTAGGAGAATGAGAAGGTGATGTTATCCCTTTTCATTTACTGGAATCATCCTGTCTATTTTAGTCAAGATTTAATTACAGTGGTGAACTTTTCCTTTCTGCCCATAAGAAAATGCACATTAATAGATCTTGTTAATTGGAAATGTCTGTTGATATTCAGCTTTCACTATAATGTGCTTAACTTTAGCTCATTCACTAAATTCAAAATCCAGTTGACATTTTCCCAGTATTTTCAGTGCTTCGGGTTCCAGAGCTTGAAATCTTCAGGACCTTTCAATCTTTATTTTTCCTTTTATTGTAAAAGTTAAGCAGGGATTTGATTGACTGTCTCTGTCTGTTCAGCTTTGACTGAAGCTAAAAATATAAGAGACCAAGGGAACCCTGAGAGCACTGAATTCTGAACTTCCCAGATGACAGAAAAAGATGTGTTATTTCTCCCTGAAACATAAGAGCGAATTGCTTCAGTGAACTGTTTTCAAAAGCTAATTTCTGAAATGTAACTCAAGGAGAAATACAAATTATTCTCTCTTTCGACATTTTCAAAAGGTTAAGCTGGAAAAGAAAATGCACTGTATCTGTCATTCCAGTAAATAGAGGGGGAAGACAATATCTGAAATAGGAGTATTGCTTTTAGTCAGTACAAGTACTATGAAACATACTGCTTTCATTAAACCTGAATCAGGAAATT
This sequence comes from Lagopus muta, assembly GCF_023343835.1. Classification (NCBI taxonomy): domain Eukaryota; kingdom Metazoa; phylum Chordata; class Aves; order Galliformes; family Phasianidae; genus Lagopus; species Lagopus muta. Next base: position 59,911,866 of record NC_064435.1, on the reverse strand, counting down.
GAAAAGATAGGTATTGAAACAGATTAAGTATTCATATTGCTTTTGTGAAGTGGCAGCAGAGGCAGGACATAACCAAACCCTAACTAATTTTAGGGCAAAAGTTTAAGTAATCCATCTGAGTGTTACATAGACAAAATCAGTACAAGTGGAAGAAAGTCTGAGGAGGGGTCTCAAGCATTATAACCTGCATTCTTTCTAGTCCTCATGCTCATGGGTATTTACATATCTGACTCTCATTTAACATCATCCTTTCCTAGTCTTGTAGGAAATAATGCTCCTAAACAAAAAATTGAAGTACTCCTTTGAATCTGGTTCTCTGTTTTCTTCAATATTCACATATCTAGAAAATCAGTATCAGCTGCTTTGTTTTATCTCATTTCAATAAGGCAAAAGCTTTATGAACCCCTATTGTAGTACAGAGATGAGCCAGTGAAGGAGTTTTGCAGAGATTAAAGAGTAGAAGTGATATCTCCAAATAACCTTTCTAGTAAATTGGAATGTAGCTTGGGGACACAGATAAATGTGGAAATGAGGGTTTATAAGTAGTGTAGGGAAAGCGTGTGATAAATGGGCTATTGTAATAGAAATATCAAGAAGTTGTATTCAAAAAAGTCAAGTAAAAATTGGTGTTAATGTAGTAATTCTTTCTTGCAGCACAGTAAAATATGTGAGTAAATTTCCACATTTCTCACTTGAATCCAATGCTGCCACTGACAGTTTGTGCAAGTGCATATTAATTTCATCCTTTATGGCTGAATTCTTCTCAATGAGAATGTTACAAAATCCAGAAATGGCACCTGCTCGTGTGTGTCATTTACAAATTAATAGAAACTTTTTTTTTTTTTTGCTGGTGTTTAATTAAAAATAAAGTACCTTTGATTGTTTTCATTGCTGTTTCTACTTCTGAATTTAAACCTATCATACTTTTTTCGTTCGTTTTACCCTTTGAATCTCCGATGATGTACACCTAATATTTAAAATGAGGTAAATAATATTAAATTGCATTCAGAATCCTAGAATTTCTTCTGTTCTGGCTTTTGCCCTCAGCAAATAAAATGTTTATACATGTATTTACTGTGACCGTACAGTCATCTGTAAGTATTAAGGCACCCAGCCTTTACTTTTGTTAGCTCTATATTTTGTCTTTCCCTTACATCTATCCAGAAATAATCAGAGCTAAGTTTACTGAGTCCAGATTTTAATTTTATGCGACCAAAATTTATAAGAATTTGATTCATCTGGTGAACTACCTCATTTGTATACTCACAGCATAGTTTTTTATGCAATCAAATCTCAGATTGGTTCCTCTAGGTTTCAGTTGTACTTGATGCACTGAAGCTTTTGCTATCCACCCCGTTTAGAGACCTCTAGTGGATAGATATGACCTTGATTACCAATAAACACAGGCAGAATTATATGTATAAAAAAATCTTGCACAGTGTCTAAGATAAAGATAGGAAACGTATCAATCAAATTACACAGAAATTGGAAATGGTAAAGATTAACTCTGTGGAGCTACAAAATTCATCCTTAGCCTTTTTCATTCAGTATAGGTTTGGATACAAAGTAGTGAAAACTTCCCACCTTAAAAGGGGGCTGAACGAAGACAATGAAGTCATAGTTGCCTACATGCCTCCTTGCAGGCATCATCCCTTTCCAGTGGAGGATGCTTCACACCTAATCCATAATATTTCAGTTTTATAGAAGTGCCCTGCAAGCAGGTTATCATCAGCTTACTTAGATCTCTTACTTCATCTTCCAGCATCATTTATCATCAAGCTTCTCAGAAGTGGAATCAGAAATTTAGAAAGAATCCATGCGAAAAGATCTGTCTTCATTTCTGAACCTCTCTCAGAGCCTAGTGTTCCATCAAATACCGTCTTGCATTTGTTGCAATTGCTCTTCTAGTCTGTCTAGAGAAATTAAGGAAAAGGTTTATCTGGATAAACATCTCAGTAATAGTATTTATCTCTTTGCATATACAAAAACAAAAAAACAAAACAACAAAAAATAATCTCTTCCAGCTTCTTATGTAGGAATTACTTTTCAGAAACTCTTGTGGGAACCACTCGTTTTCATCAATTTCCTCAACAAAATGTGTCAGAATCTCCCATTTCCAATATTTAAAGTGAGTGTGCATTCAGGTCAGCCTTCTTCCTCTTTAGATTTGCTGATGTCACCTGGAGAATCTGACATAGGCCTGCTTTGCACTGTTTGTCCAAGAGAATTTAAATACTTATTTTTCCACTTCTCAGCTTCTACAACTCAACATTTATGTTTGAACTTTGCACTCAAAATGCACATAATATTCGCATAATATTCATAATATTCAGTTGCATATTGCACATTTAAAGGAAACAGATTTGCAACTGTCATCAGCCTGTTACTTGTCTTTTTTCTCTGATGGTCATTCTAAAATTTCTCCTCTGAGAGAATGCAATGGATTTTCTTATGACCTGCTTATGGCCTTCTATGGATGTCTGGGTTTACTCTGTTGGTTAAATCAAAATTAATTTTAAGATCAATTGTCCCTTATCTTTTGAGCTGTTTCTGAAAGTTAGACAGTTGTATCACAAAGTGAAGATTTGGGGAGTGAACATTTTTATTTTCTGTACAGGTGAACATCCAGCCCACCTAAGGAGATGTCTTTCCTGTTTTAACTAAGAGGGGAAGAGTCAGCTTGTTCTCTTGAGAAGTCTAGGAAGGTGAATAGAAATAGGAATAGGATCAGGAATAGGAAACTTTTCACACCTTCCTCTTTAGACAGAAGGGAGGTGTCTCCTATCAATGTCAAAATCTTTCATGGGAGTAGCATAGTAGCTATTTTCAGTCTGAGAAATTTGATAATCTTACTCAACACAGCATTTCTTGAGGTCAGTTAAAGTCCAGTTTTTCTAGCATGTCAACCAAAATCACATTGAAATTCTATACATGTCTTTTCACTTTAATGTCTCTAAGATTTAGTAGAACATGTTTAATTTACAAGCATTACATTTTTTAGAATAGTTAAACTTTGAGCTCCATTCTCATAATAATATATGAGGAACTTAAGCAGATTATCTATAAATACTAAAGCGATTAATTCCTCAGAGCAAGAGAAAAAAAACTTCAAAAGCTTTCAGAAGATATCTTCTGCCTTTATAATGTAATTAACTTGCAGTTAAAGTTGCATTATACATTGTTAATTAAAGGAGAAAAACAGCACTAACATCTCCAATTAATTTTTAAACAATATTAATTTGAAGTTAATACCTGCTCTTCAGTTTTCTTCAACTAATCATTCCAGGCAAGGTTCCCTCACATTGGAGAGGGAGGCTGTAGGTAGAATCCCCTTCACCTGTTGTGACCAGTGCAGGAACCTCCAAGCTGCATTCACGGAGAACGCTATTAGAGCAAAGATGTGATACATTTCTATCTCTGTTATTAAGATACAGTGAAGTTCTATTTTATTTTCACATATGATTATTGTCCAGTTGATCGAAACAAACAGAAACTCTTTGAAAAAAATATCCTTACAATTTCACCTGCCTCAGATATCACATTTTGGTTAAAATGGTTCATTTTTAATAGAGTTCAGATATAAAGGGAAGATTTATATTTTGGTGGTTAATGTCAGGGAGCTAGAGGTCTTCAAATATTGCATTTGAAGATGATCACTGTCATATTCAGCCCTGACTATGACCCAGTGTGGTATTTAAAGTAAAAAAAATGAAACCCTGTTATTAGATACAGAAAGTAGGAGGTGGGGAGTTTTAGGGGAAGGATGCTGAGTTCAGCTTTTGTCCAAGTTGAACTGGATAGGGGAAATGACAAACTGCTGTTAGAGGGAAAAACAGAAGGTTTTGTAGAAATATAATTGAAGTGAATGGAATAAACTGAAACAGAAGCTGGGAGTCCCATTATCTGTGTATGAGAATGGTGTACCACAAGCCAGAAGATAACAGGATATTGAAAACAGTCATCAGTGAGCTGGGCAAACAGAAAATTTCACTAGAGAGGACTATGTAGAACAGAGGAAGTTGAGTTCCTACGTTTAGTTTCTAGTCCCTCAGACAAATGCAACAGTTGTTAGAAGTAGTTTCTGTTAGAAGTAGTTTCTGTTTGGCCTAAATGAAAATTAGTCTGGATTAGAGACGACCACAGATTTAGGAATATAAGCTGTCTTGGAGGCCACGGGAAAGCATCTAGGCAGATCTTGGCTGTATCCAGAGAAGGAGACTCCACAACCTCCTTGGGAAGCCTCTCCCAGTGCTCTGTAACCTTCACTATAAAGAATTTCTTCTGTATATTTGTATAGAACTTCCTGTGTCACAGTTTTCGCTTGTTGCCTCTTGTCCTGGTGTTGCACACCACTGATGTTATGTCTGACTGCCATGACTTTTCAAACATGATAGTTACTTGTGAAAGGTGCAATGATCATGAAGAACAGACTGCCTTCCTTCCTTCCTCCCTCCCTCCCTCCCTCCCTTCCTCCCTTCCTCCCTTACACCCCGTAGCGGAAGAAGTCTCAGAGGAGATGGACACAGGTGGTCACAGAATCACAGTAGGACATCAAAAGTGAGCAACAAACCAAGTGAGCAGCGAAGAGAGCAAGAGGCTTGTGGTAGCTGCTGGCCATGTCTTCCTTTCCAGAGACTGGGAACAGCCAGCATCATGCCAGTGGGACACACAGAGACTGGCAGTGTGCACACTGCTTCAATTGCAATTTAACTGCATATTGCCATTGCTAAACTGTAATTGCTTATGTGGCAATTTCATCATGTTTCTGTCTCACTTCTAAATCAAAAGCATTAAACTATCCTTGCATAGAATGTCTGAAATAACTTGGTCAGAGACTGTGACATCGTGACAGATTTGGAAATTGTTCAAATGAGGCAATTTCATGCATTATTTATAAATGAATTGTAGCATCCTGATGTTGTTCTGTGATAATACGTTTTTGAGGTACACCTTTTTTTTCCTCATTGCAATGTGGATCACTTTGTTCTAAAGCATCACATTTTTTAGGATATGGAAAAGTAATAATGGGTCGTATCAATTCATCAAATAGACTGGATTTAGCCCCAAACATTTGTAATTCCACATCAAGAACAGTAAAGATTTTCGTGAAATCCTTAAGAATGAAGCAAAGCATTATTAGAGAATTCCTGTTCAGTAATGACCAAAATGATTATTCTACAAATGAAGTATATGAACAACTGAAATATAAACTAAAAGATGTATTTCATATTACTGTCCCGATACAATCTAAAACGATGTGTTTGAGAGCTTCAAATATTTAAAGGGGTGAAATGAATGTAGTTAGTCTCTCTGAAGGGTTACCCCTTTGTACTTTGGGTTTTTATGTTTGTTTTGTTTTTAGCATCTGGCATCTTAGCTATACTGTCAATTTGGCCACGAATTGGAAATACATATCTAAAATCAGATCTAAATCACTTTATACTCTCTCCCTTTGCCTCTTTTTCTTCTTTTTCTTTTTTCTTTTTTCCTTTTCTATGAGAGTATATAACTGAACATTTTTTACGTTCTCATTTATTTTTCATTATTTGCTATAGCATACCTTAACACTGACAGGTTTTCTTTAATTTCTCCTATTTATCTTTCTAAGCTCTATTTAACATAATCCATTGTGTCACTACAACACAATAAATTTGGACTTGTCTTATTTCAGTGAACCAAGTAGAAGAAACTGAAGCACAGATTCACAAACCACAGTCAGATCAGTTTTCACTTTGAAAATTTTACTATGTTGATTATTTTTATTGGCCAAACCACTGGTGTTCTAGAGTAAGACTGGGCATATAGTACATAAACGTCCATAGAAAACATATAAACTTCCTGGAAGTTTAACTAGTGAGACAAAAATTTGGAAGCTAAAATGATGGAAATGCAACCAGACTTCACAAATGTCGCTTAGAAAAGCAATCACACAGCTGCTATTTCTAGCAGGTCATATCATGCCGTGACATTTGAAAAACTAAGTTGTAGTAATAATGAGAAACCTCTAGGTATACATCATTTGTAAGATATTTGGAAGCTGCTTAATAAGTAGCACCTTTACCCAGTCATTTGTAGAATCTCCTTCCCTCTTTTATTTCAAAGAAATCTCAAAATACATCCAATGGATTTTTGTTCCCTTTTTTTTTTTGTTCTGTAGAAAACTTTTTAAACTGTGTCTGGAATTCTGCCCATATGAGTAACCCACACATACATGTATAAAATATATATATGTCCATATAAAGAGATCAGCAGTTAAATAATCCACAGTATGCAGGTGAAAAAGCCCCTTATACTTCTGAGAATTGACAAATTTCTTTTCGGATAAGAACATGGTACTTTGTTCTCCTTTTCCTGAATGAGTCTCATAAATCTTGAGCAGTAATATTCATTGTCTTTGTACATAAGCACTTTTATTTTCTATAGCTATGAGCCTAATAATCCTGTCAGATTAAGACAGATTGAGTGAAGGCTGTGGATAAGCAGAAAGTTTTCCCGGCACACCTGGACTCTTGGCCAGGGATCATTGGCAGCAGATCTCTGTCATCACTGTCTCCACGGAAGAAATGCACTGCAGAGCATGGCATTTCCACCCCTGGGTGAAGTGGTTTGATTTCTTTCCATGAGCCAAATCTAAGGCCAAGTCTCCCCGATTTCCCTTCTGGAGTAATGTTTTATGGCTTCCTCGGGGCAGCAGTCCAGTGATTATTGGACTTTTTTTGATCTCCTGACAGGCTAAAGATTGGCATTGCTAAAAACTTGCACACTGTGTTGACCTTCATATTAATTATTGCTTACCATTAATATTGTTAACCACGATTATCCCTGCATAGGATAATATACTGTCTGTTAGCATCTGTCAATGGACTGCTGTTATAGTGGATATGCATTTGGCTGAAAGACGTGGCTACATGGTTACTGAGAAGAAAAAAAAAGTAGTAAGTTGCATATTCGTTATGTTCTCCCAAGATATCTATATTCCCTGTTCCGAAGCAAGAAAAAATGGTGTTGCTGAAGAGCAGCTCATCTCATCCCGTCTGTTCTGACAGAATATATGAGATGAGGAACGGCAGATGCAGGCAGGGTACAAAGAAAGTGCCATCGAATTCCTAAGTAGTTGCTGAAGAGAGTTTTGCATTTCAAATAGTTGAGCAAAAATTGAATAATCTCAGCTTCTTGTAGCATAGAAAGGGAAATTTATTTATCTAATTGTACCCTCCAAACACAGCTCTGTAAAAAACACTGCGAACTGAAAAATAACCCGAATTAAGTCATTTTACAGAAATGAGTCTGCTATTCTGTAATATTTTCTGTGATATAATACTTAGAATGAAATTTGAAGAATATAGTTTTTACTCAGTCTTGCTAAAAAAAACAGGTGGACACTGGAAGATGAATAAGCAAACATAGTCTGAAAGTATCTGAATTATATGGCTGTTATTTCTGTTCTTTAAAACTAGACATAAAAATAAATCAAAATGCTTCAGAATGAAGAGAGTAAGAAAAGTAAAGTTTAAGTAAAGTGGAGCATACGAATTTCAAAGCAGATGAGAACTGAGGTACAATAACCGACCCTAACCAAATGCTGCATCAGAGATAAGATCCTGAAGAAGAAGATAAATGTTCTATTTGGAAAAGTCCAGAGGAGGTCACTAAAAGATTAATGAAAGTGATGCTTTAATGAACTTTTGTAAGAAGCGATGAACAGTGGTAACATAGAGAAATATCATTTAACTTAGCGGGGGCAGCCCTGGTAGCAGAGTACAGGGAAAGAACAGTGAGCTGCAGGTTGTGAGCAGCACCTCAGCTGTGCCTGTGTTGCTTGAAAGCTGAGACACAGCATATTCCACTCTTCACATGCTGTTTCACAGAAAAGCAAAATGGTCTCTGCTTTTGACTTGCTCTGGTGTTGCCTGCAGTCAGGAGATGGTTGTGTTTGTGGGTAGTGATACCTCATATTTTCTGTTATCAGAAGTTGGAACATAGGTGCATTTGAGATTCTGGAAGAACTTAGTGTATCATTGAGTAACTATCAATTGTATATTCATGGAGTTTTGAAACAGATGATTTCCTTTTGCAAATTAATTTCTTGCCACTTCCATGTTTCACAACCCTGCAGTCTTTCTCCACTGCTTCTGGAGCTTTTGGCACTGATTACAGGAAACAGTGATTGTATTTTAGACTTCTCCATCCTTTGTCCATCTGCTTCCTTCCCAACTCTCACCTACCCAGCGCTCTGCCTTTTATATCTGCCTGTTCTAACCCTCTTTTCTTCAAGGATCTCACATACTTTGAAGCTGAGCAGAGATTGATGGAGGAGCCAGTGCAGGAGTGGTCTCTCCTGGAGTCAGCTGCCATGTGCTTTCAAAGAATACAAGTGGAGGAGATGTTAAACATTAAGCCAAAGATGAACTCATCCTAAATTTTACACAGCACGGTGCTCTGTCGTCTTTCCTAAGCTCTTTCTCCCGCATTGCTTTTCACAGCTATTTCTCTCTAAGAACAACTGCAGTGGAAACAGGAAAAGGCAATTGCTTTTGACTTATTCTGGTGTTGCTCTTTTTTCTCTTCTCTGCTGCTGAGAGCAGCAACACAGAGGAGACAGAATGTGAGGTCTTCCCAGGCAAGATTATGGAAAGAAAGCATCTCCTGCACAATTTTTAGTGGGGCTGGGGAGCAATCTGGGTTGATTAGGGGACATAACGTACCTACTTTTTCAACAGTGGTCTGTGTTCTCCCTTTCTGTGACAGAAGCACGTGGCAGTGCAGTGCTATAACCATGTTGTACACACATATTGCCGTGCCTGATCGTGATTAGGCAGATCAAAATCCCTTTGGCATTACAGGATAAACAGTAGGCATGACTTTACTTACTAAAATGTATGTGGAGTGTGATTTGCTATATTGCTACAGCATATCTGCAGCTTGAATCTCTGCTTCAGATTTGATTATTTTTCTTGACAAGCTTGACAGCAGTGATGAAAATCAAACAAGTATACGTGTGAGAGGAGAGAATCTGTATATAATAAGAAGAGTTTTAAAAAAGAAATATTGTGCATGTTCTCTATATTGAATAATGTAAAGCAAGCAGACTTGGTAAGCATTAAGAAACTAACAAAGCAGAACATAAAATGTGAAAGCAGAATATTTAAAAGTGACAAATGATATATTGTGGCCAACATAAGCACTGTTACTGATAAATGTCATTGAGTCAGAAAGTCCAGTAGGCTTTGAAAGGGAATTACATTTTTATTACCATGAAATAGGAGTATTATGGAAATGAAAAAAACCATGGTTTATCATTTATGTAATTTCACTGGGAAGGAGGTATAGAACAGTATCCATCACTTAGTATCTACAGTACTTGACGACTAATACTGCAACGTGGTAGGACATCCTTGCTGTCTGCTGTAACTGAGCTATACCTGAGGTCCAACCCAAAGTGCACCAAAAATCAATAAAAAGACTTTCAGTGACTTCAGTATGCTTGGGATCAGTTATTGCAGACATAGGGGAATGTCTCACACTACCCTTGCCTCTGAAAGCTTGTCTGATTAACAGTTGGTTGCAAAGACCTCTCAGAAACAGCTGCAGCAGCTCAATTATAACCAAAATGCCTCTTGCTGTACAAACCACCAGTGTGATTTTACCCAGACCAGGACACAGCCCAGTGTTACTGCTGAGAGAGTAAAAAGCAGTTAGTTCTGACCTCTGACTGAGGGACCCAAGAAATAACCAAGGCCCAAAATCCATGAGCACATTCAAATGGATTCTTCTTTAGCATCCTCACATATCTTTGTAAGAGCACATTTAAACCTTGGATGCAGCCAGCATTTAAGTCCCTGCTCTGCTAGTATCTTAGAAAACACCCTTGATCCCAGGAGCAGGCACTGGACAATATGCATGGTGTCATAGAAAAATTCAATCTCCTACACAATTTCTTGCTGCTGACATTGTCAGAGTGTGAATGGAGTGCAGATGAAGAGAGATGTGTGTGTTTAGGTCGAGTTCCTTGCATTATAACTAATAATACCCTGCAGAACCAGGAAAGTCTGACTCAAGATGACTAAACTACCAAAAGAAACATGAAAATCTACCATTTCATCCTAGTCTGATCCAAGTTCTTCCCTAGCAATAGAAACTCGAAAATTAGGGGGAAAGCCATAACATAAATATATGTGAAATATCCAAGATCTAGGAGTCCTTCAGTATCCCCTATAGCCACATCCACACTCATTAGTGAATGCCAGAGCAGAAGCCTAAGGTTATCAGCATTGTTTGTTATGTGCTCCTTGCACATTTTTGGCCTCTGCCAGCGAGCTCTCTGCCAGCTGATGCCACACACTGAGGGACAGAAGTAGGAGGGGACACTTTTGGGAAGGGAGAAAGAATCATCTGGAAATGAAGCTTGCTGTGCCATTGGAGCTCACACAGCCAAATAATGATCCTAGCCCTGTTTTGAAATGCAGTGCACCAGGCTTATCAAGGGAAAATCTCTGTGAGAGTAGGTTTGCTGGTGCTAAGATATATCTGGTATACTAAAGTTTTTCTTCAAGAAATGAGCTTTGTGCTGCAGTTGTCAATGTAACACACGCTCTGTAATGATTAATGGCATCATTAGCGAACAAACATTGTGTTTTCTTGCTTGCCTTCGTTAGATTTATTCTACTGCTATGCTTAAGTCTTAGAAAAATTAGAATGGTGTGAAAGTAGTAGCAAATGAGGGCTGGGCAATGCTGCCAGAATTTTCTCACCATTGTACAGACCTTCCACTGCAGCCTCCCATTGCCTCCAGAAAAGATTATGGCATTTATTGTCATATATATGAAATGAAGTGCAAGACAAAGCACTTTTAAATCTTTGTGCAGAATATTCTTGGGCAGGAAACACACAAGGCCTGCCCATAATTTCTAAGAAAAACAAACGCTCAAAGAAGGGTAAGAAAGTCACAGAAATGTGTGCTATTTGACTGCTACATTCTGAGAAATTAGTTTCTGTCCTCTCATGTCCTAAATGAAACTCTCAGTATTAGATCCCAGACTGAAGTCTACATTACTACAGAAGACCATGGATTTGCATATAAGGTTAAAAAACAACAACAACAACAACAACAAAAAAGACAAAACAGATCAAAAGCAAATAAAAGCAAGGAAAACAGTATCTTTTTCATGAGTGAAAAAAATGTTCAAAATTTTCCATTTGCCATCAGTGGAAGAATGAAGCAATGAGAGGAGCTGTATTTGTTTATTGAAATGTTTAAACAGTTGTTTTGTAGTTTCATTAAGCTGGCTGTCTGGGTTGTTGTTTTTTTTTTTAATCATTTAGTACAGGGACAAAATATTCTTTATTTTCACACTCACAGAAAAATTTGTAATGTCCACCTACACTATCAGGACTCTCATTTTGAAAGCAATGAGTTCAGCATGCTGTGAGTTTTAATAAAGCCATTATTGCTGGCTTCTCAGCTCTCAAGTGAATATTGTTTTTCTTTTCAAATGTTAGTAGCAACATTTTTATTATGAAGGCACTCCTTCTTTAAAGTATGACTATTATTCTCCACAAATCAGAAATATTCGGTGCCATTTCTCATACAACTGCAGCTGTGGAGACTGAAAGGGACATGGCCTGCAGAAGTGCCAGTCCTTTCTGAAAGACTCAGACTCAGTCAAGGCCAGAACCCACCATCAAATATAATGATGCAGTGCACAAGCTGCACACAATTTACTGGTGTTCATGGTATTTCAGACACCTCACTTCCAAGTAGAGGTATCTATAAGACCCTCACTTCCATATACTGTACTTTCCTTCTTTGAAAATATTCAAAAGCTTTGGTGCAGAACACCTTTTTGTATCAAAGTGCCGTAGAAAGAGCATGTTGTGCAGCCTCTTACTCAAATCCTCAGGGAACATCACAAATTTTAGAGATGCAGAAGACAGCTGGAAGAGCAAAGTCCAGCTCCCTGCTTTGACTGAGAGCTATGGGCAGGATGGATGCTGTTGCTACATAGGGTTTTGCTGACAGTTGTGGGAACCAGCAGCTACACCCTTGGGCGAGGAGATTACAGGTCCAGAAACAATTTACTGAAGGATAAGAAGTTATCAGGCAACAACTGCTCTGTGACAGCAATGCTTGTTCACATTACCTGCTGGTAAACAGAAAGTGGCTCACCTCCAAGTGAAAGCATCTCACATTTTCTATGGGCTAGGAGTGTACCCCTGGGCAGTTACCAGGATACATTTTCGTTACGTGTCTACACAGCTCTCTTCATTGTCAAACCAAATTATCATGCACCTCATGCCTGGTAAAATCAGGCACCATATTTAATCTTAAAAACTCACTTCCTCTCTTTTACCAATTACCAGAGATGGGTCTGAAAGTAGAAACTAGAACAATTCACAGAAACGAAAACAATTTTCTGGTCCAACAGCCAGAAGAATGATGTGGATTACCTCTAAGGAGTGACACGGAAAAGAAATGGCCTAACTGTGTGTGAAACAGTTTGCAGGATCAATCCAAATTACCAGTGTAGCTGCACGCTATACATAACTCTGGTACTAATTACCAGCTGAGCTCTGAGAAACTAGACTTTTGATACACGTGGCTGAAATGGCAGCCGGTAACAATCTGTGCACCTAAGTGATATCATATCCTGTATTTAAGTCCTGAGTTTCACAACTGCAGAAAAAAGCAAACCAATGAAATCCATTAGAGGGCACTTATTTCTCTTGCTGTATGCAGGCACTAACAATTGATTCTGATCACTTATATTTCAATAAAAGAGAAATGAGATTTTTCATATTCTTCATACTTAGTTCTTGCCCGCTTAGTTGGATTTCATTTAGGAAGTATGTGAAATGCTAGCTCTTATTGCTGACCAATTGGCTACCATCAAAATTTAGCCTTAGATATCAATAATCTTTTTTCACTTTTTGCTCAGTTTGGACTAACTTCTCATTTGTTAAGATGAAGTCTCATACACTGTTAGCAGTAGCTACAGTAATGTACTCTCTGCGCGTAGCTACTTCCTAAGCACTAAGTGCTTGATTACTTCCCTGAATATGGAATACTTCTGTGGAGTTTTTTCTTAGTTCACAGAAAGCCCTAAATATATCCATACTGTTGGAAGAAATGGATCGTTTTAGACAGGACACGGAAGAGATTGTTCGTACAATGTCTCATATGTCAGTCCACAGAAAATTTCAGAACTGTTCACCTGCACTGAACACAGAGATGATTGACATTCCATATCCAGTGAAAAAAGGCACACTAATCTATGCAGAATTATACACAAATATCAATTTCTGAGGCAGGAAGATGGAAATAGCTAAAGAAAACGGTACTTCATATGACCTAAATCCCACAGAAGCCTATATAACTTTCTTAAAGTATATGCATGAACTGACAGTAGATTTATTATAATATTGTATGTCACATAAGACACAAAATCCAGATGGTTTACTTTCTTTGATCTAAAATGTTAAAACTGATGATGACTCATACAAAAGCACTATAATTTTTCACACTCAGCGCTGAGGATTCAGAGTCTCCAACCAATATAAAAGCTGGATTTCCAGCATAGCTGCAACACTGTCAAGTATAAAGTAAGCAAACAGATGCAAACAATTTTGTGCATGTGGTAAACAAAATCTGACTGAATCCTCTGAGGCCTTGGAACAAGGGCAGCAATTGCCACCTGCATGCTGTTTACTTGTGGAACTGCGAGATGCAGAAAATCCAGATGTATTTCATAAAGAGAGGACAACCGGTGGCTTCCCTGGGGTCCTCCTGATATACTGAGAAATCAGGGTGGGCTGAGCATACAAATGGGTGCTGGAAGGGCTTGATGTTTGCCAGCTGCTGAGCATTTGGTGGGTGAGCACTCCATGCTCTACCTTGGCCAGCTTTCAGTCACGTCCATGCAGTTCCAGCGTAGGAATTGCTCTTGAATTTTTCACCAAGCCACAAATAGTGTGTCAACCACAACTGATCTCTCCTGTCATAAAAGAATGGAAAGAGCCTGTCTAAAGTTCATTTTTTTTTTTTTTTTTCTGGAAACTGTCTGATTTCACCAAGAGCTTTTGCAAGCTTTTCTTCCCTTAAGTTTTCTAAGAGTTTTAATGTGTTTATTCAGGCTTTGTTAATATCATCAGTAACAAACACTAAACCTTTTGACTGAAAAATAGAAAATTCAAAATATTCTTTATTTCATAACAAAACACTTCAGGTGCTCTGCACTACTGGAGCTTGGATTGTTCAGAGTGCCTATATTTCTAGTCATAGGCTCAAGAGAGCACCCAACCTCAACTCAGGTTGCTAGACAGCAAATGACTCAGTTCTCAGCTTCATAATTTTTCTGCTTACCACTCTGTACTCAGACAGGGATATCTTCTGGATTGATCTGCCAGGCACTCACCCAGCTGCTCTGTCCTGATCCCCCACCTAACAGGACAGCGGGAGAAAATATGTTGAGTAGCTTGTTGAAATATTGTTGAATAGCTTGTTGAAACATATGAAAATGTTAAAAATATGTTGAGTAGTTAGAGACAAGGCAAGGGAGATCACTCACCAGTTACAGTCATGGGCAAAACAGGATCAACTTGCAAAAGATTCTTTTGACTTATTGTCAGTTAAAATGGATTTGGATGGTAAGAAACAAAGACAAGAGATGAAACACCTTTCCATTACTACCACCTTCTTTCCAGGCTCAGCTTCAGCCCTTAATTCCCAGCTCCTCTGCCTCCCTCTCTATGAGCTGCAGAGGAGTAGTGGGGAATGAAGGCTGTGGTCAGTCCATAGCATCTCTTCTATGCCCCTCCTGCCTTCTCACGCTTTCTCCCTACTCCAGCATGGGTCCTCTCTAAGGCTGCAATCCTTCAGATTAAACCTGCTTTAGTGTTGGCTCTTCAAGGGCTCTATCTAGTTCCTTGGGAAAAAAACCACCTGCTCTGTCATGGTGTCCTTCAAGGGCTACAGAGTGATCTCAACTCAACCATGGGCTGCAAAGGGATCTCTACTCCTCTGCCTGAAGCAATTCCTTTCCTCCTTCACCTTTCACCTTGGAGACTTGCAGGGCTGTTTTTCCCTCTTCTTCCTGGCTGTCAAGTAGCATTTTGCCCTTTCTTCTCTGGTCTTTCCCCAAGGCATTCTCATCTGGGCAGTGGGACTCACCCATTCCCTGTAGTGGGGCTGTTGGGCCCAGCATAGGGCAGCCCTGGCTTCACCCCTCAGAGGAGCCCAGCAGCCCTGGGCACCCACATTCACACATCAGTATTTCAAATTCTTCGGTCTTGCTGTAAGTCATGAATTATAGCTCAAGAATCCTACAGTTGATATACAAAACTCAAGATAAGTTACCTTTACATGGGTATTAAGTAACATATACAGCCCCCTAGATATGATCCTGTTAGAATTCAGAACTGCACAGGAAGGTCAAATCTTGAATGCTTTGACAGAAGACAGTGGAAATGTTTACATTTATGTCATAGTCTGACACAAGTTTGAAAAGACAGTCAATATGTGGGGAAAAAGATGAAGGATCGCTCTGGACATCATCAGGGTTTTGTCATCCTATAGGTATCTTGTCAAAACGGAGAATGGATTTTTCATGTCCATGTGATAATGTACTACCCAAAAAAGTAAGCAGATCAAAGTCTGACTCAAACAAGATTCTGCTACCTTGAAGGGAGGTCTGCTGCACTATGGCAGTTGCAAGCAACGCTCTTCAAAAACCCTGAAAGGGCAAAACACCCCAAAAGTTGTTAAAAAAAAAATAAATCAGTTTCTGCCTGAAATGCTTTTCCATCATTTTTCAGCTGCTGAAATAAAAGGCTGTGGTGTCTTTTCTCCCTCTTTTCACAAAGCATCACCATAGGGTAAATAATGGGTAGACATCAGCATGTGAGTGCAACAGGAACAACTGGAAAAGTTAGCGTGCAGAGAGAGCAAATGCTAAAAACAGGAGCCAATAATCCAGGAAGATACCATCCAGGCAACTGGAAAAATATGTGTCTATATAGATTATGTGTGGCTGTTTCTCTGTTATCAAGGCCCTTTAGAGAATGTATCTGCTAATGTTTTTATAATGCAACTAATTATAAGTAGATCACATAGGTATTTTTCTAATTAGCTGCAGAGATTGATCATTTCTGTCTGGGTTGAGTCTGTATGACTTCCTTTAGGCCAGAGCTCAGGCTAAAAGGTACTGCAATAGTTATCTCAAATTTGAAGAAATATTTGGCTACTGCTGTACCATGCTTCAATTTCTAGACGCTGGGCTTTGATTTTAACAGAAACATGATGATCAGGCCTAATAGAACATCTTTTTAGAAGGTAAATCAATAATACTGTGCTACGTAATTCTAAATTACAAGGTGATCGATAAGGGTGCTTGAGTTAACAGTGCTCTGTAAGCTCATAGCAGTGCTCCATCCTGTTCCTACTATTCTCTCAAAAGCAGGGAGTAAAGCTCAGGAGTTTGCCATTTGCTTTCCTCGGGTTCCCACACTGCACTATTAATAAATGCTCAATAAATAAAGCAAATTTCAGACTGATATCTTCTATGATATAGTGTTGACTTGTAAGCACCAGCAGCTCTTCTCTTCTGTTCCCTACTTCTACTCTACAGCTCCCAGGCACTCCAGTTCACCTGGGGAATAGCAGCAGTGCTCTGCTGCCATAGTTCTTTGCTCAGTATTGCATTTTCATTTTCTTCTTCCTGGAAACACAGCTCCCTGCAGAGCAAAGAACAGCAAAGTTCCCTGTAGAGAAAGAACACCTTTCAGATACAGAAAATCAAGCCATTTATTCTCTATTGAGTGCATCTACATTACTGCTTTAGACTGGATTAGATATGCAATCCTAGAGTGCATTTCTCTATCATCTTTAATGACTATTCATGCTTCAGAGGAGTCTCAAGCTTAAGAAGATGATTCCTTCTGGAGCTGCATAAAGGCAGTTTTCTGGCATTTTAAGGGGTTTTGCTAGTGTTTCAGGTTGGATGAAAAAACTGTGTGGAAAATGCCAGGGCCTGAAAAAAATAATTTGCCCTTTTCTGGCTTTAATTAAGAAAAAAAAAAAAAAAAAAAGGGAATGTCTTTCAAAGCCAACCCTGGCACCAGAGTGTAAATCATGGAGAAACAATGGTTCTTTAAATACTGCTGCAAGACATTTTATAATGGAAAATTCTGGTTATCTTAAATACAGGTCTCACCACTTTTACCTATCATGCAGAGTTTAAAAATAATGCAACAGGGCTTGCTGATTCACTTCAAAAGAAAAAGCTACTGTGCTGAAAGCCTAATTGGAACATTACCACCCAGAATAAATTAATATACCATAGTTAGGAACAATTGAAAGGTGGTGGGAAGACGCTATAATAGAAGTTGCACTTCTATGCTAGTTAGAACAGTCTTTGTCACAACTTTATTTTAAGTAAATGAAGCAATCTCTAAGCACTACATTTTCTGGAAGAGTTCAGTGAGCCATCAACACTTAGACATCAGAAAGCTGGACAAGTTTCCCACAGAGCCCTGATCTGAAAACTTCTGGTTCCTTTGCACTTCAGAGCATGAGGGTCCCCTGGGTTTCAAAGCATTTGGAGTTGTTCTTAAAATATTGCCAAACATAGTTCCAGTCCAAGGGCTTAACTCCTAGAGTCATTCCTATATTTTCTTCTACCTACTCTTCTACGATGAGGTTTTCTGGAGCAGTTTATGTATTAGTATGTAGACTGTACACAGTGACTGCTTGCATAGACATTAGTTAGCAGATCCTGGCTCGGACAAGGGATGATGTTGATGGGCGTAGCATGATATCTCCAAAGGCACCAATGCTTTTTTTCTAGATGAGGCTGGCCTTTTGTATCTCACAAGTAAACAAATTTTTAGTTATGTCTTAGAGCCTACGTATAACAAGCGCCTATTTTTGTGTCTTATTACATTTCTCTTAGTTTCATATTACATTTCCTTTGTCTAACTACATCTAGAGTAATTAGACAAAATTTAGTAGTGTAGAAAAGATGATCTATTACCTAACCAAGCACTCTTTGTAATTTGAAATACCAACATTATGCTATTGTACTGCTGTATGGTTTTATTTCTCTTCTCTAGTGAAAAAATGCCTTTTCAACATTAGTAATTCATGTGCATTTCTCTAGTCATAAAAACAAGAGCTTTTGGAACCAAAAATAAAGATTAATTTATTAATTATTTATCTCAATTCTAATCCTCTCTTGTTTAGACATCTTACACATCATTCCTCCAAGAAAGCACAAATTAAAAAGAGACTTTTAAAAATTTCTCTCACAGTAATCTTCAGAAAAATAGAAGCAAATCAACTGTACTGTTTTCTTCCTGGCTGTTCAAGTGCATATGACAGAATTAGATAGGGCTGTTAGTAATGTATCACGGGTATCTGTAAACTCTTTTCAACTAAACTTCTAAATACCTAAGGGAAATTGAGATTTTTTTTCAAGTAGGTAATTGCAGCATCCTTTTGAAAAGCAAAAAGCCAAGTCCACATAGCAGATTCTTGGGTGCAGATTCTGAAAAATGAAATAATGTGGAAAAATAAAATAATGCAGAAAATATCTGCCACCAAGACAGTGATATTTTTCTAGTGCTTATCACCTACAGGACTCAGTCTGCAAATTACAAACATGCACAGCAACACATGCTCACATGCACTGTGCTGGTTATCATCACAATGACTACAACGTTTCTCGCAGTTCAATGTCTTTCATTTTAATCTTAAACTGAAATACATCAAGGATGTAACAAATCCTGATTTGTCAGAACTGGAGGCTCTGTCAAGCACCAGTTGCAGTGCCTCTTGCTGTGCCAGCCTTGCTATGGCTGGCATCTCAGTCAGTCTGTCAAGCTGCCCTTCAAGGAGCTTTCAAACTCTGCTCTGCTCCAAAAAAATAAAAAGGCCTGCATGGCAGATGAGGCTTCCTCTTCCTTCCTAGACCACCATCTGTCTTGCAGAGAGAGTTTTTAGAAAGGCAGCGGAGGATCTGGCTTCAGCTGCTCTGGATAATGCAGGTTTCCAGCAGGCAAAGAGAAGTTGGGTTCTGAGCCTGCCTGGCGGTGCACAGTGGGAGGAAAGCAACACCAAACCCACCCCTCAGACGTATGCCTTGATCTGTCCTTTTTGGTTCTCTGGGTGGCAAGCCTGTCTTCTTTCATATCTGGAGAGGCACGACCTCAACATATGGGTCTTACCCTGAAAGAGGATGTATAGACTGGAATGAAGAATGGAAAGCATCCTGGTGGGGTGGGAGCTTCATATGTGAAGAGGCTATGAACAAGGGCATACACACTCTGGAAATCAAATTAAAGCACCCCAATTCTTAGTATAAGAACACTGTATGTGTTTCCTCCTTGATTACACTGACTGTATTTTGGCACTGTATGTACAGGAAGACAAAGACACTTCTGTGGAAATCTTTGAGCAATATCTTCCTTATCCACAGCTGGTGCAAGCCAGATGCATAGCTGGGATACTGGAACAAATACATTTATCTGGAAAACATACTTTCCTGCATACTAAAATGTATTTCCAAGTAATGTCTGTAAGTGATACAGATGTTGCACATTTCAAACACCTCAAGCCTTTGAAGACATAAAAATAGATTTTTTAAAATGCAATATCTCCTTTCGCTCAATTTAAAACATTATGCTGAATAAACAAAAACATTTCTTATCCCAAGAATGCAGCCTTGAAAGTGTATTACATCTTATCTTCATTACTGCAGATTCATTTAAATGTTATTTTAAAAAGGAGTTATTTCAGTTCTACTGGTCACTAATCAATGAGAGATTAAAAAATGCTCCATAACATTCATCTCAGCTGATAAAAGCAAGGTTTTTCTCGTTTCGCGTCAGCCTTCACATGAAAGTTCATTGCATGCAGATTGAAATTCAGAACACAGTCCAGAACCAGTTCTCTTTCCCTCAGCAGCAATCCTATTGTCAATCTCCACACGACATTCAGAATCATGTTGTGCTATTCCAGAAGGAATATAAATATCCAGAGCTGTGTCAACAATAAGACCACTACATATTATGCTACCGGGCATAGAAAGTGCTTTGGTAAAAAAACGCCTTTTTAGCACAATGCCTGCAGTTTTTGCAGCCCTTGATGCAATTCAATTTTTCCTTTTGTAATAGCAAAGAGTATAGCAAGTTCAGGATCTTGTGAAGTAATTCTCCTTTCATCCTCTCAAACCTCAGTAGCATACATGACCTGATGAAGAACAAAGGCATTAACGATACTCTGAAAATTAACTATGACTCACGTCGGCATCCACAAAATCATGTCTTTCACAGACAGGAGATGTAATAAAATAAAAATAACATTTAATTGCATCTCTTAGGACTGAACAATAATCATATAATATCTGCATTTCCCTCTATGTGAGACGTAGTACATCTCACTTAACGGTTTTAGTCAGTGCTTTCATACTGATTGATATACACCAGCCAATTAAGCCTGCTCCCCACTTAAAAGCAATTAGTGCCACTTCCCAACACAAGACCCATATCCCAGGGCAGGAAGAAGTACTTCTTTGAACCTTGCAGTTTCAGAAGCATTTGTGATACAGACATAAGTTCCATATAGGAAAATTGTGTGTAATTGATACTATCCTCCAAAACCTACTGAATCTGCATTGTCCTGCTTCCTGCATTTTCTACCACATTTCCTACCACCTTTTCTAACCACAGCTACTAATAGGACAAGGGGGGAGGATTTTCAACTAAAATAAAGTAGATTAAGATTGGATGTTGGGGAAATTTTTCACTGAGGCTGTGGTCAGACTCTGGGCAGAGACTGCCCAGAGAAGCTGTGGTGCCCCATTCCTGGAGGTGCTCAAGGCCAGGTTGGATGGGGCCCTGGGCAGCTGAGCTGCTGGAGGCCACCCCTGCCCATGGCATGGGGTAGAGCTGGGTAGGCATTGAGGTCCCTTCCAACCCAACAAGCTTTTCTGTGATAAAATATAAAGCAATGCTTCTTCAGAAGCATGAACAAACCCTGAATGCTGAATATGTTTGCACCAGCTATGTCCTTCTGAAAAGGACAAGGTGGGTTCTTACACTCAGGCGCATGTTCAAGATGCTGGGACATGTTAGAAGACACAAGGTCTGTGCTCACATGAGGTGGCAGAGCAGGTAAGAGAAATAAAGGCCTGTGGCCTGCCTGTGGCAAGAAAAGCTTTGTTGTAGAGCCTCATCACCAGAACACCACTGCTTGTGGGGTATTCTGTGAAGGCAGCTTAATCTTTAATCAGGAAGTACTTCTTATCTGCCAGGAGCAGGTGGTCTTTGAGAAAATTTGAGCAATACATCTTTCTAGGGGAAAAAAAATACAATTTCTTGAGAGGGAATTGGGGTAGGTGGAATGGACACATGCAATCGAATCATGTGATTGCACTAAATCAAATGATCTGTGCTACAGGCAGAAAGTTACATTCATTTACTGTTCTGCCAGGTAGAAATTTCACTGCTGATATTAAGAGACTACTTATTAAATCACTTTGTCAAGAAGCTTGAAGCTGAATTCAGACACTTACAGTGGAAGGAACAACTTTTTTACTGTGAGAGTAACAGAGCAATGTCACAGGCTGCCCAGAGAGTTGTGGGGTCTCCTCCTCTGGAGATGCTCAAAATCCACCTAGACACCTACCTGTGTAACCTGCTGTAGGGAACCTGCTTTAGCACATGGTTGGACTTGACAATCTCCAAATGTCCCTTCCAACCCCTATGATTCTGATTCTGTGAAATGCGTGGTTCAGATAGAAATTTACTAAGGCAAGCAAACCAATGTGAAGTCAACTTTCAACTCTTTAAAAGGGTAGATAATAACAAGACAAGGAGAAATGGTTTTAAGTCGAGAGAGGGAAGATTTAGGTTGGATGTCAGGGGGAAGAGAGAGTGGTGAGGTGCTGGAACAGGCTGCCCAGAGAGGTTGTGGATGCCCCATCCCTGGAGGTGCTTGAGGCCAGGCCGGATGGGGCCCTGGGCAGCCCAGTCTAGTGTTAAATGGGGAGGTTGGCGGCCCTGCCCATGGCAGGGAGGTTGGAGCTTGACGATCCCTTGAGGTCCCTCCAACCCAAGCCATTCTATGATGATTCTATGATTCATCCTAATTCACTGTAAAACCACTATTAGCTGTCTGGCAAAAGTGCCATATTTCCAGGTGTGCCCTCACCAAGGGGCACTAATGCTCACTCATTAGATGGCATCATAGCTCATCACAAACAGGTCTTGTTCTTACATTGAAAACTTCCAGGAAATAGACAGGAATGCAGAGCAGGAGAGCTGATGCTGTGGCCAGTTTAAATCCCTCATAGCCTCATATTTCTTGATACAAATGTAATCATATTAGACAAGTTCCTATGGAAATTTATTCATTTGCCTTTATTATCCACCAAAGGAGATTTCACAAGGTTCTGGAAATCCAATAAACCTCCATTTATAAGTCATGGCTTGCAAATACTTAGTGATGTGCTCCACTGCAAAAAGCATATTACTATGTTAATGGGCACACACTGGGCTTCCATGAGATTTGGAAATTCTTTCCGAATTTTTGTGGGGAAACAAGATAAGAGTATGTTATCATTTAAGAATGTCATTATTCCAGGCCTAATCTCTCATTAACCTGAGCATGCATTAAGTTAGAGCTGGCACCTTGCCTAATTCTTATTTTATAAGCTGCAATTGTGGTGCACGTTAAAAAAAAAATACACAACTTTACTGTCCTGCATTATCCTTGGCGATTATTTTTTTTTTCTATTTGTGTAGTTTCATATTAACATAAAGATAATGTAATTGCTTCTGTGCTTATAAGCATTATGTATAATGTGGTGCAAGAACAACATAATCAATTTCTTTTGTGTAAAACATTATTAAAACAACTAAGAAAATGAAGGTTGGGCAGTTTGGTAATAGAACAAGCCGGAGAAATATAGCCATAGATAAGAATGCAGTTTTGTAACAATAGAAATCAACTTGCAGCATCACAAAAATAGTTAATGTTTTGAAAAGTTATGCAAAATTAGAGAGTGAGAACAGCAGAAGGCTGGAGAAAATTAGACTGGGAAATGCAATGCAATATAGCAATAAAGAAAAGCTTATGCAATTCTGAATTACACGCTGTCACAGCAGAGGGAGGTAATATTCCCTTTCTGTACGTCTTTAGTGGGCTGACAAGTAGTATGCTGCATTCGCCTGTGTGCTTCTGCAACAGAAACTAAAACAAAATAAAACTGAAATTACAGAGCCCCTCGACAAAAATGTTTGAGAATATTTTACTATATAACATACTGTCATTGGAGACAGCTAAATGCAGCATAACTCATGTCACTCTTTAATCTGCTTTTACAGTTTGATTAAGAATTGCAAATAACAGCATGAAGGGTTTTCTCAAAGCAAGGGGCATAATTGGCAACTCATAATACTCAAAAAACCCTAAATACCCATTTGATTAAGAATACAGAAAGCTGTTGGGACAGTAGAGCCCAGGTTCAGTGGAATATTTGTATTTTCACATTTGAAGATGCCAAAAGCTGGAAGAAGAACTAGAAATCTGCACTGTTTTATGGATACAGTAGCAACTGCAGAACTGAACAATGTGTGACCTTCCTGGTACCCTTAGGAGCATATACTGTTGCTGTGTTGTGAATTATCTGCAGTCTAGATAGGATTCACTGGGGCCCACGTTCATGAAGAACTGAAACGATCCAATCAGTTAGAGACAAAAGCATTTATCAACGTCTGGAAATCACTTTCACTGATCAGCAGTTACAGTCTGGCAATATCTTTTCGAAAGAAAAAGGTGTCAACAAATTAGAATGAACAGAGAAAATGGTACATTAATTAATTAATTAATGTGTTGAAGAATTGATCAAGGAGGAAAGAATAAAAGACCTGAATATGTGAAGTCACTAAATGACAGCTCATATTTTATTGTAGAAGCCAAAGAAGGAGAAAAATTGCTTGGAATGGACAAGTGAGAATCAATAATGCATGTGCAGTGACAGTGCAAGGTGGGCACACCTAAGGGGCAAACGTATTTTTTCCCTGGCAATCTTTGCAGCTTCCATTGCTGCTCATGACACTTCTCAGAATAAAGGCATTGGTGTCAGGAGGAACTAAAATGTGAAGGAAAATCATGTGTTTGAAACTGGGTTTTGAAGGATAAACACTTTGTTTTGAAGAATCCTTTGCATCCCATGACTATTGCTGAAAAAATAACATAAAGCAACCCACATGTAGAAAGAAACCCCAATAACCTCTTTGTGTCTCAGCTTTCCCAGCTGCAGAATGGGCTCAGTAGTATTTCTTGGTTCACATGAGGATGTTGTGACAGCAAATTCAATGACACTTGTGGGCCAGCAGGCCAGTGTGGGAACAAGGACTTGTTACATTAGGGGTGAGGTGAAATGAGAGTGACAAGATATGAGAAGAAATGTATCTCTAGCATGGTTCTTAAAAATCATCTTGTTGACCCAGATGGGTTTTGGTGAACTCCTCAAGCTGAAAAAAAAAAGAAAAGAAAAGAAATTTTGGGGGATGAGATGCAACGCAACTGCAAGACAAAAAGATCTGGCACCACGGAGAATGGAAATATGAAAAGCAGAAAATTAGAGAAGAAAAAATATGTAGATAAACATCTGAAATATTAGGGGAAGAAAAGGGAAATAGAAGAAATACATGAGAGAAGTATAAGAAGCAGTACAGAGTAACACAGCAAACCAAGAGCTTCCCAAGAACAACTAACCTGGAGACGCTGCTGCCTCAGAATTTGGTGAGGCACTGGCACAGCTTTGTGCATTGGAAAAGGAATATGGGAATTAGATGGGAGATCTGCAGAATGTCCAATATCCCACAGTCAGTGTCTCTTGTCCCAGAGCCACAATTAGCTTAAATGGGATGGGACTGGCTTTGTGAGGTGTTTGATATCTGAATTTCTTGATCAAGGTTCTGGGTCAAGAGTTGGACCAAACAGAAATTTAACATAGGACAAGTACTGCTCTGAGGCCAGTATAGACATAGAGGAGTGAGAAAGCACTCTGCTGAATGTGCTTTCAGTTCAGTAAGGATCTTCCAATCATGGAAACTTCACCAAACTGGTGTTGGCATGGCAGCATGTGGTAAGACAAACCTGTGTGGATGGATTCCCATGTGTTATATAGGGACCCTGCCCTGAAATGTGGACCACATGCTGGATTACTGAAGCACACAGGAATAATGCAGAGAAAACAGTACTGGAAAATGATTTTTACCTGAATCCATCGAAGTATGAAGTTCAATAGCTAATTAACTACATATGGCACTAAATGGCATAACCTCTTCATCCTTGTTTTGATTTTGCACTCATTTTACATTCTCAGAATGCAGTGAGATCAAAATACTGAGCATTCTTTCGGTTTTCAAGTTGTGAGTGTAGGTGTCAGTTACAAGTTTGGGCATCGAGGAAGAGCAGAAAAAAAATGTGGACAAATGAATGGTTTCAACTATTGGACAAACTGAGCATTTTTAATGAAATTCAATAATGAAACAGTTTGCATGACGGTACTGCTGTGTCTTGAGGCTGACTCCAGATTTGGTTAGACAGCAAGGTCTTTGGTTCAGGATAAGAGGCAGTGGGCACAAAGTGAAACACAGGAGTTGAGATCCGAACATCGGGAAATGGTGTTTTGCTGTCTGGATGAGCAAGCATTGGCACAGGCTGCCCAGAGGCTGGGGGGTCTCCTCCTCAGGGATCTCCAGACCTCCTGGCCATGGGCCTGGGCACCCTGCTCTGGGCAGCCCTGCTGGAGCAGGGCTGGGACCTGATGGGCCCAGAGGGCTCTGCCCTCCTCAGCCATGCTGGGACTCTGTAAACACAATTAGTTTACACTATGTTAACGTTTTTTATGTCTTCTTCACAAATACAGGAGCTGGATTTTTTATTTTTGCTAAGAGTGAAAGTTGGGATTTGTAAGTACAATTTTCTGGCAAAAAGATTGGTAAGGACAGGATTTCAATGTCTCATGCACTGGGGTGGATGGGGCTTCAGACAACAGTATAACAATTTCAGTAAATTACAGATCTCTGTTCCACATATTGTAGCCTATCACAGAATCACAGAATCACCCGGGTTGGAAGGGACCCCAAGGATCATGTAGTTCCAACCCCCCTGCCTAGCAGGGCCACCAAACATACACATTCAGATCAGGTTGCCCAGGACCCCGTCCAACCTGGCCTTAAACACGTCCAAGGACGGGGCATCCACAACCTCCCTGGGCAGCCCGTTCCAGGGCCTAACCACTCTCCTTGTAAAGAACTTCCCCCTAACATCCAACCTAAATCTTCCCTCCTTCAACTTGGATCCATTTCCCCTAGTCCTGCTGTTGTCAGCCCTTTTGAAGAGTTTACTCCCCTCCTGGGTGTAGGTTCCCTTCAGGTATTGATAGGCTGCAATGAGGTCACCCCGCAGCCTTCTCTTCTCCAGGCTGAACAAGCCCAACTCCCTCAGCCTGTCCTCATAGGGGAGGTGCTCCAGCCCCTTGATCATCTTAGTCGCCCTCTTCTGGACTCTTTCCAAAATCTCAATGTCTTTCTTGTACTGAGGGCTCCACACCTGGACACAGTACTCCAGGTGGGGCCTCACAAGAGCCGAGTAGAGAGGGACAATCACCTCCCTGTCCCTGCTGGCCACCCCTCTCCTGATGGAGCCCAGGATCCCATTTGCCTTTCGAGCTGCCAGAGCGCACTGCTGGCTCATATTCAGTCTCTCATCCATCAGGACCCCCAGGTCCTTCTCTGCCGAGCTGCTCTCAAGGAAGCCTAAGATGAAATAAACCTGTGCCGTCACAACTAAATGTATCTATACTGACTAGACCTGACACATAGACATAAAGGAGTGATGCAACAGCAACAGGAACTCTGTGGTAGCTATAACTTGACACAGCAAGAACTTTGTGGTAAGGACCAGGATGTAAGCTAGTTTATAGCAATCTTGCGGTTATGTAGACCATAGGACGAGCCAAAGGTGAAAAGTACACTGGGAAGCCTTCATGAGGAAGACTTGAAGACCCCTGCCCACAACCACCAGGGAGCAGCATGCATGCGTGTGGAGGTGGAACGAATTATAATGACTTCCTCAAACTAATTGGAATATTATGATGAGTTCTCAGAATGGTTTAAGCAAGCTCAGCCCACCATTTATGTAATCCAATGCAAATGTAGATGTTGGTGTGTGAGTTAGGAAGAATTATCTCCCTCACACCTGGCACCAGAATAAACATACCTGCTTTATAACCTTACGTGGGTTATTGAGTTTGATTCCACATGTCAGTACTTTTTTCCAGATCTCTAGCAAATGCAACCTCCCTCACCGGTCTGGCAGCTTCTCTCTGCTCTTGCATATTCCCTGCTTCCATTTGGTTGTGCATCTTCCTTCTTAATATTACTAGAGAAAAAGAAGGGAGAGCAGAAGTGCTGCATGTACCAGCAGCAAACTGAAAAACTGCTGTTGGTGTTCAAGAGCTTGCGGAGGATGACAATTTTAGACAATCTGTGGAGCTTTCTCCTTTTGCAGGAGAGCAGTTGGAGTTGAGCAGAAGTTGAATTATTGTATAATTGCAATAAAGTCATCTTTACTTGCCAAAGATGAAAGGTACCAAATGCGTCAGAGTTTAGCATGATCTCAAAGAAATACCAGAGCTGTCATTTCTATGGTGTGGCATTCCCTCAGCCTGAAATTTGTATTGCGAAAGCAGCTTGTTCAAACTCTTCTAGAACTCTTTTACTTTGGTTGGCAGGAAAGTGTTTAGATTTTTTTTAGTGCTTTTTGGGTTTGGGATTTTTTTTAAACATATATATCAGAGAACAGAATAAGAATGAATACCCAGCTGGCACAGTGTGAATTTGCCAATCAAGTGTGACTGTATCACTCACTTAAAGCTGAGCTAAAGAGGTCTCCAGACAGATAGCACAACTCAGGCATGGCTTTTCTAGCCTTTATCCCAGGAGTCCAGAAAAAAAGCAACAGCAACAACAACAACAAAAACAAAACAAAACACCCAAGCTACCAAAAAACCACAAATCTCATGAGATTTACTTACAGTCTGTGTGGACTTGCTAAAAGCTTTCATGTGATGCCACACAGGGATTGCCTAGTTAAGCTGAAAGAGATGGGAAACTGAAACAAAGCTGCAAATTCAGCTGGGATTTCACTGCAAATGACAACATGCAGCCCTGGAAGGGGAACGTGTAAACTGGGAAAAGTCGCTATTACTGTTTCTTAAAGTTTGTCCTGGGACCAAGAGTTTTAATTTGCATGTATTTGCATAAACATGAAAGCCGGAGTGCTCTGGGCAGGACTGTCAGGGCAAATGAGATTCAGAACATCTCCAAGATAGCATAGAACCACAGAATCAATAAGGCTGGAAAAAACCTCTAAGGTCATTAAGCCCAACCCATCCCCACCATGCCCACTACCCATGTCCCTCTGTACCACAGCCACATGGTTCTTCAGCATCTCCAGGGACATCTCCACCACCTCCCTGGACATCCTTTCTGAGAAGAAATTTTTCCTAATATCCAACCTGAACCTCCCCTGGTGCAATTTGAGGCCATTCCCTCTTGTCCTATCACTGCCACCTGGAAGAAGAGGCCAACCCTGTCTTGCTACCACCTCCTTTCAGGTGACTGTAGAGAGGATAAGGTCTCCCCTGAGCCTCCTCTTCTCCAGACTGATCAATACCAGTTCTTCCAGCTCCCCATAAGATTTTGCTCCAGACTCCTCACAGCTTCATTGCCCATCTCAGAACACATTCCCATGGCCTCCATGTCTTTCTTGTATTGAGAGGCCCAAAACTGAGCACAGTATTGAGGTGTGGGCTCACTAGAGATGAGTACAGAGGGATATCATCTTCCTGCTCCTGCTGGCTGCACTGTTTCTGACACAAGCCAGGATGCCATTGGCGCAGCAGTCCAGCCTGTCCACATCCCTCTGTAGAGCCTTCCTACCCTCAGGCAGGTCAACACTTCTTCCCAGCTTGGTGTCATCTCTGAACTTACTGAGGGTGCACCCAATCCCTTTGTCCCTGGTTATTAATAAAGGTATTAAATGGAACACTACTTGTGTTCCATTTAATATGTTCCATTTAATATTGTGTTCCCAATCCCTGGGGAACACTACTTGTGATCGGTCACCAGCTGGATCTAACAAACTCCATTCATCACCACTCTCTGGGCTTGGCCTTCCAGTAACTACATCCTGTTGGGAACTGGAAGGACAAAAAATGAGATGAAATTCAATAACAGAAAAAATAAGGTCATGCACTTAGACATTTATAAAAAGCATTTTTATTACAGACTGTGAATGACAGACAAGGAGAAGTAGTCGCCCGTATTAGTTGCTCACAGCATGATCCCAGAACATTGCTGTGATTTGGGCATATACAAAGCATACTACCTGTATGAAGAAAAAGTTGTCTTGGGAGACACTGAAGAGACTTCATCCATTGCAATAATCTGTGAAAAAAATGTTATATTTCATGTCAGCTGTTTGTGGAAGAAAGCTGAATTGAAACTGTGTCTGGGACTCTTGGTCCCAGAATTATAGGAGGAGACCAAGAATAGTGGTAGGACAAGGGAGTGGTTTTAAACTGAGACAGAGGAGGTTGAGGTTGGATATGAGGAGGAAGTTTTTCACACAGAGGGTGGTGATGCACTGGAACAGGTTGCCCAAGGAGGTTGTGAATGCCCCATCCCTGGAGGCATTCAAGGCCAGGCTGGATGTGGCTCTGGGCAGCCTGGTCTGGTGGTTGATGACCCTGCACATAGCAGGGGGTTGAAACTAGATGATCATTGTGGTCCTTTTCAACACAGGCCATTCTATGATTCCATGATTCTATGATAGCAGTAAAAAAAAAAAGTGCTAGTCTCAAAACACGAGTTCTGTGCCAGCCCCACAGCCTAATGATCCAAGGGGTTTATCCACTTAGCAGAGCAGATTGCAGCACACAGACATCTGAGCAAGCTTTAACTAACCTCGCTCGGCGCCTGGTGCCAGCAGAGCAGGTTAACGTGTTGCACCTCACTGAGGAGCGGGGGTCTGCTGACATCTGGCATCACAGCGAACAAAGGGAGCGAATAATTACAGAAAAACGTTTACATGGCAGGGGCAGTCGGCACTGAGATCCGTGTATGCCGGAAGGAAACAGCTCTTTCAGTTTTAATGGTCC